>NC_092152.1:77804511-78104511 GCF_045791955.1 Oncorhynchus clarkii lewisi | reverse complement strand
ACCCCTGCACATTGACTCAGTACTGGTACTCCTCGTATACAGCCTCGTTACTACCTGGTACCCCTGCACATTGACTCAGTACTGGTACTCCTCGTATACAGCCTCGTTACTACCTGGTACCCCTGCACATTGACTCAGTACTGGTACTCCTCGTATACAGCCTCGTTACTACCTGGTACCCCTGCACATTGACTCAGTACTGGTACTCCTCGTATATAGCCTCGTTACTACCTGGTACCCCTGCACATTGACTCAGTACTGGTACTCCTCGTATATAGCCTCGTTACTACCTGGTACCCCTGCACATTGACTCAGTACTGGTACTCCTCGTATATAGCCTCGTTACTACCTGGTACCCCTGCACATTGACTCAGTACTGGTACTCCTCGTATACAGCCTCGTTACTACCTGGTACCCCTGCACATTGACTCAGTACTGGTATTCCTCGTATACAGCCTCGTTACTACCTGGTACCCCTGCACATTGACTCAGTACTGGTACTCCTCGTATATAGCCTCGTTACTACCTGGTACCCCTGCATATTGACTCAGTACTGGTACTCCTCGTATACAGCCTCGTTACTACCTGGTACCCCTGCACATTGACTCAGTACTGGTACTCCTCGTATATAGCCTCGTTACTACCTGGTACCCCTGCACATTGACTCAGTACTGGTACTCCTCGTATATAGCCTCGTTACTACCTGGTACCCCTGCATATTGACTCAGTACTGGTACTCCTCGTATATAGCCTCGTTACTACCTGGTACCCCTGCATATTGACTCAGTACTGGTACTCCTCGTATATAGCCTCGTTACTACCTGGTACCCCTGCACATTGACTCAGTACTGGTACTCCTCGTATATAGCCTCGTTACTACCTGGTACCCCTGCACATTGACTCAGTACTGGTACTCCTCGTATACAGCCTCGTTACTACCTGGTACCCCTGCACATTGACTCAGTACTGGTACTCCTCGTATACAGCCTCGTTACTACCTGGTACCCCTGCACATTGACTCAGTACTGGTACTCCTCGTATACAGCCTCGTTACTACCTGGTACCCCTGCACATTGACTCAGTACTGGTACTCCTCGTATACAGCCTCGTTACTACCTGGTACCCCTGCACATTGACTCAGTACTGGTACTCCTCGTATATAGCCTCGTTACTACCTGGTACCCCTGCATATTGACTCAGTACTGGTACTCCTCGTATATAGCCTCGTTACTACCTGGTACCCCTGCATATTGACTCAGTACTGGTACTCCTCGTATATAGCCTCGTTACTACCTGGTACCCCTGCACATTGACTCAGTACTGGTACTCCTCGTATATAGCCTCGTTACTACCTGGTACCCCTGCACATTGACTCAGTACTGGTACTCCTCGTATATAGCCTCGTTACTACCTGGTACCCCTGCACATTGACTCAGTACTGGTACTCCTCCTATACAGCCCCGTTACTACCTGGTACCCCTGCACATTGACTCAGTACTGGTACTCCTCGTATATAGCCTCGTTACTACCTGGTACCCCTGCACATTGACTCAGTACTGGTACTCCTCGTATACAGCCTCGTTACTACCTGGTACCCCTGCACATTGACTCAGTACTGGTACTCCTCGTATACAGCCTCGTTACTACCTGGTACCCCTGCACATTGACTCAGTACTGGTACTCCTCGTATATAGCCTCGTTACTACCTGGTACCCCTGCACATTGACTCAGTACTGGTACTCCTCGTATATAGCCTCGTTACTACCTGGTACCCCTGCACATTGACTCAGTACTGGTACTCCTCGTATACAGCCTCGTTACTACCTGGTACCCCTGCACATTGACTCAGTACTGGTACTCCTCGTATACAGCCTCGTTACTACCTGGTACCCCTGCACATTGACTCAGTACTGGTACTCCTCGTATATAGCCTCGTTACTACCTGGTACCCCTGCACATTGACTCAGTACTGGTACTCCTCGTATATAGCCTCGTTACTACCTGGTACCCCTGCACATTGACTCAGTACTGGTACTCCTCGTATATAGCCTCGTTACTACCTGGTACCCCTGCACATTGACTCAGTACTGGTACTCCTCGTATACAGCCTCGTTCCTACCTGGTACCCCTGCACATTGACTCAGTACTGGTACTCCTCGTATACAGCCTCGTTCCTACCTGGTACCCCTGCACATTGACTCAGTACTGGTACTCCTCGTATATAGCCTCGTTACTACCTGGTACCCCTGCACATTGACTCAGTACTGGTACTCCTCGTATATAGCCTCGTTACTACCTGGTACCCCTGCACATTGACTCAGTACTGGTACTCCTCGTATACAGCCTCGTTACTACCTGGTACCCCTGCACATTGACTCAGTACTGGTACTCCTCGTATATAGCCTCGTTACTACCTGGTACCCCTGCACATTGACTCAGTACTGGTACTCCTCGTATATAGCCTCGTTACTACCTGGTACCCCTGCACATTGACTCAGTACTGGTACTCCTCGTATATAGCCTCGTTACTACCTGGTACCCCTGCACATTGACTCAGTACTGGTACTCCTCGTATATAGCCTCGTTACTACCTGGTACCCCTGCACATTGACTCAGTACTGGTACTCCTCGTATATAGCCTCGTTACTACCTGGTACCCCTGCACATTGACTCAGTACTGGTACTCCTCGTATATAGCCTCGTTACTACCTGGTACCCCTGCACATTGACTCAGTACTGGTACTCCTCGTATACAGCCTCGTTACTACCTGGTACCCCTGCACATTGACTCAGTACTGGTACTCCTCGTATACAGCCTCGTTACTACCTGGTACCCCTGCACATTGACTCAGTACTGGTACTCCTCCTATATAGCCTCGTTACTACCTGGTACCCCTGCACATTGACTCAGTACTGGTACTCCTCGTATATAGCCTCGTTACTACCTGGTACCCCTGCACATTGACTCAGTACTGGTACTCCTCGTATACAGCCTCGTTACTACCTGGTACCCCTGCACATTGCCTCAGTACTGGTACTCCTCGTATACAGCCTCGTTACTACCTGGTACCCCTCCACATTGACTCAGTACTGGTACTCCTCGTATACAGCCTCGTTACTACCTGGTACCCCTGCACATTGACTCAGTACTGGTACTCCTCGTATACAGCCTCGTTACTACCTGGTACCCCTGCACATTGACTCAGTACTGGTACTCCTCCTATATAGCCTCGTTACTACCTGGTACCCCTGCACATTGACTCAGTACTGGTACTCCTCGTATATAGCCTCGTTACTACCTGGTACCCCTGCACATTGACTCAGTACTGGTACTCCTCGTATACAGCCTCGTTACTACCTGGTACCCCTGCACATTGACTCAGTACTGGTACTCCTCGTATACAGCCTCGTTACTACCTGGTACCCCTGCACATTGACTCAGTACTGGTACTCCTCGTATATAGCCTCGTTACTACCTGGTACCCCTGCACATTGACTCAGTACTGGTACTCCTCGTATACAGCCTCGTTAATGTGTTTGTTACTATTTCCTTTTTATTTAGCAAATATTTGTCTTTCTATCTCTGCATTGTTGGGAA
This sequence comes from Oncorhynchus clarkii lewisi, assembly GCF_045791955.1. Lineage (NCBI taxonomy): Eukaryota > Metazoa > Chordata > Actinopteri > Salmoniformes > Salmonidae > Oncorhynchus > Oncorhynchus clarkii. Next base: position 78,100,913 of record NC_092152.1, on the reverse strand, counting down.
CGGGCTCGTAGGTGAGCATTTTCCTGCAAAGTCTACACCTGTTGTATTTAACGCATGTGACCAATAACATGTGATTTGTGTGCTGCTCCTCCAGGCACCAATGAGTCTGCGTTTGACCAGCTGGTTCTGACTCTGGCCTGGGACCGGGTGGACATCGCCAAGAACCATGTGTTTGTCTACGGACAGCAGCTACTGGTACGTCTATCTGTGGCTGGCTGGCTCTCTTCGGCTCTTTCTCTGGCTGGCTGGCTCTCTCTGTTTATGTGGCTGGCTGTCTGTGTGGCTGGCTTTCTGTCTGTCTGTGTGGCTGGCTTTCTGTCTGTCTGTGTGGCTGGCTCTCTGTCTGTCTGTGTGGCTGGCTCTCTGTCTGTCTGTCTGTGTGGCTGGCTCTCTGTCTGTCTGTCTGTGTGGCTGGCTCTGTCTGTCTGTCTGGCTCTGTCTGTCTGTGTGGCTGGCTCTCTGTCTGTCTGTGTGGCTGGCTGTGGCTGGCTCTCTCTCTGTCTGTCTGTGTGGCTGGCTCTCTGTCTGTCTGTGTGGCTGGCTGTCTGTCAAGACTGCATCTATTATGAACGTGCTTTTCATCAGTATCAGCCTAAATGGAATAAATGTCATTTAAACCCCAAATATCTCCTAAGCTAGCCACTCCAGAGTCAGTGGTCCTATATGACCCAAGGGACAGGCTACAGGAAGGCTGCCAGTAGACTGTTTATTTTGACTAATTTGAACTGGTCTGGTGTATTTATTCATTGTTAGTGCAGTCAATGTTGGATCCATGTTGAGGTGTGTGTGTGTGTGTGTGTGTGTGTGTGTGCGCAGGTGGGTTCGTTGGAGCAGGCCATGCTGGATGCCTTAGTGATGGACCGTGTGGAGTTTGTGAAGCTCCTGATTGAGAATGGAGTTAGCATGCACAGGTTCCTTACCATCACACGGCTGGAGGAGCTATACAACACGGTAACACACACACAGCTCACCAATTTCACACACATACATGTAATGATGCTCCACAGGGCTCTATGCTGGTACCATTTACTGTTCTCATCACACGTGCAACCTCTCAATTCTAACGTTTGATTCGTATTCTGTCAAAATCATTTCTAAACGGTCTGTTTATCCATGGTCCTGCTGGGCATCGTGTTTTATCTGTGTCTCTTCTGTTCCAGAAACAGTCCCCTACCAATCCCACGCTCTTCAACCTCGTAAGGGATGTCAAACAGGTACATCTTTGACTTCTTGTCAACCATTGATTGTCAAAGTTTGAATTAATTTGAACAATAGTAATTGATGATGATGGTGTTGTTGATTAGTATGGCTCACTATGACTCTAATTGTTTCCAGGGTAATCTCCCCCCTAACTACAAGATGACCTTAATTGACATTGGCCTGGTGATAGAGTACCTGATGGGCGGGACTTACAGGTGCAACTACACCAGGAAACGCTTCAGGATCATCTACAACAATCTCCATGGCAACAGCAGGGTAAGGGTTAACGGTTAGTGTTAAGGGTTGAAGATAAAAGGTTAAAACGTAAGTTTGCTTCAGGGTCAAGGGTTAAACTCATTGTTCACACATTGTTTTGATCTTTCACTGATTGATTAATTTAGAGTAATGGTGAAAGTAAACTGTTCTCTATCTTTTTCTCTGTCTCTCTCCAGAGGTCAGGTCGCCACTCTGCAGGGCCTGGGTCCCACCTGAGGAAGAGCCAAGAGTCGTTCAGTATCCAGGCCGACAAGAAGGAGAAGACCAGGCACAACCACTTCATCAAGACTGCACAGCCATACAAACCCAAGGTACACACACACACGCACAACATGGAGAGTCATATTTGAGAACACACTGTGACTTGTGTGATGGCAAGAAACAGCCTGTCCACTGATGACCTTGTGGAAATCTATACCAATGTAATTTGACCATGCCTGGAGTATGACAGTGTGTTGCTGGTAGGCTGCACCAAGATGCAGCAAGCTGCACTGGATAAGGTACAGAAAAGGACAAGCAAGATAATAACAAAAACAGAGACATCCCACTGACCCTTCCACCACTACAGCCATGGAGAGAGCAAGCAGCAGTAAGATTGATCACTGACATGCACCAACCTGACCACCGTCTACAGGATCTCCTACCACAGAGAAGGGGAGAGTACTGGCAGAGTCCTCCACAACCAGAACCAACTGTCCAGCATCAATGCAAGGAAAAATGGGCTGAAAAATTCTACCATTGACATCTGCCATCAGACTTTTTAATAACAAAATGTGACTCTTTAAACTGTAATTTCTTGTAAGATGGAACCTTTTTTTATTTAATGTAGTATCTTGTTTTTGAAGTATTGTCTGAATGTAACTGTGCATTCTGCATTACTCTTGTTGACTGCGAGCATGAATGAAATAAATCAATCAAATCACTACAAACCCAAGGTGTGTGCACACACACACACACACATACACACCCACAGAACTGAGCCATCAGATTATTCAAATCGCCCTCTTGACGCCCACCCCTCTCCCTCTTAGTTGGAGTCGGCGACAGACCAGTCCAAGAAAAAAGCCAAGGAGGAGATAGTTGACATCGATGACCCAGAGACACGCAGGTTCCCGTACCCGTTCAATGAGCTGCTGATGTGGGCCGTCCTGATGAATAGGCAGAAGATGTCTCTGTTCTTCTGGCAGCATGGGGAGGAAAGCATGGCCAAGGCCCTGGTGGCCTGTAAACTCTGTCGCTCCATGGGCTATGAGGCCAAGAAGAGTGACGTGGTCGACGACACCTCCCAGGAACTCAAGGACTACTCCAAGTATGACACATTACACACCAAATAACTAGGACACTTCAATCCTCACTAATACTCAAGACTACTATAATATGTGACAGATTACATACTAATACTTTAAGTACTCCAAGTATGATGCATTACTACTAGTAGTCACTAATACTCAAGGCTACTTGAAGTATGAGTATTACTGAGTATTAGTATGTGATGTATCAGACTATTTTTGTGAGTGAAGTGACCATGAGGAGCTGTGTTGTGGTGACTGATGAGGATGTTAATGATGGTGTTTTCAGTGAGTTTGATACCGTGGTATGTGTGTGTCATGTTCAGAGGGATGATGTCTGGAGTAATGTAAGGTTGATGATGATTATTATTTCATAGTGAATTTGGCACCCTAGCAGTGGACCTCCTGGAGCAGTCATTCAGACAGGATGAAACCATGGCGATGAAACTGCTGACCTACGAACTGAAGAACTGGAGTAACAGCACCTGTCTGAAGCTGGCCGTGTCGTCGCGGTTACGACCCTTTGTGGCTCACACCTGTACCCAGCTGCTGCTGTCAGACATGTGGATGGGACGACTCAACATGAGGAAGAACTCCTGGTACAAGGTGACACTGCCCAGCAATGCAGTGTATATATATATACACACACACTCAATAGTGTTCCACATGGCTCTGTGCTTGGATGGTTATTATAGATGTATTTCGTTTTTCCAGGTGATCCTCAGTATCCTGGTCCCTCCTGAGTAAACATAAATAAACATATATACAATAAATACATTTAAAAACTAAATATAATAATGTATATATCTCTAGGTGATCCTCAGTATCCTGGTCCCTCCTGAGTAAACATAAATAAACATATATACAATAAATACATTTAAAAACTACATATAATAATGTATATATCTCTAGGTGATCCTCAGTATCCTGGTCCCTCCTGAGTAAACATAAATAAATATATACAATAAATACATTTAAAAACTAAATCTAATAATGTATATATCTCTAGGTGATCCTCAGTATCCTGGTGCCTCCTGAGTAAACATAAATAAATATATACAATAAATACATTTAAAAACTAAATATAATAATGTATATATCTCTAGGTGATTCTCATTATCCTGGTCCCTCCTGAGTAAACATATACAATAAATACATTTAAAAACGAAATCTAATAATGTATATATCTCTAGGTGATCCTCAGTATCCTGGTGCCTCCTGCAATCCTCCTGTTGGAGTACAAGACAAAGGCAGAGATGTCCCACATCCCTCAGAGTCAGGACGCCCATCAGATGACCATGGAGGACAGCGAACACAACTTCCATAACACCACCGACAACATACAGATGGTCAGAATCAATATGACAGAGTTCATCTCATCTGTTTTCTTTTCTTATCTTACTGTGTCTGTTCTGGCAAGTACACTGGTGCTACTGGTATTCTGATGATCCTGGGATTTAGCTATGAGGGTCCTGGGGTTTAGCTATGAGGGGAAGCTATGATGATCCCGGGGTTTAGCTATGAGGGGAAGCTATGATGATCCCGGGGTTTAGCTATGAGGAGAAGCTATGATGATCCCGGGGTTTAGCTATGAGGGGAAGCTGATGATCCCGGGGTTTAGCTATGAGGGGAAGCTATGATGATCCCGGGGTTTAGCTATGAGGGGAAGCTATGCTGATCCCGGGGTTTAGCTATGAGGGGAAGCTATGCTGATCCCGGGGTTTAGCTATGAGGGGAAGCTATGAGGGTCCTGGGATTTAGCTATGAGGGGAAGCTATGATGGTCCTGGGGTTTAGCTATGAGGGGAAGCTATGAGGGTCCTGGGATTTAGCTATGAGGGGAAGCTATGATGATCCCGGGGTTTAGCTATGAGGGTCCTGGGATTTAGCTATGAGGGGTAGCTATATGAGAGAGAGGGTTGGACTGCAGTGCTCTCTTCATTCATGGTTTCTTAATTTCTGGTGCTGTGGTCTGTTTTCAGTCTGCATGTATATATATGGACATATACATGTCTATACAGTCTATTAAAGAGGCGTTATTAAACATGATTCTTCTCCAGGATGTGTTCCAGGAGGCGAAGGCGGATGACAACGTGGAGGTGAAGGATGAGGCGGAGACACAGGTCCGCTCCCGAAGACTTCCTCTAACCAGGAAGTTCTACGCCTTCTACCACGCCCCCATCGTCAAATTCTGGTTCAACACGGTATGAATCCCTAGCCCCTGGCTCTACCCCCTCCATGTGAGCTGACTAGCAGACACTCTGGGCCCTACTATGTTTAATGGTACAGCAGAGTTCTGACTACCAAGGTTTTCCCTGTGGAGCCGCCAAGCAGCTTAAATGGAAGGGATGTTTCCTTCCTCCTCCTGGGATATTTCCTGTGTGTGTGTGTGTGTGTGTGTAAGTTCATTTTGAATCGCATTGTGTCCCGGGTGGGTGGAGATTTCCCTTTTAGAAGCAATGTAACGGTCTAAAACTGAGCACCACTTGCCCAGTGTGTGTACTCTGAGACCAGGGAGGGCTGGCATGAAACGTGTTCATGTTGAGAGGACAGAGGGAGGCTGGGGCGTGTGTGTACTTTTCCAGAGCTCTACCTCCCACACCCTGCATACTACACACACACGTACCCTCAGGTGGTGTTCCAGGTGCCCTGGCTTCATTTGCATGTCCTGATAGCATCAGTAGAACAGTCCTTAACATAACTATATCTGCTGTACCCAGATCAATGCTCATCTACCCCACAATCAACATCAACATAAATATGCTGCCTGCCACACAATGATCCATCTCTCACTGCATGTCTGTCACATCATGATCTCTGCTTCCACATAATAACCCTGCCTGCCCCAGTCAGCACTGATCCCCACACTGATCAGTCTCAGTTTAGTCACGGCCCTCCAACAGCCACACACACCCTACCTAACCCCCGAGCCATAGTTAGAATGACTGATGTCTAGGGGTGGGTCTGTATAATGGCTGAGAGGTGTTGTTGAATGCTGTAGTTTCCTTCACTTCATGCTTCGCTAGTCAGGCTCACAGTGTTCACCTCTAAAAAGACCTGGGGGTATGTCACAAAGCAGGAACAAAGTAGGACTGCTGATATAGGATCAGTTTAGCCTTTTAGGTCATAATGACCCCTACAGATCAGACTTTTTCAAACCTCTCCTCTAACGGCCCTAAACTAGCACACCGGTTTTACCTGGTCGAGGGCTTGATGATAAGTTAACTAGTTGATTCGGGTGTGCTAGTTCTGGAATAGTTCAAATACATGGAATATCTGGGGATCTCTGAGAAAAGGTTTGAGAAGGGTTGATATAGATTTTAAATAAATAAGATTATATGGACGGGGGGGGGACACTTTTTAAATATGGGCCCTGGGCATTGTCTTGGACAAGGGTTTAGTAACAATAAAGAAGCATTTTCAATCAGCTTTACGCTTACCTGGTTCTTTCTGTATTAGTGTGTGTGTGTGTGTGTGTTACCAGTATCGATACTGGTATCACAATACTACAATACCAGTATCACAATACTACAATACCAAAACAAGCACAAAGCAGACTTCACTCTGTGGTGCTGTTGTACAACCGTGCGTGCTATTGATTGCAAAATAAACAAATGTGACTCAGTGACAACATAAGGCAGTTCTTTTCCAACATTAGGACTGTTTTCCTCAAGTAATTAAGTCTGCTTCATTTTTCCTTTCCTTCCTTACTTCCTAGTATCGCGGTACTGGTATCTTGATAACCCTAATTTAAGGTGTATGTGTGTGGTGTGTGTCTCCTGGCTAGCTGATGTACGTTTGTGGGTCTGTATAATAGCCTGTGTATGGTATGTAACGGTGTGTGTTGTGGGTCTGTATAATAGCCTGTGTATGGTATGTAACGGTGTGTGTGTTGTGGGTCTGTATAATAGCCTGTGTATGGTATGTAAAGGTGTGTGTTGTGGGTCTGTATAATAGCCTGTGTAAAGGTGTGTGTGTGTGTGTGCGTTTTCCCCTGGATAGCTGGCGTACCTGGGTTTTCTGATGCTTTACTCATTTGTCGTTCTGGTCCGGATGCCCGAGTTTCCGTCTCCTCAAGAGTGGGTGGTCATCCTCTACATATTTACCTCCGCCATTGAGAAGATACGAGAGGTACGCTAATGCTGCTCCCTGCTCTCTACATCAATAGGGTTATGTTCCAATTGGCACCGTATTTGCTATATAGTGCACTGCTTTTGCCATTTGGATTGGACCCTATGACTGTATGAGAAGGACAAGACACTTACCCAGCTATCTTTGTCTCTCAGAGGATTCAATACCATTTAGTTTAGTTCAATTTGCTTTAAACAAGCTCATTCTTCTAGGTGACAGTTTAAACAGAGAAGTACTGAGTCCACATTCACGTTGATAGAATGTTTCCATTGTTGATTTGATTTGAGCTCTCAGTTCACTGGATGCACTCATGTCCTATTGTCTGTTCTGTATCTTTCTTTGTAGATGTTTATGTCTGAAGCTGGGAAGATTAGCCAGAAGGTTAAAGTCTGGTTCAGTGACTATTTTAACCTCTCAGACTTCCTGGCTATTGTCACCTTCTTTGTGGGCTTTGGATTGAGGATCGGAGGAGAGGATGTGCTTGTCCCAGGCCGGACTGTGTATTGCTTGAATATCATCTTCTGGTACGTGAGACTCCTAGATATTCTGGCAGTCAACCAGCAAGCAGGACCGTATGTGATGATGATCGGTAAAATGGTGAGTGTTCTTTTTTCCCCTAATGCTTTACTAATCCAAATTCGTTCTTCAACTGTGTCAAATCAAATTGTATTTGTCACATGCGCCGAATACAACAGTGAAATGCTGAATACAACCTTACAGTAAAATGCTTACTTACGAGCCCTTAATCAACAATGCTTTAAGAAGTTAAGAAGAAAAATGGATAAGTAGAAAAAAAGGAAATTCAAGTAACAAATAATTAAACGGCAGCAGTGAAATAACAACAGCGAGGCTTTATACAGGGAGTACCAATACAGAGTCAATGCGGAGGCTTTATACAGGGAGTACCAATACAGAGTCAATGTGGAGACTTTATATAGGGAGTACCAATACAGAGTCAATGTGGAGACTTTATACAGGGAGTACCAATACAGAGTCAATGTGGATGCTATATACAGGGAGTACCAATACAGAGTCAATGTGGATGCTATATACAGGGAGTACCAATACAGAGTCAATGTGGAGGCTTTATACAGGGAGTACCAATACAGAGTCAATGTGGAGGCTTTATACAGGGAGTACCAATACAGAGTCAATGTGGATGCTATATACAGGGAGTACCAATACAGAGTCAATGTGGATGCTATATACAGGGAGTACCAATACAGAGTCAATGTGGAGGCTTTATACAGGGAGTACCAATACAGAGTCAATGTGGAGACTTTATACAGGGAGTACCAATACTGAGTCAATGTGGATGCTATATACAGGGGGTAACAGTACAGAGTCAATGTGGAGGCTATATACAGGGAGTACCAATACAGAGTCAATGTGGATGCTATATACAGGGAGTACCAATACAGAGTCAATGTGGAGGCTTTATACAGGGAGTACCAATACAGAGTCAATGTGGATGCTATATACAGGGAGTACCAATACAGAGTCAATGTGGATGCTTTATACAGGGGGTACCGGTACAGAGTCAATGTGGAGGCTTTATACAGGGGGTACCGGTACAGAGTCAATGTGCGGGGGCACCGGTTAATTGAGGTAATAAACAAAAAAATAAACGTCATCGCACTGTCAACTGCTTTTATTTTCAGCAAACTTAACATGTGTAAATACTTGTATGAACATAACAAGATTCAACAACTGAAACATAAACTGAAAAAGTTCCACAGACATGTGACTAACAGAAATTGAATAATGTGTCCCTGAACAAAGGGGTGGTCAAAATGAAAAGTAACAGTCAGTATCTGGTGTGGCCACCAGCTGCATTTAGTACTGCAGTGCATCTCCTCCTCACCAGAGTTGCCAGTTCTTGCTGTGAGATGTTACCCCACTCTTCCACCAAGGCACCTGCAAGTTCCCGGACATTTCTGGGGGGAATGGCCCTCACCCTCCGATCCAACAGGTTCCAGACTTGCTCAATGGGATTGAGATCTGGGCTCTTCGCTGGCCATGGCAGAACACTGACATTCCTGTCCTGCATGAAATCACACACAGAACGAGCAGTGTGGTTGGTGGCATTGTCATGCTGGAGGGTCATTTCAGGATGAGCCTGCAGGAAGAGTACCACATGAGGGAGGAGGATGTCTTCCCTGTAACGCACAGCGTTGAGATTGCCTGCAATGACAACAAGCTCAGTCCGATGATGCTGTGACACACCGTCCCAGACCATAACGGACCCTCCACCTCCAAATCGATCCCGCTCCAGAGTACAGGCCTCGGTGTAACACTCATTCCTTCGACGATAAACGCAAATCCGACCATCACCCCTGGTGAGACAAAACCGTGACTCGTCAGTGACAATCACTTTTTGCCAGGCCTGTCTGGTCCAGCGACGGTTGGTTTGTGCCCGTAGGCGACGTTGTTGCAGGTGATGTCTGGTGAGGACCTTCCTTACAACAGACCTACAAGCCCTCAGTCCAGCCTCTCTCAGCTTATTGCGGGCAGTCTGAGCACTGGTGGAGGGATTGTGTGTTCCTGGTGTAACTCGGGCAGTTGTTGTTGCCATCCTGCACCTGTCCCGCAGGTGTGATGTTCGGATGTACCGATCCTGTGCAGGTGTTGTTACACGTGGTCTGTCACTGCGAGGACGATCAGATGTCGGTCCTGTCTCCCTGTAGCTCTGTCTTATGCGTCTCATAGTACCGACATTGCAATTTATTGCCCTGGCCACATCTGCAGTCCTCATGCCTCCTTGCAGCATGCCTAAGGCACGATGAGCAGGGACCCGGGGCATCTTTCTTTTGGTGTTTTTCAGTCAGTAGAAAGGCCTCTTTAGTGTCCTAAGTTTTCATAACTGTGACCTTAATTGCCTACCGTCTGTAAGTTGTTAGTGTCTTAACGACCGTTCCACAGGCGCTTGTTCATTAATTGTTTATGGTTCATTGAACAAGCATGTGAAACAGTGTTTAAACCTTTACAATGAAGATCTGTGAAGGATCCTGAAAAGGGATGTTTCTTTTTTTTTTTTGCTGAGTTTATGTGCATGTAGGTAGAGTTAAAGTGCCTATGCATAGATTATAAACTGAGAGTAGCAGCAGCATAAAGAGGCAACGGCTCCACTTGGGCTGCTCTGCTCAATGAAGAGAACAGTTAGCTGCTTTTCATCACTCTAAACTCTGACAAACCTCAAGAAACAGTATTTTCTCTGAAATAATCTCTCCTGTAGTATATATTTGACAAGGTTGAAGCACTTCTGACACCATGTTATGATCTTAGTCAGATATGACTGTGCTGCGTAGCAGAGCACGAGTAAATGGCTCAGCTTCAAAAGGTTAGTGATCAATTTAGTGAGAGGAGCTCTACCCATTTTATATGTACAGTGGGGCAAAAAAGTATTTAGTCAGCCACCAATTGTGCAAGTTCTCCCACTTAAAAAGATGAGAGAGGCCTGTAATTTTCATCATAGGCACACTTCAACTATGACAGACAAAATGAGAAGAAAAAAATCCAGAAAATCACATTGTAGGATTTTTTTATGAATTTATTTGCAAATTATGGTAGAAAATAAGTATTTGTTCACCTACAAACAAGCAAAATTTCTGGCTCTCACAGACCTGTAACTTCTTTAAGAGGCTACTCTGTCCTCCACTTGTTATCTGTATTAATGGCACCTGTTTGAACTTGTTATCAGTATAAAAGACACCTGTCCACAACCTCAAACAGTCACACTCCAAACTCCACTATGGCCAAGACCAAAGAGCTGTCAAAGGACACCAGAAACAAAATTGTAGACCTGCACCAGGCTGGGAAGACTGAATCTGCAATAGGTAAGCAGCTTGGTTTGAAGAAATCAACTGTGGGAACAATTATTAGGAAATGGAAGACATACAAGACCACTGATAATCTCCTTCGATCTGGGGCTCCACGCAAGATCTCACCCCGTGGGGTCAAAATGATCACAAGAACAGTGAGCAAAAATCCCAGAACCACACAGGGGGACCTAGTGAATGACCTGCAGAGAGCTGGGACCAAAGTAACAAAACTTACCATCAGTAACACACTACGCCGCCAGGGACTCAAATCCTGCAGTGCCAGACCCCTGCTTAAGCCAGTACATGTCCAGGCCCTTCTGAAGTTTGCTAGAGAGCATTTGGATGATCCAGAAGAAGATTGGGAGAATGTCATATGGTCAGATGAAACCAAAATATAACTTTTTGGTAAAAACTCAACTCGTCGTGTTTGGAGGACAAAGAATGCTGAGTTGCATCCAAAGACCACCATACCTACTGTGAAGCATGGGGGTGGAAACATCATGCTTTGGGGCTGTTTTTCTGCAAAGGGACCAGGACGACTGATCCGTGTAAAGGAAAGAATGAATGGGGCCATGTATCGTGAGATTTTGAGTGAAAACCTCCTTCCATCAGCAAGGGCATTGAAGATTAAACGTGGCTGGGTCTTTCAGCATGACAATGATCCCAAACACACTGCCCGGGCAACGAAGGAGTGGCTTCGTAAGAAGCATTTCAAGGTCCTGGAGTGGCCTAGCCAGTCTCCAGATCTCAACCCCATAGAAAATATTTGGAGGGAGTTGAAAGTCCTTGTTGCCCAGCAACAGCCCCAAAACATCACTGCTCTAGAGGAGATCTGCATGGAGGAATGGGCCAAAATACCAGCAACCGTGTGTGAAAACCTTGCGAAGACTTACAGAAAACGTTTGACCTCTGTCATTGCCAACAAAGGGTATATAACAAAGTATTGAGAGAAACTTTTGTTATTGACCAAATACTTATTTTCCACCATAATTTGCAAATAAATTCATTAAAAATCCTACAATGTGATTTTCTGGATTTTTTTTCCTCATTTTGTCTGTCATAGTTGAAGTGTACCTATGATTAAAATTACAGGCCTCTCTCATCTTTTTAAGTGGGAGAACTTGTACAATTGGTGGTTGACTAAATAATTTATTTAGGTAATGTGTGACGGTTGATCAGATGGTTTTCAGTCAATAGCACATCTCTAGGGTTCCATGCTAGTTTGGTTTGAAAGAGGCTAATGATTGCAGGTGGGGGTGTTTTTAAAGGGGTAGCCCCGCCTCTCAGGTGGACATGATCTGGTTGATTACATTGAATGAGGTGTGTGGTGACCAATAGGTGGCAGGTTCCCCTCCAGGGTAGGAGGGAAGTGGGAGGAGTTGTTTATTTTCCGGACTCTGATATTGCTCCTTTTTGATTTTTTTTTTTCTGGGGGGGGTGGTGTGTCTGTATTGTATTTCTAGATTTTACTGCCCTGTTGGAGCTAGAATGGTGTTTGGTTGATGGAAAACATTGACTCAGGTGCCGTTCCAGAATCTCACATTAATGTTCAATTGGGTTGAGATCTGGTGACTGAGACACACCCTTTAACCCCCCCCCCCCCCCCCCCCCTATGCTCCTTTGAGACCCCTAATTGGCAACTGGGCATTTTTATTTGGATGTTAATAGCTTAATTAACTCAGGAACCACACCTGTGTGGGAGCACCTGCTTTCAATATACTTTGTATCCCTCATTTACCCAAGTGTTTCCTTTTTAATTTGGCAGTTACCTCTATATATCAACATGTTTTACATAGTGGCAGTAATGTTTACTATCAACAACATGTTTTACATAGTGGCAGTTACCTCTATATATCAACATGTTTTACATAGTGGCAGTTACCTCTATATATCAACATGTTTTACATAGTGGCAGTTACCTCCTATATATCAACATGTTTTACATAGTGGCAGTTACCTCCTATATATCAACAACATGTTTTACATAGTGGCAGTTACCTATATATAACAACATGTTTTACATAGTGGCAGTTACCTCCTATATATCAACATGTTTTACATAGTGGCAGTAATGTTTACTATCAACAACATGTTTTACATAGTGGCAGTTACCTCCTATATATCAACATGTTTTACATAGTGGCAGTTACCTCCTATATATCAACATGTTTTACATAGTGGCAGTTACCTCTATATATCAACATGTTTTACATAGTGGCAGTTACCTCTATATATCAACATGTTTTACATAGTGGCAGTAATGTTTACTATCAACAACATGTTTTACATAGTGGCAGTTACCTCTATATATCAACAACATGTTTTACATAGTGGCAGTTACCTCCTATATATCAACATGTTTTACATAGTGGCAGTAATGTTTACTATCAACAACATGTTTTACATAGTGGCAGTTACCTCTATATATCAACAACATGTTTTACATAGTGGCAGTTACCTCCTATATATCAACATGTTTTACATAGTGGCAGTAATGTCTACTATCAACAACATGTTTTACATAGTGGCAGTTACCTCTATATATCAACAACATGTTTTACATAGTGGCAGTTACCTCTATATATCAACATGTTTTACATAGTGGCAGTTACCTCTATATATCAACAACATGTTTTACATAGTGGCAGTAATGTCTACTATCAACAACATGTTTTACATAGTGGCAGTTACCTCTATATATCAACATGTTTTACATAGTGGCAGTTACCTATATATATCAACATGTTTTACATAGTGGCAGTAATGTTTACTATCAACAACATGTTTTACATAGTGGCATTTACCTCCTATATATCAACATGTTTTACATAGTGGCAGTTACCTCTATATATCAACATGTTTTACATAGTGGCAGTTACCTCCTATATATCAACAACATGTTTTACATAGTGGCAGTTACCTATATATAACAACATGTTTTACATAGTGGCAGTTACCTCCTATATATCAACATGTTTTACATAGTGGCAGTAATGTTTACTATCAACAACATGTTTTACATAGTGGCAGTTACCTCCTATATATCAACATGTTTTACATAGTGGCAGTTACCTCCTGTATATTAACAACATGTTTTACATAGTGGCAGTTACCTCTATATATCAACATGTTTTACATAGTGGCAGTTACCTCTATATATCAACAACATGTTTTACATAGTGGCAGTTACCTCCTATATATCAACATGTTTTACATAGTGGCAGTTACCTATATATATCAACATGTTTTACATAGTGGCAGTTACCTCTATATATCAACATGTTTTACATAGTGGCAGTTACCTCTATATATCAACATGTTTTACATAGTGGCAGTTACCTCTATATATCAACATGTTTTACATAGTGGCAGTTACCTCCTATATATCAACATGTTTTACATAGTGGCAGTTACCTCTATATATCAACAACATGTTTTACATAGTGGCAGTTACCTCTATATATCAACATGTTTTACATAGTGGCAGTTACCTCTATATATCAACATGTTTTACATAGTGGCAGTTACCTCTATATATCAACATGTTTTACATAGTGGCAGTTACCTCTATATATCAACATGTTTTACATAGTGGCAGTTACCTCTATATATCAACATGTTTTACATAGTGGCAGTTACCTCCTATATATCAACATGTTTTACATAGTGGCAGTTACCTCCTATATATCAACATGTTTTACATAGTGGCAGTTACCTCTATATATCAACATGTTTTACATAGTGGCAGTAATGTCTACTATCAACAACATGTTTTACATAGTGGCAGTTACCTATATATATCAACATGTTTTACATAGTGGCAGTTACCTCTATATATCAACATGTTTTACATAGTGGCAGTTACCTCTATATCAACATGTTTTACATAGTGGCAGTTACCTCTATATATCAACATGTTTTACATAGTGGCAGTTACCTCTATATATAACAACATGTTTTACATAGTGGCAGTAATGTCTACTATCAACAACATGTTTTACATAGTGGCAGTTACCTCTATATCAACATGTTTTACATAGTGGCAGTTACCTCCTATATAACAACATGTTTTACATAGTGGCAGTTACCTCTATATATCAACATGTTTTACATAGTGGCAGTTACCTCTATATATCAACATGTTTTACATAGTGGCAGTAATGTCTACTATCAACAACATGTTTTACATAGTGGCAGTAATGTCTACTATCAACAACATGTTTTACATAGTGGCAGTAATGTCTACTATCAACAACATGTTTTACATAGTGGCAGTTACCTCCTATATATCAACATGTTTTACATAGTGGCAGTTACCTATATATATCAACATGTTTTACATAGTGGCAGTTACCTCTATATATCAACATGTTTTACATAGTGGCAGTGATGTCTACTATCAACAACATGTTTTACATGGTGGCAGTTACCTCCTATATATCAACATGTTTTACATAGTGGCAGTTACCTATATATATCAACATGTTTTACATAGTGGCAGTTACCTCTATATATCAACATGTTTTACATAGTGGCAGTAATGTCTACTATCAACAACATGTTTTACATAGTGGCAGTTACCTCCTATATATCAACATGTTTTACATAGTGGCAGTTACCTCTATATATCAACAACATGTTTTACATAGTGGCATTTACCTCCTATATATCAACATGTTTTACATAGTGGCAGTTACCTCCTATATATCAACATGTTTTACATAGTGGCAGTAATGTTTACTATCAACAACATGTTTTACATAGTGGCAGTTACCTCCTATATATCAACATGTTTTACATAGTGGCAGTTACCTCCTATATATCAACATGTTTTACATAGTGGCAGTAATGTCTACTATCAACAACATGTTTTACATAGTGGCAGTTACCTCTATATATCAACATGTTTTACATAGTGGCAGTAATGTTTACTATCAACAACATGTTTTACATAGTGGCAGTTACCTCCTATATATCAACATGTTTTACATAGTGGCAGTTACCTCTATATAACAACATGTTTTACATAGTGACAGTTACCTCTATATATCAACAACATGTTTTACATAGTGGCAGTTACCTCTATATATCAACATGTTTTACATAGTGGCAGTTACCTCTATATATCAACATGTTTTACATAGTGGCAGTTACCTCTATATATCAACATGTTTTACATAGTGGCAGTTACCTCCTATATATCAACATGTTTTACATAGTGGCAGTTACCTCTATATATCAACATGTTTTACATAGTGGCAGTTACCTCCTATATATCAACATGTTTTACATAGTGGCAGTTACCTCTATATATCAACATGTTTTACATAGTGGCAGTTACCTCTATATATCAACATGTTTTACATAGTGGCAGTTACCTCTATATATCAACAACATGTTTTACATAGTGGCAGTTACCTATATATAATGGCAGTTACCTCCTATATATCAACAACATGTTTTACATAATGGCAGTTACCTCCTATATATCAACATGTTTTACATAATGGCAGTTACCTCCTATATATCAACAACATGTTTTACATAATGGCAGTTACCTCTATATATCAACAACATGTTTTACATAATGGCAGTTACCTCCTATATATCAACATGTTTTACATAGTGGCAGTTACCTCTATATATCAACATGTTTTACATAGTGGCAGTTACCTCCTATATATCAACATGTTTTACATAGTGGCAGTTACCTCTATATATCAACAACATGTTTTACATAGTGGCAGTTACCTATATATAACAACATGTTTTACATAGTGGCAGTTACCTCCTATATATCAACATGTTTTACATAGTGGCAGTTACCTCTATATATCAACATGTTTTACATAGTGGCAGTTACCTCTATATATCAACAACATGTTTTACATAGTGGCAGTTATCTATATATATCAACATGTTTTACATAGTGGCAGTTACCTCTATATATCAACAACATGTTTTACATAGTGGCAGTTACCTATATATATCAACATGTTTTACATAGTGGCAGTTACCTCTATATATCAACATGTTTTACATAGTGGCAGTTACCTCTATATATATCAACATGTTTTACATAGTGGCAGTTACCTCTATATATCAACATGTTTTACATAGTGGCAGTAATGTTTACTATCAACAACATGTTTTACATAGTGGCAGTTACCTCCTATATATCAACATGTTTTACATAGTGGCAGTTACCTCTATATATCAACATGTTTTACATAGTGGCAGTTACCTCTATATATCAACATGTTTTACATAGTGGCAGTTACCTCTATATATCAACATGTTTTACATAGTGGCAGTTACCTCCTATATATCAACATGTTTTACATAGTGGCAGTTACCTCCTATATATCAACATGTTTTACATAGTGGCAGTTACCTCCTATATATCAACATGTTTTACATAGTGGCAGTTACCTCCTATATATCAACATGTTTTACATAGTGGCAGTTACCTCTATATATCAACATGTTTTACATAGTGGCAGTTACCTCTATATATCAACATGTTTTACATAGTGGCAGTTACCTCCTATATATCAACATGTTTTACATAGTGGCAGTTACCTCCTATATATCAACATGTTTTACATAGTGGCAGTTACCTCCTATATATCAACATGTTTTACATAGTGGCAGTTACCTCCTATATATCAACATGTTTTACATAGTGGCAGTAATGTCTGCTATCAACAACATGTTTTACATAGTGGCAGTTACCTCTATATATCAACAACATGTTTTACATAGTGGCAGTTACCTCCTATATATCAACATGTTTTACATAGTGGCAGTTACCTCTATATATCAACATGTTTTACATAGTGGCAGTTACCTCTATATATCAACATGTTTTACATAGTGGCAGTTACCTCTATATATCAACATGTTTTACATAGTGGCAGTAATGTTTACTATCAACAACATGTTTTACATAGTGGCAGTTACCTCTATATATCAACATGTTTTACATAGTGGCAGTAATGTTTACTATCAACAACATGTTTTACATAGTGGCAGTTACCTCTATATATCAACATGTTTTACATAGTGGCAGTAATGTTTACTATCAACAACATGTTTTACATAATGGCAGTTACCTCTATATATCAACATGTTTTACATAGTGGCAGTTACCTCTATATATCAACATGTTTTACATAGTGGCAGTAATGTTTACTATCAACAACATGTTTTACATAGTGGCAGTTACCTATATATATCAACATGTTTTACATAGTGGCAGTTACCTCCTATATATCAACATGTTTTACATAGTGGCAGTAATGTTTACTATCAACAACATGTTTTACATAGTGGCAGTTACCTCTATATATCAACATGTTTTACATAGTGGCAGTTACCTCTATATATCAACAACATGTTTTACATAGTGGCAGTTACCTCCTATATATCAACATGTTTTACATAGTGGCAGTTACCTCTATATATCAACATGTTTTACATAGTGGCAGTTACCTCTATATATCAACAACATGTTTTACATAATGGCAGTTACCTCTATATATCAACATGTTTTACATAGTGGCAGTTACCTATATATAACAACATGTTTTACATAGTGGCAGTAATGTTTACTATCAACAACATGTTTTACATAGTGGCAGTTACCTATATATAACAACATGTTTTACATAGTGGCAGTTACCTCCTATATAACAACATGTTTTACATAGTGGCAGTTACCTCTATATATCAACAACATGTTTTACATAGTGGCATTTACCTCCTATATATCAACATGTTTTACATAGTGGCAGTTACCTCTATATATCAACAACATGTTTTACATAGTGGCATTTACCTCCTATATAACAACATGTTTTACATAGTGGCAGTTACCTCCTATATAACAACATGTTTTACATAGTGGCAGTTACCTCTATATATCAACAACATGTTTTACATAGTGGCAGTTACCTCTATATATCAACATGTTTTACATAGTGGCAGTAATGTCTACTATCAACAACATGTTTTGATAGACTACGGGGATCCAGCACCAGTTCTGTTCATTCTGAGGCGCCGTAGCTGTGAGTCCGGAAATTCTATCAGTATTTCCCAGGAACTTGGACGTTTATTCTCAGAACTTAGACCTGGTTAACTGCATGCACATGCCCTTAATATAGTGGTGGTAATGTCTCTATTCATACAGATGGCTGTTTTGTATTGTTGTGATAATGTATAGGACAATGTATATATTCCTCTAGGTGGTGCTGGTGTTGAGTCATGGCATGCCCCAGAAAGCCATCCTGTAATGTGTGTATGTAATGTACATATTATTCCTCTAGGTGGTGCTGGTGTTGCGTTATGGCATGCCCCAGAAAGCCATCCTGTAATGTGTGCATGTAATATACATATTATTCCTCTAGGTGGTGCTGGTGTTGAGTCATGGCATGCCCCAGAAAGCCACCCTGTAATGTGTGTATGTAATGTACATATTATTCCTCTAGGTGGTGCTGGTGTTGAGTTATGGCATGCCCCAGAAAGCCATCCTGTAATGTGTGTATGTAATGTACATATTATTCCTCTAGGTGGTGCTGGTGTTGAGTTATGGCATGCCCCAGAAAGCCATCCTGTAATGTGTGTATGTAATATACATATTATTCCTCTAGGTGGCCAATATGTTTTATATTGTGGTGATCATGGCGGTGGTGTTGTTGAGTTATGGCGTGCCGCGGAAAGCCATCCTGTACCCAAATGAGGAGCCCAGTTGGACGCTGCTCAAAGATGTGGTCTTCCAGCCGTACTGGATGATGTACGGGGAAGTGTATGCGTATGAAATTGACGGTAAGGAAGACGAGCCTGGTATAAACGACTACGATGGTAAGAGTTTTCTTAAAGATTCTCACCACGGCATGAGAAGCTGATTAGCACTGGAAATCAATCAAAAACCCAGGTTTGGTCTAGTCAACGCGTCCTGCACCGCACCACAGTCACCTCACACAGTCGCTGTGTTTAAATGATTTTGATTTAGAGTACAGAATGAGACCCTAGACCCTTGATTGGATATGCATATGTTTTACTATGCCTATCCAGTTCTTTCATAAGTAATCAAGTCCTTAGGAGGTAGAGGCTAGGAGTTGATTGAGGACACAGCCAGTCGGCCCCTGTTAGGGAAGGTATAGCCAGCAATGGTAGAGAACAGCAGCTTTTAACCAATCAGGGCTTTAGTTTAGATTATTGGGTCCAGATTTCTCTTGAGGCATGTCAAATGTAAGTGATTTGCTTAAAGTACAGGCTCAGAGCTTCAAAATGGCGTATCCTACACTGTAGTTTGAGTAAACATGGGAGTCAGCATGGAACTGTCCTCCAGAAAGTAGTCTCTCTACTTAAACCCTGCTAAATTCAGGGCAGCAATGTTTTTGAGAGCTGTAGGAACACTTTTGCAGTTTTCCATAGTTTTATCTTTCCAAAAAATCTGTGATTTAAAGATGATCTGCGAATTTACCAGAGAAAAGCCCATTCTGTTATATCCAGAAGCCTGTGACATGACAAACCAAACAGGGATCATATCTCGGCATACCCAACCATTATCTCAGCCAATCATGACTAGCCAGGAAATATCCTGTCTTTCTCCCAGTATAGCTCAGTGCTTTCTCCTTGGCTAAACTAGGCACATTTGACATTTTTATTCATATTTACCAATCCCATACAAGTTTGTATTTAAGGCACATGAAAGGTCACATGTTCAAGAAGCCATTTCTGGGGGGAAAAAACGTATTTTGAATCGGCCCTACTGTGAAGTAGGAACCAACGTCAAATGCCTCATCCTGTAACATTTAGTAAACATTGTTGTACACATGGGGATAATTCTTAACTTCCAGTTAAGGGAACTTTTCACTTAGTCTCGCAATTATGTCAATAGGAGACTAAGTGACATTCAGATTTGCTGCATCGAGCACATTTGAGATAGTGTGTTTATGATATTGAGTAATGATATTTACGGAAGATACATTGTGTAATATACAGTGAGGGGAAAAAGTTATTTGATCCCCTGCTGATTTTGTACATTTGCCCACTGACAAAGAAATGATCAGTCTATAATTTTAATGGTAGGGAGTGCTCCTAATCTCAGTTTGTTATTTGTATAAAAGACACCTGTCCACAGAAGCAATCAATCAATCAGATTCCAAACTCTCAACCATGGCCAAGACCAAAGAGCTCTCCAAGGATGTCTGGGACAAGATTGTAGACCGACACAAGGCTGGAATGGGCTACAAGACCATCGCCAAGCAGCTTGGTGAGAAGGTGACAACAGTTGGTGCAATTATTTGCAAATGGAAGAAACACATAAGAACTGTCAATCTCCCTCGGCCTGGGGCTCCATGCAAGATCTCACCTCGTGGAGTAGCATTGATCATGAGAACGGTGAGGAATCAGCCCAGAACTACACGGGAGGATCTTGTGAATGATTTCAAGGCAGCTGGGACCATAGTCATCAAGAAAACAATTAGTAACACGCTAGGCCATGAAGGACTGAAATCCTGCAGCGCCCGCAAGGTCCCCCTGCTCAAGAAAGCACATATACATGACCGTCTGAAGTTTGCCAATGAACATCTGAATGATTCAGAGGACAACTGAGTGAGTTGTGGTCAGATGAGACCAAGTGTTGTGGTCAGATGAGACCAAAATGGAGCTCTTTGGCATCAACTCAACTCGCCGTGTTTGGAGGAGGAGGAGGAGGAATGCTGCCTATGACCCCAAGAACACCATCCCCACCGTCAAACATGGAGGTGGAAACATTATGCTTTGGGGGTGTTTTTCTGCTAAGGGGACATGACAACTTCACCGCATCAAAGGGACGATGAACAGGGCCATGTGCCGTCAAATCTTGGGTGAAAACCTCCTTCCCTCAGCTAGGGCATTGAAAATGTGTCGTGGATTGGTATTCCAGCATGACAATGACCCAAAACACACAGCCAAGGCAACAAAGGAGTGGCTCAAGAAGAAGCACATTAAGGTCCTGGAGTGGCCTAGCCAGTCTCCAGACCTTAATCCCATAGAAAATCTGTGGAGGGAGCTGAAGGTTTGAGTTGCCAAACGTCAGCCTCGAAACCTTAATGACTTGGAGAAGATCTGCAAAGAGGAGTGGGCCAAAATCCCTCCTGAGATGTGTGCAAACCTGGTGGCCAACTACAAGACACATCTGACCTCTGTGATTGCCAACAAGGGGTTTTCCACCAAGTACTAAGTCATGTTTTGCAGAGGGGTCAAATACTTATTTCCCTCATTAAAATGCAAATCAGGCCTCCCGGGTGGTGCAGTGGTTAAGGGCTCTGTGCCACTAGAGACCCTGGGTTCGCGCCCAGGCTCTCTGTCGCAACCGATCGCGACCGGGAGGTCAGTGGGGTGACGCACAATTGTCCTAGCGTCGTCCGGGTTAGGCCGGTATGGATATCCTTGTCTCATTGCGCACCAGCGACTCCTGTGGCGGGCCGGGCGCAGTGCGCGCTAACCAAGGTCGCCAGGTGCACGGTGTTTCCTCCGACACATTGGTGCGGCTGGCTTCCGGGTTGGATGTGCGCTGTGTTAAGAAGCAGTGCGGCTTGGTTGGGTTGTGTATCGGAGGACGCATGACTTTCGAC
Organism: Oncorhynchus clarkii lewisi; assembly: GCF_045791955.1. Classification (NCBI taxonomy): domain Eukaryota; kingdom Metazoa; phylum Chordata; class Actinopteri; order Salmoniformes; family Salmonidae; genus Oncorhynchus; species Oncorhynchus clarkii. Next base: position 78,078,573 of record NC_092152.1, on the reverse strand, counting down.
CTTCGTCTCTCCCGAGCCCGTACGGGAGTTGTAGCGATGAGACAAGATAGTAGCTACTAACAATTGGACACCACGAAATTGGGGAGAAAAGGGGGGTAAAAATTCAACAAAAAATGCAAATCAATTTATAACCATTTTGACATGCGTTTTTCTGGATTTTGTTGTTGTTATTCTGTCTCTCACTGTTCAAATAAACCTACCATTAAAATTATAGACTGATCATTTCTTTGTCAGTGGGCAAACATACAAAATCAGCAGGGGATCAAATACTTTTTTCCCTCACTGTATAGTAGTCGCAGCTACCTGTCTCGCTCATCAGACTCAGGGAGGAACCAACTCCACCACAGTTGTGTGGGAGATACAGCAGCTGTGGGAAGAGACTACCTATTGATATATAGAGCAGAATGTATACAGTAGCAGTAGATACTGTGCAGTATAATGAAATGTTATTCTACAAATTAGATGGTAGTCGCTGGTTTTACTGACCCAAATTATGTTTACTCCTAGACAAAAACAAAAAATCTGGAGAGACAAAGACAATAGAAAGCTTAATTTGGCTGTACAAAACCAGTGCTTGGAGTTTAGAGGTGTGTGTGTGTGTGAATGATCTACACTTGTCACTGTGTGTTGTTTGGGATGTGTGTGTTATTTGTGTTGGGATGTGTGAAACACTGTGTGTGTTTCTCTGACCCTGTCCCCTCTCTCCACAGTGTGTGCCAATAATACTGATACGAATGTGAAATCCCTGTGCTCCACTTCAGTGTGGATCACTCCTTTCCTACAAGCAGTCTACCTCTTTGTCCAATACATATTGATAGTTAACCTTCTCATCGCCTTCTTCAAGTAAGACTACACACACAATGGTGTTCCACAGAGCGCTGTTCTGTGACCAATACTATTCTCATTATTCATTAATAACAGTATGTTTTTCCCCAATTTTCTACATCACTGTGTATATCTATTTTTGCCATCTCTCTCTTCTCCTCAGTAATGTGTACCTCCAAGTGATGTCAATCAGTAATCTGGTATGGAAGTACCAGAGGTATCATTTCGTCATGGCCTACCATGAGAAGCCAGTCCTCCCTCCTCCCCTCATCCTCCTCTCCCACCTAGTCTCTTTCTTCTCCTGCATCTGTCACAAGAGGAAGAAGGACAGTCACTCTTACGGACCAAGTACGGGAACTACCATTTATCGCTCTAAAATGCGGATATGACAGAACCACTTGGTGATCAGAGAGAACAAGAGAGGCCCTAGTACTGAGCTCTGGGGGACACCAGTAGTGTATGAACAGACTATAAAATGTATAGGTGTCTCTGGGATCTCTAGTTTATCAGTAAAAATATATGCAGCTACAATAACTTATTTGAAAATGTGTACTAGTAGTTACGTTGATCTGTAAAAGAGGTGAAATGCCTTGTTGAAACTAGAAAGCTCTTCATCCTCTCCCTTCCCATCTCCCCATCTTTCCTTCCCTACCTTCCTCCCTCCAGAGTTGTTTCTAACGGAGGAGGATCAGAAGAAGCTCCATGACTTTGAGGAGCAGTGTGTGGAGACGTACTTCCATGAGAAAAACGACCAGTTCCACTCAGGGAGCGATGAGCGCATCCGCCTCACATCAGACAGGTAACTGTTACATTAGTTACCATTCACCCCAGTTTTTATTTGACCCTTGCGCTGACAGTAACAGTTATAGTGTGTATATATAACATAAGAGGATTAGGAGGTTAATTGAATATTGAACTCTGTGGCAACATAGACGTGTTTCTCCTTTCTCTCCTCAGGGTTGAGACCATGTGTATCCAGCTGAAGGAGGTCGGTAATAGAGTGAACTTCATCAAGCGTTCCCTCCACACGCTGGACTCTCAGATCGGCCACCTTCAGGACCTGTCAGCTCTGACCGTGGACACCCTGAAGACCCTGACCGCCCAGAGGGCCTCTGAAGCCAGCAAGGTCCACAACCAGATCACCAGGGAGCTCAGTCTGTCCAAAAACTTTGCCCCCAGCCTGGCCCCCACCCCCCAGGACCCTACCCCCCAATCCAAGGGGGTAAAACGCAGCGTGGGCGCCTACTTCGGTTCCTCCTTCCCCCAGGTGTCCGGGGTGGTGGTGGGGGGCAACATGGCTGATTCTCTGTTTGGGAGTGGGGTGGACCCAAACCCGCCACTGACGCTCAGTCCCCCAGAGCGGAGAGGAGACTGGGCTGGGCTGGGGCACCAAGCTACTGCTGCTATAGAGGCTGGATCCTCCACGGGTGGCAGTGCTAGTCACAGTGCCTTCTCCCTCTGCCCAGCTCCGGCGCCCCCTACTGTCAGTCCTCCAGAGCTGCGGCTACGCGGCCACTCCTTCACCCAGTGGCAGCTGACCCGTCCAGTGCAGGTGGGCATCTCCGACTGCCCCTCCAGCCTGCCCAGCGTGCCCTCTGCTAGGGCTGCTTTCTACGTCAGCTCTACCCCCTCCCAGCCCTCGGTCTCCAGCCACCCAGAACTCAGCCTGGCTGGGCCAGACAAAGACAGAACCTCTGCTTCCACCTCTGCCTTTGCTGTAGAGTTTGGTGCGTTTGTTGGTAAGTATAACTGTGAGGAGAAAGACGAGGACACTAGCTGTGTGTACCCCACTGTTGTTGTTGTTGTGTCCAAGACTTCTGACATTGCTCGCCCCGTTTGCTTGCCTGCTTCCATTGAGAAACGGGAAGCAATTGGTGAGAAGGGGAGGGGTGAGGGAGGGGAGAGGGCGAAAGGGAGGTGTGAGAGGGAGGGGAGGGCAGAAGGATATGTGAATGAGGCATTTTCCGATGACGAGGGAAGACCGGAAGGAGTTCTGATCGGTGGGCAGGGCAGAAATGCTGAGCTTCCGTTGGCTCCTGAGACCGCCCGTCAGGCCGCACCCTCGCCGCATGCTGACGCTCACAGGAACAGCCCCCTCCCTGGCTGCGCCCTGGCCTCTGCAGTGGTGCCCAGGAGACCCCGCGGCTGTAGAACCAGAGAGGTGGGGTCCTCAAGCCCCATGGCCCAGCCAGGGTCCCCTCAGCAGGGGGAAAGAAGGACTGAAGCCCCCCTGAGAAGTGACAGCAGGGAAACTACCAGAGACAGAGGTTTGAGTCGGAGTTTGAGTCAGAGTTTAAGTTGGCAGTGGGGAAAATCTCAGATCACACTCTACCTTTCACCTGTAACACACCTTTTCCTAACCAGGGTGAAGTATGGTTGTTAGTGGTCTAATGGGGTGGTATGGGGTCTAACTAAAATGAAATAACCACAGGTGTGTTCTCAAAATTCAAAAACCCTGAGCATAACCTGATATGGCACCTGCTCAATCAAGACTTCAAAATAAACCAATCAGTATGGCACCATGCTCAATCAAGACTTCAAAATAAACCAATCAGTATGGCACCATGCTCAATCAAGACTTCAAAATAAACCAATCAGTATGCCATCATGTTCAATCAATAGACTTCATAAACTCATAGCAACAACTCATTGTCATTCGCCAGTAAAACATACACATTCGATAAGTCAATAAACGGTTGCAAACTTTAAGGAACAACCTGTGGTACCCTTACAGTGGCTTGCGAAAGTATTCAGCCCCCTTGGCATTTTTCCTATTTTGTTGCCTTACAACCTGGAATTAAAATAGATTTTTGGGGGGTTTGTATCATTTGATTTACACAACATGCATACCACTTTGAAGATGCAAAATATTTTTTATTGTGAAACAAACAAGAAATAAGACAAATTGAACTTGAGCGTGCATAACTATTCACCCCCCCAAAGTCAATACTTTGTAGAGCCATCTTTTGCAGCAATTACAGTTGCAAGTCTCTTGGGGTATGTTTCTATAAGCTTGGCACATCTAGCCACTGCGATTTTTTTTTTTGTTGCCCATTATTCAAGGCAAAACTGCTCCAGCTCCTTCAAGTTGGATGGGTTCCGCTGATGTACAGCAATCTTTAAGTCATACCACAGATTCTCAATTGGATTGAGGTCTGGGCTTTGACTAGGCCATTCCAAAATATTAAGATGTTTCCCTTAAACCACTCGAGTGTTGCTTTAGCAGTATGCTTAGGGTCATTGTCCTGCTGGAAGGCGAACCTCCGTCCCAGTCTCAAATCTCTGGAAGACTGAAATAGGTTTCCCTCAAGAATTTCCCTGTATTTATCTCCATCCATCATTCCTTCAATTCTTACCAGTTTCCTAGTCCCTGCAGATGAAAAACATCCACACAGCATGATGCTGCCACCACCATGCTTCACTACTGTGGGGATGTTGTTCTCGGGGTGATGAAAGGTGTTGGGTTTGCGCCAGACATAGTGTTTTCCTTGATGGCCAAAAAGCTCAATTTTAGTCTCATCTGACCAGAGTACCATCTTTCATATGTTTGGGGAGTTTCCCACATGCCTTTTGGTGAACACCAAACGTGTTTGCTCATTTTTTTCTTTAAGCAATAGCTTTTTTCTGGCCACTCTTCCGTAAAGCCCAGCTCTGTGGCGTGTACGGCTTAAAGTTGTCCTATGGACAGATACTCCAATCTCCTCTGTGGAGCTTTGCAGCTCCTTCAGGGTTATCTTTGGTCTCTTTGTCGCCTCTGATTAATGCCCTCCTTGCCTGGTCTGTGAGTTTTGGTGGGCGGCCCTCTCTTGGCAGGTTTGTTGTGGTGCTATATTATTTAAATTTTTTAATAATGGTTTTGATGGTGCTTTGTGGGATGTTCAAAGTTTCTGATATTTTTTTTATAACCCAACCTGATCTGTACTTCTCCACAACTTTGTCCCTGACCTGTTTAGAGAGCTCCCTGGTCTTCATGGTGCCCCTTGCTTAGTGGTGTTGCAGACTCTGGGGCCTTTCAGAACAGGTGTATGTATACTGAGATCATGTGACACTTAGATTGCACACAGATGGACTTTATTTAACAAATTATGTGACTTCTGAAGGTAATTGGTTGCACCAGATCTTATTTAGGGGCTTCATAGTAAAGGGGGTGAATACATATGCATGCACCAGTTTAATTTTTGGGAATTTTTGGAAACAAGTAATTTATTACATTTCACTTCACCAATCCAATGCAGGCGATGGTGGTCCTTAGCCAGTGCGGCAGTGGGAAACAGAGGGCTAGTGTTGCTAGTTAGCAGGATGATTTTTCTTCACAAGACTCAGAGAAAACCCTAGAATTTCCTGGTGTCTAGGGTTGCTATCTGAGCTCGATATAAACTATGGTAGCGTACATACAATATACATGTATTTGCCTCTTATGGAGATGGCTTGCTACGCTAGTTATCTGGTGTTGGCTAGCTAGTGGCTAATATTAGCTAGTGTTGCATCGTACCTTCAGACGGGACCCAAAGCAAACTGTAGAATTGCCCGTTTCTAGAGTCGCTATCTGAGAGGTATACTACGATTTGAAACTAGATCTACTCAAGACTTTTATAAAGCTAGCCAGCTTCAGTTAGCTTCACATTCAAGCCCAGGCTTCATCCATACTAAGGTGGATTTTGATCATGCAGCTAATGCAAGCAGGCTCAGAGGGGATTTCCACATAACACAATAATTTGGATAGCCACTCAAGCTTCCCCTTATGTGGGTGCTAGAAAGTTAAATATCAAGCAAGGTTGTTTCATTGCCCCCCATCGTGTTATGTGGAAATGCACTGTCGGTATGTTTGTTTTTTTAACTACACTTGTATGCCGCCTCGCCATGCTAGCTTCGCCCTCGTGTGGGTGCTAGCAAGCTAGGTAGTGCTCGGTATCAACAGCCAATCCAGTAGGGACTGGAAGCTATGCTGAGCTTTAAATTGGTCAAGTACATTGCAAAGTATTTGCATAAAGTTCCGGTTTCCTCATCTTTGGTCCCATCCTGTTCACGTCCCTCGCCCATGCTCGCATCGCCCAACAGTCCCCCGCCCACTTAGCTTCTCTTCCATTGGAAATGAATGGCGTATAGTAGTTTCATCGCCCACGTCACTTCAGTTAACTGTACGTGCATGTTGCACATGGCTAGTCGAACACCGAACTCTTAATTGAGACAATGTTCGCATTTTTATGTTTTAGGCTGAAATCAACATGAAAGAAAAGTTATTTTGCCACTTCAGCAGGCTATGCTGTGACATAGGCTATTAGAAGTGCCGTTTAGTTAGTGCCGTCTTTGTGCTTTCGAATGCTTATCAATGCACAAGTCCCTTTTTCCCTACCTATCAATAAAATCATTTTAGAAAATCATACAAACGTTTCACTATGCGTCAACTTTCAAATGCATGCTGTGATTACTAAATGTGTAATGTGGTATTTTTAATATTACTATAGAAAAAAATACAGTTAAAATTGTATAAAATAGTTCATCAGTCGTCCTAAAATGAAGGGGATGACAACGTAGTCTTGGTGAGAGGGGGGACTCTAATTTCATTGGTCCTCAACTCACGGCTCAGACGCTTCATTCAGATAAATGGAGTTAGCCCTGAGTTAGCCTGCCCCTGATCAGGTTAGTTCTGAGGGATTCCTTGTAAAATATTACTCCGAGTTGACCACACTTACCTCGCTAACTCCTCTTTGTAGTATAGGGCTCTGGTCTCGTCACTCAGTCATCAACTCTTCTTAGCTACTTATACAGGTTCACATGCTAGTATGCTACATATACAACAGCTACTTACATTACAGCTAAACGGTTACAGAAGTCTGCCTTAAACTGGGAATCAAAATCACCTCAGAACTAACTCTGCCCTCCAACTATTGTAATTTGTTCCCTTCCCTTTCCCTACTGACCCTCTGATTTGGCTAAGGGGGATCTTTAAAGGCGTTGCATGGTCAATCCTACGTCTGCATTGGCCATGTAGCGTTTATGGTAATACGGCCTAGGAAGAGGTGCCTGGGCTGTAGGGTGCTAGGATCAGATTTGTAATTAACTCGTCGTTGTTGTCTCAATTTCAGATTTCTCTCTTTCTCTTGCTCTACCTGTCAATTATTATGTCAACCTTTTGTCTTGTCTAATGTCATTGTTGTGTTGGGGTGTTGGTTGATGGTGACAGAGTTGTGACTGTATCGCCATGGATTGATTGATTGGTTGAAATTTGCAACCTTTCCTGAAATTGTCTGTATTGGTTAAAGGGTTTGTCACATGGAAAGGTTGAGGCACCTACCCTCTGTCCATCTGTCTTTCAGTGACTGTCCCAGAGGTCTAAGATGTTCTCTCTAAGGCACAGAACCAGGTTTGGCCAACTCCTGACCTGGATCAGGGTTTGGGTCAATTCCATTTTAATTCAGAAAGTTATCAAATTGAAATGACCCCAACAAAAAAGCCTGCAGCCTTCCAGGACAAGTGTTGGCCACCCTTGGTGTGATGCTGTCTCTGTATCTGTCTAACAGTGTTCCCCGTCCTCCAGGTCATAAAGACAACCTTCACCTGGACCTGCAGCGCTCCTTCCCCAGAGACATCTCCTCCAGACAGCTCAGCCCAGCCACGCAGCCCAGGGAACAGGTGAGACAGTATGTGGGGTTATGTGTGTGTTCCTCCTCCTAGGTATTGAGGCAGTTATTTACTTGCTCTTAGTTCCTGGTTGGGAAGTGGTTGTTGGTTGGTAGAATGTCAGTCAATGTTATGACCATTTAAAAAAACAACCTGTTAGTTCTAGTTCCCAGGGCGGAGCAGTTTATTTACATGAAACATCACAGAGACACTTCCACAGAACAAACAAGAATTCCTTAATGGCTTCCTGTCCAAACACATTGTCCCCACTTAGCCTCACTATGTGAAAAACAGGAAAACAGATCTCATCAGCTGAGCCCAGTAGGAGGAAGTTGCTCCTAGACACTGATGCCAGTGTGTCTTTCTCTGTGTCTTTCTCTCTGTCTACAGGGTCATCCTGAAGGCCAAGGTAATATGAGGACGGTCAACTCATATGCTGGCTTCACTGAGTTTGACCGGAGTCCCTCCTTCCTCCATCCAGACTCCTGTAAGTCCTGGAGGATAGACCTGTGCTGCTAGACACATGAATACACTGCAGAACCCTGACAAGACCTGCCAGAGGCTTTGTATGTATACTATGTGTGCTAACTGAAAGGGTATTTGGTTGTTGTGGGTCTGCAGCTCTCAGTAAGCGAGAGAGGAGCGGCGTGTCAGCGGAAGACATCCTCATCCACGAAGACCCCAGAGCTGCACTACTACTGGTGAGAACTGTCCCATAACTGTATGATGTCTCACACCCCTTCAGGTTCTGAAATCAGTACTGACTGACTGTACCACTGACTCACTGTACCACTGACTCACTGTACCACTGACTCACTGTACCACTGACTGACTGACTGTACCACTGACTGACTGACTGTACCACTGACTGACTGACTGTACCACTGACTGACTGACTGTACCACTGACTGACTGACTGTACCACTGACTGACTGACTGTACCACTGACTGACTGACTGTACCACTGACTGACTGACTGTACCACTGACTGACTGACTGTACCACTGACTGACTGACTGTACCACTGACTGACTGACTGTACCACTGACTGACTCACTGTACCACTGACTGACTCACTGTACCACTGACTGACTCACTGTACCACTGACTGACTCACTGTACCACTGACTGACTGACTGACTGACTGTACCACTGACTGTACCACTGACTGTACCACTGACTGTACCACTGACTGTACCACTGACTGACAAGTGACTGACTTTACCACTGACTGACAAGTGATTGACTACAAGTGACTGAGTGAGTGAGTGACTGACGACAGCCGACTGGGTGACTGACGACAGCCGACTGGGTGACTGACGACGGGTGAGTGATTGACTGACGACAGCCGACCGACTGGCTTGACTGACGACAGCCGACCGACTGGCTTGACTGTACAACCGATTGGCTGTGTGACTGGCATGTTTTCCTCTCTCCTCAGGAGAGGGCTCAGGTCAAGACAGCTCAGGCCAGCAGTCTGTAAGTACCTGGCATGCATTCCTACCATCATCCTGGTTTTTCAGCTGGGGTCAACTTACACTTACAGCCCTGGAAGAGTAGAGTAGGTGAACTCACTTGCAGCTGTGGGTCTAGTAGATCTCTTGGTTGTTGATCAGTTCAGTGTTCCCACAGTTTGGTTCGTAACCCTGGGCCAAGCCTAGCTTCCCGTTACCATGGTGACCGGAAACAATGTTCCAATCACATTCCCAACACAGCTATTAGGGGGAGTGGGTGGTTGCCCGTAGTGTTAGTATGTGTTAATTAATAGGTGAACGGTGTTTTACTACTGTTCTACTGTATAGTGTCTGTGAGAGTATAGGCAGCGCCATTGAGGCCATCTCCATTTTGAAGTAGTACTTTTTCTTCTACTACTTCTATGAGTTGGTAAACAAACTGAAATGGTGCATACTGCTACTTGGAGTGTGTTGTCTGAACAGGTATAAAGTCAAGGTTGGTGATCTAATGCCACCTGTAGTTATGGAATGTTTGCTCACAAGTATAATTCATTGGCTGATCCCACTACTTTCAAATTATGGAAATCCTCATTGACGATGCACATGCAAAATGGGTTATTTCTACGTTTTTTAAAATTATTTAACCTTTATTTAACTAGGCAAGTCAGTTAAGAACAAATTCTTATTTACAATGACGACTTACCAGAGGGCAAAAGGCCTCCTGCGGGGATGGGGGCTGGGATTTAAAAAATCACGTCAAGAGAGACAGCACTACATAAAGAGAGAATTAAGACAACAACATAGCATGACAGCAACACATGGAAACACTGCGTGGTAGCAACACAACATTACTACAACAACATGGTAGCAACACAACATGGCAGCAGCACAACATGGTACAAACAATTATTGGGCTCAGACAACAGCACAAAAGGGCAAGAAGGTAGAGACGACAACAAATGTAATGATCTCTATCTCTGAGGTGGATGTTAATGTCTGTTGTGTGTTCTCTCTCTCAGCAGGGCACCAGGGGAGGACTCAGGTATAAATGGTATGTGTCCATTGGAACTTGCTTTCTGTACTATTACTGTAACTTGATAGTTCCTGATTTCTTTCTCTGAGATGAACAGGCTGTTCACCTCTCTATTCGCCTCTTTGACAAATGATATTTTCTCTCCTTCCTCTCAGCTGCATCATGTCTCTACAGACACGCCCATCTGGGGAGCAGGAAGGATTGTGAGTGGCTGTAACTTTCCCTTAAACTACTTCTAACTCCTTGGGATGTGAACCATCCCTGTAACTCCATCTAACTCATTGTGATGTGAACTATCCCTTTAACTACGTCTAACTCATTGTGATGTGAACTATCCCTTTAACTACGTCTAACTCATTGTGATGTGATCTATCCCTTTAACTACGTCTAACTCATTGTGATGTGATCTATCCCTTTAACTACGTCTAACTCCTTGAGATGTGAACTATCCCTTTAACTACGTCTAACTCATTGTGATGTGAACTATCCCTTTAACTACGTCTAACTCCTTGAGATGTGAACTATCCCTTTAACTACGTCTAACTCATTGTGATGTGATCTAACCCTTTAACTACGTCTAACTCATTGTGACGTGATCTAACCCTGTACCACTAAAATGAATTCACCTCTTCACCTCTGTACTTTTTCATCCTTATTCTCTTCCCTACATGCTTATTTTTTATTGTACTTTTATTAGCAATAGTCATGAGAGGAGAGCTTGCAAGTAAGCATTTTGTTGTGTTGTGTACACTTCCTGTAACCATGCATATCACAAATACACTTTATATTTAATTGGATTTGAATAACTGACTATTTTATTTTTCTTAGCAATTGGTTCCCCTTTCAAGCCAATGGAAAGCTACCAATACTCGGGTGAGGTTTGGACCTTAAAGCATACTGTAGTCAGTCTCAAGTCACACCCTATTCCCCACTACATGGAGTAGGATGTCATTTGACTACTGTAGCCTCCTGCCAAGGTTGTGTGTATTTGACTCTGTGTGTGTTTCCCTCCCTGTAGCTGTGGAGCGTAACAACCTGATGAGGCTGTCTCAGAGCATCCCCTTCACCCCAGTGCCCCCTAGAGGTAAAATACAGTATTTACACGTCCCCTTCACCCCAGTGCCTCCTGGGTCCATTTCATCAGGCACCACACCGAGTCAGGGTTTCAATTTCTTTCACAGACTGTGTCCTATTGTCTGACTCAGCTGTAGTCTGTCTAGTTGAAAGGACTGCGGTGTTGGGGTCAATTCCGGAAGTAAACAGAAATGTATAAACAATGAGAGAGAACTGTCTCACCCCAACCCTGGAGAACTGGACAGGTGGCAGACGAGGTGACCCCACCCAGTCTGTTAGAATGAGGGCATAAAGTGGGACATATCATGGCCAGTTAAGGGAGATAAGGAAGCCAGTTTAACCTTTAGATAATAGTAAGAATTTGGTGGGTGCTTATTTGTCCTATTTTATTATACAGGTGTGAATTGGAAATGTGTTTTTGCATACCTCAACTCCCCCTGACACAACCAAACCAGTTGAACCTATAAACCATCTATCCTGTGTGGCTGCAATTATGTATTTAATACACACCCACACTCTCTCTCTGTCTGTGGGTGCTGCTCCCTGTAGGTGAGCCAGTAACAGTGTATCGTCTGGAGGAGAGTTCTCCCAACACCATAAACAACAGCATGTCCTCCTGGGCTCACAAAGGTCTCTGTGCCAAGATAGAGTTCCTCAGTAAGGAGGAGATGGGAGGGGGGCTGCGACGTGCACTCAAGGTACAGTTGGTGTGTGTGTGTGGTCACTACTGTCTAGTGTCTTCACTACATGTAACAGAGATGGAACTGAACATTAAAAAGTATTGGTTTGTTGCTTTTGTTGTTGTTGCATTGTTGTACAATAATGTATTTATCGGGAGGACAATAAACTATAACTATTGTATTGTACTCTAGGTGCTGTGTACGTGGTCGGAGTATGACATTCTGAAGCCAGGTCACCTGTATATCGTTAAGTCCTTCCTACCAGAGGTGGTCCAGACCTGGCAGAGCATCTACAAGGAGGACACTGTACTGCTGCTCTGTCTCAGGGTAGAGGAGAACACACACTCACACACACTGCGCTTCACCCAATGATATATATATATACACACACAGTCGTGGCCAAAAGTTGAGAATGACACAAATATTAATTTTCACAAAGTTTGCTGCTTCAGTGTCTTCAGATATTTTTGTCAGATGTTACTATGGAATACTGAAGTATAATTACCAGCATTTCATAAGTGTCAAAGGCTTTTATTGACAATTACATGAAGTTGATGCAAAGAGTCAATATTTGCAGTGTTGACCCTTCTTTTTCAAGACCTCTGCAATCCACCATGGCATCCTGTCAATTAACTTATGGGCCACATCCTGACTGATGGCTGCCCATTCTTTCATAATCAATGCTTGGAGTTTGTCAGAATTTGTGGGTTTTTGTTTGTCCACCCACCTCTTGAGGATTGACCACAAGTTCAATGGGATTAAGGTCTGGGGAGTTTCCTGGCCATGGACCCAAAATATCGATGTTTTGTTCCCCGAGACACTTAGTTATCACTTTTGCCTTATGGCAAGGTACTCCATCATGCTGGAAAAGGCATTGTTCGTCACCAAACTGTTCCTGGATGGTTGGGAGAAGTTGCTTCTTTATTCATGGCTGTGTTCTTCGGCAAAATTGTGAGTGAGCCCACTCCCTTGGCTGAGAAGCAACCCCACACATGAATGGTCTCAGGAAGCTTTACTGTTGGCATGACACAGGACTGATGGTAGCGCTCACCTTGTCTTCTCCGGGCAAGCTTTTTTCCGGATGGCTTCTTTGCTGCCCTTCTTGACTCCAGGCCATCCTCCAAAAGTCTTCACCTCACTGAGTGTGCAGATGTACTCACTGCACTCAATGGCCTGCTGCCATTCCTGAGCAAGCTCTGTACTGGTGGTGCCCTGATCCCGCAGCTGAATCAAAATAAAAATCTTGATGATCCGATAAATGGTTGATTTAGGTGCAATCTTAGTGGCAGCAATATCCTTGCCTGTGAAGCCCTTTTTGTGCAAAGCAATGATGACGGCACGTGTTTCCTTGCAGGTAACCATGGTTGACAGAGGAAGAACAATGATTCCAAGCACCACCCTCCTTTTGAAGCTTCCAGTCTGTTATTCGAACTCAATCAGCATGACAGAGTGATCTCCAGCCTTGTCTTCATCAACACTCACACCTGTGTTAACGAGAGAATCACTGACATTGTGTCAGCTGGTCCTTTTGTGGCAGAGCTGAAATGCAGTGGAAATGTTTTTGGGGGATTCAGTTCATTTGCATGGCAAAGTGGGACTTGCAATTATTTGCAATTCATCTGATCGCTCTTCATAACATTCTGGAGAAAATGCAAATTGCCATCATACAAACTGAGGCAGCAGACTTTGAAAATTAACATTTGTGTCATTCTCAACTTTTGGCCACAACTGTGTATATACAGTGTGTGTGTGTGTGTGTGTGTATATATATATATATTTTATTTATTGATTGATTGATTGATTTATTTATTTATTTATTAAACACTCAGGGTACAAAACATTAAGAACACCTTCCTAATATTGAGTCTCCCCCCCACTTAAATATTTTGTCTTGCCCACTCACCCTCTGAATGGCACACATACACAGTCCATGTCTCAAGGCTTAAAAATCCTGTTTTAACATGTCTCCTCCCCTTCGTCTACACTGATTGAAGTGGATTTAAAAGGTTACATCAATAACAGATCATAGCTTTCACCTGGTCAGTCTATGTCATGGAAATAGCCATGTTTAGTACACTCTGTGTGTTTGTTCCCTGATTCATTCCCATTACTTAAAGCCCTGAAAGGAGGAGTATGAATATGGCGTCCTGGTGGCTTCAAAGGCTCTTATTGGCCAAGACATATTGTCAACTTTCCAGGGTATACAGTGCATTCGGAAGTATTCAGACCCCTTGACTTTTACAACTTTATTTTCAAATTGATACAATTATTATTTTTCCTCATCAATCTCTACACAATACCCCATAATGACATATCGAAAACAGTTTTTTAGAATTTTTTGCGAAATGTATTAAAAATGTAAAACAGACACCTTATTTACATAAGTATTCAGACCCTTTGCTATGAGGCTCGAAATTGAGCTCAGGTACATCCTGTTTCCATTGATCATCCTTGATGCTTCTACAACTTTATTGGCGTCCACCTGTGGTAAATTCAATTGATTGGACATGATTTAGAAAGGCACACACCTGTCTATGTAAGGTCCCACAGTTGACAGTGCATGTCAGAACAAAAACCAAACCATAAGGTCGAAGGAATTGTCAGTAGAGCTCCGAGACAGGATTGTGTCGATGCACAGATCTGTGGAAGGGTACCAAAACATTCCTGCAGCATTGAAGGTCCACAAGAACACAGTGGCCAAACTGAGCAATCGGGGGAGAAGGGCCTTGGTCAGGGAGGTGACCAAGAACTTGATGGTCACTCTGACAGAGTTCTAGAGTTCCTCTGTGGAGATGGGAGAACCTTCCATAAGGACAAACATCTCTGCAGCGCTCCACCAATCAGGTCTTTATGGTAGAGTAGCCAGACGGAAGCCACTCCTCAGTAAGAGGCACATGACAGCCCGCTTGGAGTTTGCCAAAAGGCACCTAAAGGACTCTGACCATGAGAAACAAAATGATCTGGTCTGATGAAACCAATATTGAACTCTGGCCTAAATGCCAAGCTTCACGTCTGGAGGAAACCTGGCACCATCCCTACGGTGAAGCATGGTGGTGGCAGCATCATGCCGTGGGGATGTTTTTCTGCGGCAGGGACTGGGAGACTAGTCAGGATCGAGGGAAAGATGAATGGAGCAAAGTGCAAAGAGATCCTTGATGAAAACCTGCTCCAGAGCGCTCAGGAACAAAGTCTGTGGCGAAGGTTCACCTTCCAACAGGACAACGACCCTAAGCACACAGCCAAGACAACGCAGGAGTGACTTTGGGATAAGTCTCTGAATGTCCTTAAGTGGCCCAGCCAGAGCCCGGACTTTAATCTGATCGAACATCTCTGGAAAGACCTGAAAATAGCTGTGCAGTGACGCTCCCTGTCTAACCTGACAGAGCTTGAGAGGATCTGCCGAGAAGAATGGGAGAAACTCCCCAAATACAGGTGTGCCAAGATTGTAGTGTCATACCCAAGAAGACTCGAGGCTGTAATCGCTGCCAAAGGTGCTTCAACAAAGTGCTGAGTAAAGGGTCTGAATACTTATGTAAATGTTATATTTCAGTTTAGAATTTTAATACATTTGCAAACACTTCTAAAAACACTTTTTTTGCTTTGTCATAATGGAATATTGTGTGTAGATTTGATGAGGGGAGGGGGGGGGGGGACAATTGAATCCATTTTAGAATAAGGCTGTAACGTAACGATGTGGAAAAAGTCAAGGGGTCTGAATCATTTCTGAATGCACTGTATAAACTGTACGTCATTGGCTTCACCTCTGTGTACACACACTCTTCATAATGACACACCATAGCAGGACAACTATGTTTAGTTTTCCTTTTTAATATATGATCATTTCCACCACCCTCTTCCTCCATTCTATTCATCCTTCCTTCCTTCTCTATCCTTCCTTCCTCTGCTTTATTCAAGGTTATTCAATGTGGAAATACCTCATACACTGGTATCATCTCTCTTGACAGGAAATTCAACAGCAGAGAGCTGCTCAGAAACTGACATTTGCCTTCAACCAAATGAGGCCCAAGACAATCCCTTACTCTCCCAGGTAAACTAACACACCAGAGCCACACTTCTCATTTAGCTGCTTGTTTTCAGCTGCTATCCATTTAAAAATGTATGTCTTTTGACATTTGTAACAAGAATTTCAGAAGACACAGTGCCTACCTCTCTCTCTGTAGGTTTCTGGAGGTGTTTCTGTTGTACTGTCACTCAGCAGGCCAATGGTTTGCTATAGAGGAGTGTATTACTGGAGAGTTCAGGAAGTTTAACAATAACAACGGGGACGAGATTGTCCCAACCAACCTTCTGGAGGAGACCATGCTGGCCTTCAGCCACTGGACATATGAGTACACCCGGGGAGAGCTGTTAGTGCTGGACCTACAAGGTAATACTGACATTCAACCCTTAACCTTTAACCCCTGATCCTTCAGTAGGGTTGCAAAGGGTCTGAAACTTTCCAGTAAATTTCTAGAATTATTTCGGTAATTTTCCATGGGAAGTTAAGCCCGGGTATTTTGCTTAAATTCATCAAAAAAAGTTAGCTTATAACAGTGAACCTTTTTGTGGGATACACATAAGGCAATTCTAGGTATTGTGACATATTTTGTTTAACATATCCCCAATTCAATGGAATTGCAACCCTCTGCATGCACAGTGCATTCTTCCATCACATGTACAGCTGATTCTCATCTTGCACACTAATGAGATGCTATTGAGCCCACACTACTACACTGTCTGAGCCAAGGACTACATGCTTACTGGTAAGTTTTGATTACAATACTGGGTGGGGTGAATATATTTTATGACATACGTGATTTTTTGTTAACTAGTAAATAGTAGCCTACAGCAAAGTGTGTTTAAATCATTTCTAACTTGTTAACAATTTCTGCTAGTTAATTTTGCTACCATGTGGGTTTTAGCTTGCTTGTGCCTGTTAACTGAGGAGTGTTAATTCACCTGTTTCCATACATGTTTCCTTTTAAAACATTTGTCTTACAAAGGAGTTGTTTAATCTAACTGCTTAACTATTTATCTGTACATGGAATTGTATTTGTTATTTTTTTACTCATTTTTTCTAATCTTTACAGGAAAATGCCACATCTATCTGATGTGTGGAGACATTACACTGCAGCTAATGTAGTAGGAAAATCTGTGTACATTTGCAAATACTGTGCCAAATCATATGTGAAGAATGCAACAAAGATGCAGAATCATCTGGCCAAGTGCATAAAGTTCCCTCAGCACTCACAACAAGCAACCTCTGACAAAAGTCCCTCTACTTCTATTCAAGGTGAAAACGATGAATCAGACACCTTATCGATAGCAACAGCTCATGGTCCTCCTGGAATCAGACGTTTTTTTGACTCAATGGAGGAACGTAGTCAGAGAAATGCTGATGAATGACTTGCTCGAGCTGTGTAGGCAACTGGTTCACCTCTGATGCTCACAGGCAATGTGTATTGGAAGATATTTCTGAATGTTCTTTACTCAGCATACACCCCTCCAGCCAGACATGCTTTATCTACTCATTTGCTGGATGCAGAGTTCAACAGAGGTCAAGCAAATCATAGAGAAAGCAGACTGTATTGCAATCATCTCTGATGGGTGGTCGAATGTTTGTGGGCAAGGAATAATTAACATCTCCACCCCTCAACCAGTATTCTACAAGAGCACAGACACAAGGGACAACATACACACCGGTCTCTACATTGAAGATGAGCTAAAGGCAGTCATCAATGACCTTGGACCACAGAAGGTATTTGCACTGGTGACCGACAATGCTGCTAGCATGAAGGCTGCTTGGTCTAAAGTGGAGGAGTCCTACCCTCACGTCACACCCATTGGCTGAATCTGCTCCTCATGGACATCATGGCACTGAAAACAATGCATACACTCGACAAGAAAGCCAAGGAAATGGTTAGGTATGTGAAGGGTCATCAAGTTATAGCAGCAATCTACCTCACCAAGCAAAGTGAGAAGAATAAGAGCACCACATTGAAGCTGCCCAGCAACACCTGTTGGGGTGGTGTTGTCATGTTTGACAGTCTCCTGGAGGGGAAAGAGTCTCTCCAAGAAATGGCCATATCACAGTCTGTCGATATAGACAGCCCCATCAAGAGCATCTTCCTGGGTGATGTATTTTGGGAGAGAGTGGTAAGCAGCCTGAAACTCCTGAAACCTATAGCAGTAGCCATTGCACGGATTGAGGGAGACAATGCCATCCTGTCTGATGACTCTGCTTGCAGATGTAAGAGGAGAAATCCGTACTGCCCTGCCCATTTCACTGTTGCTCCAAGCAGAAAAAAATGCAGTTCTGAAGTACATCAAAAAGCATGAAGACTTCTGCCTGAAGCCCATACACGCCGCACCATACATGTTGGACCCCAAGTATGCTGGCAAGAGCATCCTGTCTGGTGCAGAGATCAACAAGGCCTATGGTGTCATCACTACTGTGTTTCACCACCTTGGCCTGGATGAGGGCAAGTTTCTTGGCAGTCTGGCGAAGTACACTGACAAGCAAGGACTTTGGGATGGAGATGCAATATGGCCGTCGTGCCAACATATCTCATCAGCCACCTGGTGGAAGGGACTTTGGGATGGAGATGCAATATGGCCGTTGTGCCAACATATCTCATCAGCCACCTGGTGGATCTTTGTGGACTTTGTGGATCTGAGCCTCTTTCCCGTTGCCTCCATTATCCTCCAAATCCCACCAACAGCAGCCGCCTCAGAGCGCAACTGGTCCTTGTTTGGGAACACGCATACCAAAGCACGCAAGCACCAAGGCTGACCAATACAAGGGTTGAAAAATGAGTGTCCATATGGGGCAAATTTGAGGCTTTTTGATCCTGATAACGAGCCATCCTCAACAAGGTTGGAAAGTGACAGTGAAGATGAGGCCTCAGAGTCTGATGTTCAAGAGGTGGACATTGAGGAGGTCCAGGGAGAAGACATGGAAGCCTGAGAGGAAGACAACCAAAGCTTTAGTTTCTAGACTATCATTTTACAGATGTATGTTGAAAACCTTTTTGTTGTTCAGTGAAATCATCCCATGTGAAGAGTCAACTAATTTCATTAAAGTTCAATTCGTAACTAAATTGTTTTGGTTTTTTTTTCTATTGGAAGCATTTAATCATTTGCAATTATGTCAATGTAAAATGTTTGTGTCTCCATATGATATGGTAAATATATCCAATGCAAAAACATCTACATTTAAATGTTATTAATTTGCATATATTCCCATTAATTCCCACGGAAAGTTTCCACCTGAAATTCCCCAAAATATGCAACCCTACACTTCAGTGACTGGACATATGAGTACACTCAGGGAGAGCTGTTAGTGCTGGACCTGCAAGGTAATACTGACCCCTAACTTCTGACCTCCAACCCCTAACTTTTAACCCCTGACCCTTCAGTGACTGGACATACGAGAACACCAGGGGAGAGTTGTGCTGGGCTGGTAAAAATCCTGTAAATACAAGTCCCTCCCATTAGTAACTGCTATATTTGTGTTTTTAGGAGTGGGGGAGATTCTGACTGATCCGTCTGTCATAAAGAGTGGAGAGAAGGGGTGTGTAAACCTGTTTTCTGTTCTCACATTCAAAAATCATGTTTCACTTTGTTATAAAAGATTTTACAACACTCACATTCTATTTTAATCCATAGATCATACAACACAATATTTGGACCTTTAGAATGATCACATAATTAATCATGTTCTCTTGACTAATCTGTAGGTCATATGACATGATATTTGGTCCTGCCAACCTGGGAGACGACGCCATCAGAAACTTCCGGGCCAAACACCACTGCAACTCTTGCTGCAGGAAACTCAAACTACCCGGTAGGGAATTCTCTCTCTGTTTGTTTACCGTTTGCATCCGAGTGTGTCCATTTACTATGGAGACGAGGTGAGCTTATATTTTGCTAATATAAGGCTCTAGGACAATGTAGTAGTGACATTGTTATTTCAGCTTTATGTAGTAGATGGATGCCTGGCTGTCTGCCTCATCTCTCTCCTCTTCCTGTGTCTGTTAAGATCTGAAGCGGAACGAGTACACGCCGGACAAACTGATGCTGCCTCAGGACGAATCACACGACCCCGGAAGCGGGACCCGCCATTCAATGAGGCTCATGCTCTGATCCTATAGGACACAGCCAGAGAGAAGAGGCCGGTGCTGTTATTCTATTGGCCAATGCCAGAGAGGACAAAGGAAAAACTAGTGTGCACACCTCATGGCTAGAAGGGATCCAGCTTTTGTCAAATTAGCATCAGATTTGACTTTTGGTAGCAGGTTGGGAGGACTTAATTCTCCTAACCTGCTGCATTATGTTAATGTTAGGAAAAGATTTAGGGTTAGCAACAAAAAATATATACTTTTTACATTAATTTGACAAAAGCTGGATAAGGTGGGTCTAGCCATGACCCATCTCATCCAATCAACTGGAAGAGCCATGTCTGTGTTTCCATGGAGACCCATGTATGCATGCAGAACTGTGTTACTTTTGTATCTGTCCAACCAATGCCAATCAGCAACCAACATGATTATTCAAAAAATGTGTAAATGGGGAACAAAACTTTTTAAATATGTTTTTTACTACAAGTTTATATGTTGTGTGTGTGTGTGTGTGTGTATATATATATATAAATGGCTATCAACAGGTACAATATCATTGCATAAAGAGACCAGTACTTATTCTGAACTATGAAAAGTTGCCTTGTATAAACTAAAGTGCATTGTCTGTCTGTAGTGCAGGACTGTAAGGGTCAACCTGCTGAGATACAATTTGCAACACTTTATACAGAATGTCACCTGATACTTTTTTTTATAAATGTAAAATACATGTATTATTATGGAATTAGTGGTTCATATTTAATGAGAAGACACATGAATTTGAAAATCTTGTAAAATATGGGCAGATTGCAATGCAACTTTTACAGTACATCTATGTACTAATTGTGTTGAACTCTTCTGAAATGTGTCCACTGATTATTTCTGATAGTTTTTAAATGTTACAATGCTGGTACTATTATTGTTATTTCTTTGTCATCACGCAAATACCAATCTAGTGTATCTTATAGATACTTATATCTGCTACTGAGCAGAAGCAGATGCTGTTTTATTCAGGGGCGTGTAAGGGTCTATTACTCTATACATGTTCTACTGTATAACATTTTAAACTAATAAAATGACAGTTATGTCCCATTCCTTGTACAGTATGATGCTGATACTGTCTGGTGGGGATGAGGTCCCCACATTCTTCAGTAAGACTGCAGCTGCTGGCAGACAGGCCCACAGAGAGAAACACTCTCACACACACCTGTTGATGAGCCAGCTGATAAAGAACCCAGTAGCCAACAGTTATTCATCAGTTACTCGTCTGTAACCCGACACCTTTACCCTACAGTTAGGTCTGGATGGGAACTCTGTATATTTCATCCTTTTCACAAACCTCATCTCCACCTACATCTTTAGCAGTTTGGGAACATCGATCAACAGTGATGAAACTCTTCTTGGTGTTGTCACATACAAAGTCCAGTGGAAAGCAACATTGTGTAAAATAAGAGTATTGTAATGAAACAGCAGGGAGCAGGCCTTGAACCCTCGACCTTCTAGCCCGAGGTCCGGCGCGCTATCGACTGCCGCAAAAGCATGCTCTGTTTTTATGTCTTATGAATTTGTAGTTCGCAAATTTCTGTGAAAATGACAAAATGCTTTTTGATCTTCGGCCAATAGAGAGAGCAGAGTACAGTATATTGAAAGTCTGTTGGTCGAATAGCAGATTATTTTAACCACTTCCTGTCTAGGCTTGATAAACCAGTCTACTTGTTACCTGAAGGGCGTGGTTATATGGGGGCCAGTGAATCTGCCGTTTACTCACATTGTTCGTAACAGTGCTCACCTGCTCTCACTTTGTCTCTTTCCCATTGCAAAAACACGTCCCAGAGAGGAGAAACTACCAAGAGAGAAGAATCATGTCTGTGGAAGTCCACATAGAATATTGGTAAGTTATTGTTTAACGTTGTACTACATCTGTTAATGTCTCCTCTACAATGTTAGGAGATCTGTTAATGTCTACTCTACAATGTTAGGAGATCTGTTAATGTCTACTCTACAATGTTAGGAGATCTGTTGTTATACTAAAGAAAACAACAGTGAGACAGTGAACAAACTGTCTGAATGTGTTGGTATTGGCTCAGGTTATTGATTTAATTTGCAGACAAAAACAAAACATTGACATGATTTTCCAGTTAGAGAAACTCATTATTTACATCATCAGTCTAACATTTACCAACATTTTAACTACCCTCTCCATTTCTATTGTCCAGTGTAAAGTTATAGATTTGACATGCCATGTGCAGTCTGTGTGTGTGTTTACGGTGTGTGTGTGTTGTGGTCTGCAGTAGTGGATGAGGGTACGAGTCTCGCTATCAGGACCTAGCATCTGCAATCAAGCGGAACGTTCCTGATGTGACGGTGACGGGAACCACAGGGCGGCGCTGTAAGTCACACACACACACACAGCTTGAAGTTACCCTGTCAGATAGTGACCTCACAGCTGTGCTTTACACACAGAACGACGTTACAGATCTCATCGGATGTCAACTACACTCTAATGGTCCATCCATTAGATTTGATCAATACCTCAGTAGATTATTATGTTATATTCTAACTGATCATGGTTTGTCCCACAGCCAGTTTCGAGGTAACAGTGAATGGTAAACTGGCCTACTCTAAACTGGAGGCAGGAGGATTCCCAGACACCAAGGAGGTGGGTGTTACTCCTGTTCTGAACACCAGGTAACACCATACTCACAATGTATCTTCATGTATCGTCTGAGGTAAAGCCACAGTATCTGAACCTGAACAGTAGTTCAGAAGTGTTAAATTAGGGAGCATGGATAAATGGGATCCAATCCCAGTCAAGTCATACTATTTCTTTAAGCATTTCATTGTACTGTATAGTATACACCACGTGTATCCTGTGCATATAATATGACAAATATACCTTCATTTGATTTATCTCCTACATGCTCTCTCTGTAACATGTGCTCTACTGTCTGACCAGATGGTGGCGATGGTGAGCCGTGGAGGAAAGGTCGAGAAAGTGAAGAAGAAGAATAATAAGTGTTTTCTCCAATAGATGAGTGGTTATTGAGAGAAGGAGAGTGTTTTGGGTCCTGATCTGATTCTATTAATGATTGTTCACAATGAAACTAGGGATGTGAACATGAAGTCTACAGTCATTTCAACTCTGTGATCTGAGGGAAATACTCTCATCCTGTGTCTCCGTGTTATACTGTCATGTCTTATGTTATTCCTTGTCTGTTTTTCATTCCTTATACAGACCAAGATATTATAGACTGACTAGCATTTAGTTTTACATTCTAAAAATATTGTACTCAATGTAGACCTCTGCAGTTGTATAGGTTGTACGTGTATTTTTAAATGATCAAATAAATTCTAGGAATCAATTAGTATTGAGTTTGTGTGTTGGGAGGGTGCTGTTGGACATTTACAATAATGCTGTTGGACATTTACAATAAGGCTGTTGGACATTTACAATAATGCTGTTGGACATTTACAATAATGCTGTTGGACATTTGCAATAATGCTGTTGGACATTTACTGGTGTTGTTGTGTTATTATTGGATGTTGTGCCAGGCAATCTTTCCTATCTTCACTTTGCCTCTTTCACTTTCTTTCTTACCGGGTGTGATGATGCAATAGATATACTGCCACGGCCTTTATAGCGGTCAAGGGATTTTATTTGATCTTATCTGATTTTGTGTGTAGGCCGAGACTGGATTCTATCCCCAAAAACGTTATTCCTCTGTGTGTTATATAATTGTAGAGGTACAAAGTCTTTAGTATTAGTTTTTATATGGCTGTATAAAGATGACAGTTTATTATCAAACTTGTGATAGAGATCACACTTCAGCCAAGAGGGGAATTTAATGCAGTTAATATGTGGGAAAGGGAATTACCACTCTGCCATCTGGAGTTTTACTACATTTTTACCAAAACTGGATTCCATGTAACTTAGAGGTGATTGATTATTCATTATATCCACTCTATTAGCCTCTGTCAAATGCACTTTAAACTGTAATACATCTGTTCTGTGATGTCCTCCAGCATATTGGAGAATATTCTAGAATCTGACCCTTTCTACCCCTCTATCTCTCTGGCCCCCATCTAACCATGTCCTTCAGGTAACAGGTGGATAGAGGGAGAGTCACACAGCTTATCTGTGACAGTGACCACCTGCTCTCACATCTCTTTCGCATTGTTCTCTCTCTCTCTCTCTCTCTCTCTCTCTCTCTCACACACACACACACACACACACACACACACACACACACACACACACACACACACACACACACACACAAAGAGAAGAATCATGTCTGTGGAAGTCCACATAGAATATTGGGTGGTTATTGTTTAACGTTGTACTACATCTGTTAATGTCTCCTCTACAATGTTAGGAGATCTGTTGTTATACTAAAGAAAACAACAGTGAGTCAGTGAACAAACTGTCTGAATGTGTTGGTGTGGAACCAATAGACTTCCTATTGGCTCAGGTTATTGATTTAAAGAGAGAGTTTGCAGACAAAGGCAAAACATTGACATGATTTTCCAGTTAGAGAAACTCATTATTTACATCATCAGTCTAACATTTACCAACATTTTAACTACCCTCTCCATTTCTATTGTCCAGTGTAAAGTTATAGATATGACATGCCATGTGCAGCCTGTGTGTGTGTTTACGGTGTGTTTGTGTTGTGGTCTGCAGTAGTATATGAGGGTACGAGTCTATCAGGACCTAGCATCTGCCATCAAGCGGAACGTTCCTGATGTGACGGTGACGGGAACCACGGGGCGGCGCTGTAAGTCACACACACACACACACACACACAGCTTGAAGTTACCCTGTCAGATAGTGACGTCACAGCTGTGCTTCACACACAGAACGACGTTACAGATCTCATCGGAAGTCAACTACACTCTGATGGTCCATCCATTAGATTTGATCAATACCTCAGTAGATTATGTTAATTTCTAAATTCTGGGGACACCCCTGAGTGAACGTTTTTTGTTGCCCTAGTGTGACAGGTTAAAGGAAATACTCATAGCCTGTTATACATTCAAAAGTATTAGTAAGTTCATAGTATGTGAGGATCTTAAAACATCTAAGGTTAAAATGATCATGCATTCAGTATTAGTTGATAGAGATTGATAATTCATATAATTGTGTTAAAGTTCAACTCTGTCAAGCGTACAAAGGGTACGAATTGTGAGAGGAATGTGTAAACGTTATATTGATTACTTTATTTTGTGGTGCCTAACGGAAGGGTAAAAATGTTAATCTGTGATCTACTAAATGCTCTTAATCTATGAGCCTAAAATCGATTGCTCTGGTCTCCACCCAAGTTCCCGGGAAAATCGCGGTCTTTTCTTTTTGCACTAAAAGTTATTATTGAGGAATAATAAGACCGTATCACTCTCGTGATTATTTCTCCCCTTTTTCAGGGACGTAACACTAGCACTACACAGCTGATTCAAATAATCAAAGCTTGTTGATGAGTTGGTTATTTGAATCAGCTGTGTAGTGCTAATGCAAACATCAAAACGTGCTCCCAGGGGGGGCCTAGGAGAGCAAGAGGTGGAAAGGAGAGAGGGGGAGGACAGTGTTTTATAAGATCCTGAGTACTGACCTGATTCTATTAATGATTGTTCACATTGAAACTAGGAATGTGAACATGGAGACTAGGATTAGTTAAATAAAGCAAGGCACGTCAGTTAAGAACCAATTCTTATTGACAATGACGGCTAAACCTGGACGATGCTGGACCAATTGTGCGCCGCCCTATGGGACTCCCAATCACGGCCGACTGTGATACAGCCTGGAATCTGTAGTGACGCCTCTTGCACTGAGATGCGGTGCCTTAGACCGCTGCGACACCAGGGAGCCCCTAGAGTAATTTCAACGGTCTGATTGAAGGAAAATACTCTCATCCTGTCTGGTTTATACTGTTATGTTATGATTCCTATGTTTTTCTTTCATGATACAGACAGGAATATTATTTAGACTAGCATTTAGATTTATATTCTAGAAGTTATATTCTACTCAATATAGATCTCTGCAGTTGTACTTGTATTTTTAAATGATCAAATAAATGAAATCAATCCGTTGGTATAGCGTGTGTGTTGGGAAGGTTATAGGGGAGCAGGGCACACACACACACACACTGCACTTTACCAGGTACCATCCACACACTCCAGCTGCATCGCAGACTGGCCTACCAGGTGACAGTAGTGCGTGCACCACGGACAGATACAATCTCATACCGCCTGAGATCAGAGCACCAATCTACTGCAGGCTTCCTGTCCAGATCCTCATCTAACAATCTTTCGCTCTTTTTCTCCTTTCTCTCTCTATCCCAGCAGGTTCTGAATGATCAGAGAGGGATATATCTGCTCTATACACAAATCAACATCCTACTGCTATTACACAGTGACAAACTGGCAGTGCCAGCAGTGGTGTAAAGTACTTAAGTAGTACTTTAAATTATGTTTACTTAAAATGTTTATTTGGGGTATCTGTACTTCACTTTACTATTTCTATTTTTGAATTCTTTTACTTCACTACATTCCTATAGAAAATAATTTACTTTTTACCCCATACATTATCACTTTTTTAAAGCTTAGCAGGCAGGACAGGAAACTGGTCAAATTCACGCAGGAGAAAAGAAATCCCTTTTCATCCCTACTTCATCTGATCTGGCGGACCCACTAAACACAAATGCTTTGTGTGTAAATTATGTCAGTGTTGAGTGTGCTGTTTGCTTAATACAAGGAATTTTAAATTATTTTGATACTTAAGTATATTATAGCAATTACATTTAATTTGATACTTAAGGATATTTAAAACCAAAACCAACATTACGAACACACATACAGTGGAGCAAAAAAGTATTTAGTCAGCCACCAATTGTGCAAGTTCTCCCACTTAAAAAGTTGAGAAGCCTGTAATTTTCATCATAGGTACACTTCAATTATGACAGACAAAATGAAAAAAAAAATCCAGAAAATCACATTGTAGGATTTTTTATGAATTTCTTTGCAAATTATGGTGGAAAATAAGTATTTGGTCAATAACAAAACTTTCTCTCAATACTTTGTCATATACCCTTTGTTGGCAATGACAGAGGTCAAACGTTTTCTCTAAGTCTTCACAAGGTTTTCACACACTGTTGCTGATATTTTGGCCCATTCCTCCATGCAGATCTCCTCTAGAGCAGTGATGTTTTGGGGCTGTTGCTGGGCAACATGTACTTTCAACTCCCTCCAAAGATGTTCTATGGGGTTGAGATCTGGAGACTGGCTAGGCCACTCCAGGACCTTGAAATGCTTCTTACGAAGCCACTCCTTCGTTGCCTGGGCGGTGTGTTTGGGATCATTGTCATGCTGAAAGACCCAGCCACGTTTCATCTTCAATGCCCTTGCTGATGGAAGGAGGTTTTCACTCAAAATCTCACAATACATGGCCCCATTCATTCTTTCCTTTACACGGATCAGTCGTCCTGGTCCCTTTTCAGAAAAACAGCCCCAAAGCATGATGTTTCCACCCCCATGCTTCACAGTAGGTATGCTGGTCTTTGGATGCAACTCAGCATTCTTTGTCCTCCAAACACGACGAGTTGAGTTTTTACCAAAAAGTTATATTTTGGTTTCATCTGACCATATGACATTCTCCCAATCTTCTTCTGGCTCATCCAAATGCTCTCTAGCAAACTTCAGATGGGCCTGGACATGTACTGGCTTAAGCAGGGGGACACGTCTGGCACTGCAGGATTTGAGTCCCTGGCGGCGTAGTGTGTTACTGATGGTAGGCTTTGTTACTTTGGTCCCAGCTCTCTGCAGGTCATTCACTAGGTCCCCCTGTGTGGTTCTGGGATTTTTGCTCACTGTTCTTGTGATCATTTTGACCCCACGGGGTGAGATCTTGCGTGGAGCCCCAGATTGAAGGAGATTATCAGTGGTCTTGTATGTCTTCCATTTCCTAATAATTGTTCCCACAGTTGATTTCTTCAAACCAAGCTGCTTACCTATTGCAGATTCAGTCTTCCCAGCCTGGTGCAGGTCTACAATTTTGTTTCTGGTGTCCTTTGACAGCTCTTTGGTCTTGGCCATAGTGGAGTTTGGAGTGTGACTGTTTGAGGTTGTGGACAGGTGTCTTTTATACTGATAACAAGTTCAAACAGGTGCCATTAATACAGGTAACGAGTGGAGGACAGAGTAGCCTCTTAAAGAAGAAGTTACAGGTCTGTGAGAGCCAGAAATCTTGCTTGTTTGTAGGTGACCAAATACTTATTTTCCACCATAATTTGCAAATAAATTCATAAAAAATCCTACAATGTGATTTCTCATTTTGTCTGTCATAGTTGAATTGTACCTATGATGAAAATTACAGGCCTCATCTTATTAAGTGGGAGAACTTGCGCAATTGGTGGCTGACTAAATACTTTTTTGCCCCACTGTACACACCCACCTGCCACATGTAACACAGCTACTGTAAGAGCAGATGTATAACTCACAGCACAAAACCCTGAAAGAAGTAAGTCCAAGGGAAGCAAACATCATTCACTGTCCCCTGTCCACAGTCTAGTGACATTCACTACTCCCCGTCCACAGTCTAGTGACATTCACTGTCCCCGTCCACAGTCTAGTGACATTCACTACTCCCCGTCCACAGTCTAGTGACATTCACTACTCCCCGTCCACAGTCTAGTGACTTTCACTACTCCCCGTCCACAGTCTAGTGACATTCACTGTCCCCGTCCACAGTCTAGTGACATTCACTACTCCCCGTCCACAGTCTAGTGACATTCACTACTCCCGTTCCACAGTCTAGTGACATTCACTGTCCCCGTCCACAGTCTAGTAACATTCACTGTCCCCGTCCACAGTCTAGTGACATTCACTACTCACCGTCCACAGTCTAGTGATATTAACTGTCCCCGTCCACAGTCTAGTGACATTCACTACTCCCCGTCCACAGTCTAGTGACATTCACTACTCCCCGTCCACAGTCTAGTGACATTCACTACTCCCCGTCCACAGTCTAGTGACATTCACAACTCCCCGTCCACAGTCTAGTGACATTCACTGTCCCCGTCCACAGTCTAGTGACATTCACTACACCCCGTCCACAGTCTAGTGACATTAACTACTCCCTGTCCACAGTCTAGTGACATTCACTGTCCCCTGTCCACAGTCTAGTGACATTCACTACTCCCCGTCCACAGTCTAGTGACATTCACTACTCCCCGTCCACAGTCTAGTGACATTCACTACTCCCTGTTCACAGTCTAGTGACATTCACTACTCCCTGCCCACAGTCTAGTGACATTCACAACTCCCTGTCCACAGTCTAGTGACATTCACTGTCCCCTGTCCACAGTCTAGTGACATTCACTACTCCCTGTCCAGTCTAGTGACATTCACTACTCCCCGTCCACAGTCTAGTGACATTCACTGTCCCCTGTCCACAGCCTAGTGACATTCACTACTCCCCGTCCACAGTCTAGTGACATTCACAACTCCCTGTCCACAGTCTAGTGACATTCACTGTCCCCTGTCCACAGTCTAGTGACATTCACTACTCCCTGTCCACAGTCTAGTGACATTCACTACTCCCTGTCCACAGTCTAGTGACATT
Organism: Oncorhynchus clarkii lewisi; assembly: GCF_045791955.1. Taxonomy (NCBI): domain Eukaryota; kingdom Metazoa; phylum Chordata; class Actinopteri; order Salmoniformes; family Salmonidae; genus Oncorhynchus; species Oncorhynchus clarkii. The sequence continues at coordinate 78,049,156 of NC_092152.1, read as the reverse complement.
CACTACTCCCTGTCCACAGTCTAGTGACATTCACTACTCCCCGTCCACAGTCTAGTGACATTCACTACTCCCCGTCCACAGTCTAGTGACATTCACTACTCCCCGTCCACAGTCTAGTGACATTCACTACTCCCCGTCCACAGTCTAGTGACATTCACTACTCCCCGTCAACAGTCTAGTGACATTCACTGTCCCCTGTCCACAGTCTAGTGACATTCACTACTCCCTGTCCACAGTCTAGTGACATTCACTACTCCCCGTCCACAGTCTAGTGACATTCACTACTCCCAGTCCACAGTCTAGTGACATTCACTGTCCCCGTCCACAGTCTAGTTACATTCACTGTCCCCGTCCACAGTCTAGTAACATTCACTGCTCCCCGTCCACAGTCTATTGGCTAGTGACATTCACTACTCCCCGTCCACAGTCTAGTGACATTCACTACTCCCCGTCCACAGTCTAGTGACATTCACTACTCCCCGTCCACAGTCTAGTGACATTCACTACTCCCCGTCCACAGTCTAGTGACATTCACTACTCCCTGTCCACAGTCTAGTGGCTAGTGACATTGCATGACATACCTAGTGACACTCACTACTCCCCGTCCACAGTCCAGTGACATGCACTACTACCTGTCCACAGTCTAGTGACATTCACTACTCCCCGTCTACAGTCTAGTGACATTCACTACTCCCTGTCTACAGTCTAGTGACATTCACTACTCCCTGTCTACAGTCTAGTGACATTCACTACTCCCCGTCCACAGTCTAGTGACATTCACTACTCCCGGTCCACAGTCTAGTGACATTCACTGTCCCCGTCCACAGTCTAGTGACATTCACTACTCCCCGTCCACAGTCTAGTGACATTCACTACTCACCGTCCACAGTCTAGTGACATTCACTACTCACCGTCCACAGTCTAGTGACATTAACTGTCCCCGTCCACAGTCTAGTGACATTCACTACTCCCCGTCCACAGTCTAGTGACATTCACTACTCCCCGTCCACAGTCTAGTGACATTCACTACTCCCCGTCCACAGTCTAGTGACATTCACAACTCCCCGTCCACAGTCTAGTGACATTCACTGTCCCCGTCCACAGTCTAGTGACATTCACTACACCCCGTCCACAGTCTAGTGACATTCACTACTCCCTGTCCACAGTCTAGTGACATTCACTACTCCCCGTCCACAGTCTAGTGACATTCACTACTCCCCGTCCACAGTCTAGTGACATTCACTACTCCCCGTCCACAGTCTACTGACATTCACTACTCCCCGTCCACAGTCTACTGACATTCACTACTCCCTGTCTACAGTCTAGTGACATGCACTACTCCCTGTCTACAGTCTAGTGACATTCACTACTCCCCGTCCACAGTCTAGTGACATTCACTGTCCCCGTCCACAGCCTAGTGACATTCACTACTCCCCGTCCACAGCCTAGTGACATTCACTACTCCCCGTCCACAGTCTAGTGACATTCACTAGTCCCTGCCCACAGTCTAGTGACATTCACAACTCCCTGTCCACAGTCTAGTGACATTCACTGTCCCCTGTCCACAGTCTAGTGACATTCACTACTCCCTGTCCACAGTCTAGTGACATTCACTACTCCCCGTCCACAGTCTAGTGACATTCACTGTCCCCTGTCCACAGCCTAGTGACATTCACTACTCCCCGTCCACAGTCTAGTGACATTCACAACTCCCTGTCCACAGTCTAGTGACATTCACTGTCCCCTGTCCACAGTCTAGTGACATTCACTGTCCCCTGTCCACAGTCTAGTGACATTCACTACTCCCCGTCCACAGTCTAGTGACATTCACTACTCCCCGTCCACAGTCTAGTGACATTCACTACTCCCCGTCCACAGTCTAGTGACATTCACTACTCCCCGTCAACAGTCTAGTGACATTCACTACTCCCCGTCCACAGTCTAGTGACATTCACTACTCCCCGTCCACAGTCTAGTGACATTCACTACTCCCCGTCCACAGTCTAGTGACATTCACTACTCCCCGTCCACAGTCTAGTGACATTCACTGTCCCCGTCCACAGTCTAGTGACATTCACTACACCCCGTCCACAGTCTAGTGACATTCACTACTCCCTGTCCACAGTCTAGTGACATTCACTGTCCCCTGTCCACAGTCTAGTGACATTCACTACTCCCCGTCCACAGTCTAGTGACATTCACTACTCCCTGTTCACAGTCTAGTGACATTCACTACTCCCTGCCCACAGTCTAGTGACATTCACAACTCCCTTTCCACAGTCTAGTGACATTCACTGTCCCCTGTCCACAGTCTAGTGACATTCACTACTCCCTGTCCACAGTCTAGTGACATTCACTACTCCCCGTCCACAGTCTAGTGACATTCACTGTCCCCTGTCCACAGCCTAGTGACATTCACTACTCCCCGTCCACAGTCTAGTGACATTCACAACTCCCTGTCCACAGTCTAGTGACATTCACTGTCCCCTGTCCACAGTCTAGTGACATTCACTACTCCCTGTCCACAGTCTAGTGACATTCACTGTCCCCTGTCCACAGTCTAGTGACATTCACTACTCCCCGTCCACAGTCTAGTGACATTCACTACTCCCCGTCCACAGTCTAGTGACATTCACTACTCCCCGTCCACAGTCTAGTGACATTCACTACTCCCCGTCAACAGTCTAGTGACATTCACTACTCCCCGTCAACAGTCTAGTGACATTCACTACTCCCCGTCCAGTCTAGTGACATTCACTGTCCCCTTTCCACAGTCTAGTGACATTCACTACTCCCCGTCCACAGTCTAGTGACATTCACTACTCCCCGTCCACAGTCTAGCGACATTCACTGTCCCCGTCCACAGTCTAGTTACATTCACTGTCCCCGTCCACAGTCTAGTAACATTCACTGCTCCCCGTCCACAGTCTATTGGCTAGTGACATTCACTACTCCCCGTCCACAGTCTAGTGACATTCACTACTCCCCGTCCACAGTCTAGTGACATTCACTGTCCCCGTCCACAGTCTAGTAACATTCACTGCTCCCCGTCCACAGTCTAGTGACATTCACTACTTCCCGTCCACAGTCTAGTGACATTCACTACTCCCCGTCCACAGTCTAGTGACATTCACTACTCCCCGTCCACAGTCTAGTGACATTCACTACTCCCCGTCCACAGTCTAGTGACATTCACTACTTCCTGTCCACAGTCTAGTGGCTGGTAACATTACATAACATGCCTAGTGACATTCACTACTCCCTGTCCACAGTCTAGTGGCTAGTGACATTACATGACATACCTAGTGACACTAACTACTCCCCGTCCACAGTCCAGTGACATTCACTACTCCCTGTCTACAGTCTAGTGACATGCACTACTACCTGTCCACAGTCTAGTGACATTCACTACTCCCCGTCTACAGTCTAGTGACATTCACTACTCCCTGTCTACAGTCTAGTGACATTCACTACTCCCCGTCCACAGTCTAGTGACATTCACTACTCCCGGTCCACAGTCTAGTGACATTCACTGTCCCCGTCCACAGTCTAGTGACATTCACTGTCCCCGTCCACAGTCTAGTGACATTCACTACTCCCCGTCCACAGTCTAGTGACATTCACTACTCACCGTCCACAGTCTAGTGACATTCACTACTCACCGTCCACAGTCTAGTGACATTCACTACTCACCGTCCACAGTCTAGTGACATTCACTACTCCCCGTCCACAGTCTAGTGACATTCACTACTCCCCGTCCACAGTCTAGTGACATTCACTACTCCCCGTCCACAGTCTAGTGACATTCACAACTCCCCGTCCACAGTCTAGTGACATTCACTGTCCCCGTCCACAGTCTAGTGACATTCACTACACCCCATCCACAGTCTAGTGACATTCACTACTCCCTGTCCACAGTCTAGGGACATTCACTACTCCCCGTCCACAGTCTAGTGACATTCACTACTCCCCGTCCACAGTCAGGTGACATTCACTGTCCCCGTCCACAGTCTAGTGACATTCACTACTCCCCGTCCACAGTCTAGGGACATTCACTACTCCCGGTCCACAGTCTAGTGACATTCACTGTCCCCTTCCACAGTCTAGTGACATTCACTACTCACCGTCCACAGTCTAGTGACATTCACTACTCCCCGTCCACAGTCTAGTGACATTCACTACTCCCCGTCCACAGTCTAGTGACATTCACTACTCCCCGTCCACAGTCTACTGACATTCACTACTCCCCGTCCACAGTCTACTGACATTCACTACTCCCTGTCTACAGTCTAGTGACATGCACTACTCCCTGTCTACAGTCTAGTGACATTCACTACTCCCCGTCCACAGTCTAGTGACATTCACTACTCCCTGTTCACAGTCTAGTGACATTCACTACTCCCCGTCCACAGTCTAGTGACATTCACTACTCCCCGTCCACAGTCTAGTGACATTCACTACTCCCCGTCCACAGTCTAGCGACATTCACTGTCCCCGTCCACAGTCTAGTTACATTCACTGTCCCCGTCCACAGTCTAGTAACATTCACTGCTCCCCGTCCACAGTCTATTGGCTAGTGACATTCACTACTCCCCGTCCACAGTCTAGTGACATTCACTACTCCCCGTCCACAGTCTAGTGACATTCACTGTCCCCGTCCACAGTCTAGTAACATTCACTGCTCCCCGTCCACAGTCTAGTGACATTCACTACTTCCCGTCCACAGTCTAGTGACATTCACTACTCCCCGTCCACAGTCTAGTGACATTCACTACTCCCCGTCCACAGTCTAGTGACATTCACTACTCCCCGTCCACAGTCTAGTGACATTCACTACTTCCTGTCCACAGTCTAGTGGCTGGTAACATTACATAACATGCCTAGTGACATTCACTACTCCCTGTCCACAGTCTAGTGGCTAGTGACATTACATGACATACCTAGTGACACTAACTACTCCCCGTCCACAGTCCAGTGACATTCACTACTCCCTGTCTACAGTCTAGTGACATGCACTACTACCTGTCCACAGTCTAGTGACATTCACTACTCCCCGTCTACAGTCTAGTGACATTCACTACTCCCTGTCTACAGTCTAGTGACATTCACTACTCCCCGTCCACAGTCTAGTGACATTCACTACTCCCGGTCCACAGTCTAGTGACATTCACTGTCCCCGTCCACAGTCTAGTGACATTCACTGTCCCCGTCCACAGTCTAGTGACATTCACTACTCCCCGTCCACAGTCTAGTGACATTCACTACTCACCGTCCACAGTCTAGTGACATTCACTACTCACCGTCCACAGTCTAGTGACATTCACTACTCACCGTCCACAGTCTAGTGACATTCACTACTCACCGTCCACAGTCTAGTGACATTCACTACTCCCCGTCCACAGTCTAGTGACATTCACTACTCCCCGTCCACAGTCTAGTGACATTCACAACTCCCCGTCCACAGTCTAGTGACATTCACTGTCCCCGTCCACAGTCTAGTGACATTCACTACACCCCATCCACAGTCTAGTGACATTCACTACTCCCTGTCCACAGTCTAGGGACATTCACTACTCCCCGTCCACAGTCTAGTGACATTCACTACTCCCCGTCCACAGTCTAGGGACATTCACTACTCCCGGTCCACAGTCTAGTGACATTCACTGTCCCCTTCCACAGTCTAGTGACATTCACTACTCACCGTCCACAGTCTAGTGACATTCACTACTCCCCGTCCACAGTCTAGTGACATTCACTACTCCCCGCCCACAGTCTAGTGACATTCACTACTCCCCGTCCACAGTCTAGTGACATTCACTACTCCCCGTCCACAGTCTACTGACATTCACTACTCCCTGTCTACAGTCTAGTGACATGCACTACTCCCTGTCTACAGTCTAGTGACATTCACTACTCCCCGTCCACAGTCTAGTGACATTCACTACTCCCTGTTCACAGTCTAGTGACATTCACTACTCCCTGTTCACAGTCTAGTGACATTCACTGTCCCCGTCCACAGCCTAGTGACATTCACTACTCCCCGTCCACAGCCTAGTGACATTCACTACTCCCCGTCCACAGTCTAGTGACATTCACTAGTCCCTGCCCACAGTCTAGTGACATTCACAACTCCCTGTCCACAGTCTAGTGACATTCACTGTCCCCTGTCCACAGTCTAGTGACATTCACTACTCCCTGTCCACAGTCTAGTGACATTCACTACTCCCCGTCCACAGTCTAGTGACATTCACTGTCCCCTGTCCACAGCCTAGTGACATTCACTACTCCCCGTCCACAGTCTAGTGACATTCACAACTCCCTGTCCACAGTCTAGTGACATTCACTGTCCCCTGTCCACAGTCTAGTGACATTCACTGTCCCCTGTCCACAGTCTAGTGACATTCACTACTCCCCGTCCACAGTCTAGTGACATTCACTACTCCCCGTCCACAGTCTAGTGACATTCACTACTCCCCGTCCACAGTCTAGTGACATTCACTACTCCCCGTCAACAGTCTAGTGACATTCACTACTCCCCGTCAACAGTCTAGTGACATTCACTACTCCCCGTCAAAAGTCTAGTGACATTCACTACTCCCTGTCCACAGTCTAGTGACATTCACTACTCCCTGTCCACAGTATAGTGACATTCACTTCTCCCCGTCCACAGTCTAGTGACATTCACTACTCCCCGTCCACAGTCTAGTGACATTCACTGTCCCCGTCCACAGTCTAGTAACATTCACTGTCCCCGTCCACAGTCTAGTAACATTCACTGCTCCCCGTCCACAGTCTATTGGCTAGTGACATTCACTACTCCCCGTCCACAGTCTAGTGACATTCACTACTCCCCGTCCACAGTCTAGTGACATTCACTGTCCCCGTCCACAGTCTAGTAACATTCACTGCTCCCCGTCCACAGTCTAGTGACATTCACTACTCCCCGTCCACAGTCTAGTGACATTCACTACTCCCCGTCCACAGTCTAGTGACATTCACTACTCCCCGTCCACAGTCTAGTGACATTCACTACTTCCTGTCCACAGTCTAGTGGCTGGTAACATTACATAACATGACTAGTGACACTCACTACTCCCCGTCCACAGTCCAGTGACATTCACTACTCCCTGTCTACAGTCTAGTGACATGCACTACTCCCTGTCCACAGTCTAGTGACATTCACTACTCCCTGTCTACAGTCTATTGACATTCACTACTCCCTGTCTACAGTATAGTGACATGCACTAATCCCTGTCCACAATCTAGTGACATGCACTACTCCCTGTCCACAGTCTAGTGACATTCACTACTCCCCGTCCACAGTCTAGTGACATTCACTACTCCCCGTCCACAGTCTAGTGGCTAGTGACATTCACTACTCCCCGTCCACAGTCTAGTGACATTCACTACTCCCCGTCCACAGTCTAGTGACATTCACTACTCCCCGTCCACAGTCTAGTGACATTCACTACTCCCCGTCCACAGTCTAGTGACATTCACTGCTCCCCGTCCACAGTCTAGTGACATTCACTACTCCCCGTCCACAGTCTAGTGACATTCACTACTCCCCGTCCACAGTCTAGTGACATTCACTACTCCCCGTCCACAGTCTAGTGACATTCACTACTCCCCGTCCACAGTCTAGTGGCTAGTGACATTCACTACTCCCCGTCCACAGTCTAGTGACATTCACTACTCCCCGTCCACAGTCTAGTAACATTCACTACTTCCTGTCCACAGTCTAGTGGATGGTAACATTACATAACATGCCTAGTGACATTCACTACTCCCTGTCCACAGTCTAGTGACATTACATGACATACCTAGTGACACTCACTACTCCCCGTCCACAGTCCAGTGACATTCACTACTCGCTGTCTACAGTCTAGTGACATGCACTACTCCCTGTCCACAGTCTAGTGACATTCACTACTCCCTGTCTACAGTCTAGTGACATTCACTACTCCCTGTCTACAGTCTAGTGACATGCACTATTCCCCGTCCACAGTCTAGTGGCTAGTGACATTCACTACTCCCCGTCCACAGTCTAGTAACATTCACTGCTCCCCGTCCACAGTCTAGTGACATTCACTACTCCCCGTCCACAGTCTAGTGACATTCACTATTCCCCGTCCACAGTCTAGTGACATTCACAACTCCCTGTCCACAGTCTAGTGACATTCACTGTCCCCTGTCCACAGTCTAGTGACATTCACTACTCCCCGTCCACAGTCTAGTGACATTCACTACTCCCCGTCCACAGTCTAGTGACATTCACTACTCCCCGTTCAGTCTAGTAACATTCACTGTCCCCTGTCCACAGTCTAGTGACATTCACTACTCCCCGTCCACAGTCTAGTGACATTCACTACTCCCCGTCCACAGTCTAGTGACATTCACTGTCCCCAGTCCACAGTCTTGTGACATTCACTACTCCCCGTCCACAGTCTAGTGGCTAGTGACATTCACTACTCCCCGTCCACAGTCTAGTGACATTCACTACTTCCTGTCCACAGTCTAGTGGCTGGTAACATTACATAACATGCCTAGTGACATTCACTACTTCCTGTCCACAGTCTAGTGGCTGGTAACATTACATAACATGCCTAGTGACATTCACTACTCCCCGTCCACAGTCTAGTGACATTCACTGTCGCCTGTCCACAGTCTTGTGACATTCACTACTCCCCGTCCACAGTCTAGTGGCTAGTGACATTCACTACTCCCCGTCCACAGTCTAGTAACATTCACTACTCCCCGTCCACAGTCTAGTAACATTCACTGCTCCCCGTCCACAGTCTAGTGACATTCACAACTCCCCGTCCACAGTCTAGTGACATTCACTACTCCCCGTCCACAGTCTAGTGACATTCACTGTCCCCTGTCCACAGTCTATTGACATTCACTACTCCCGGTCCACAGTCTAGTGACATTCACTACTCCCCGTCCACAGTCTAGTGACATTCACTACTTCCTGTCCACAGTCTAGTGGCTGGTAACATTACATAACATGCCTAGTGACATTCACTACTCCCTGTCCACAGTCTAGTGGCTAGTGACATTACATGACATACCTAGTGACACTCACTACTCCCCGTCCACAGTCCAGTGACATGCACTACTCCCTGTCCACAATCTAGTGACATGCACTACTCCCTGTCCACAGTCTAGTGACATTCACTACTCCCCGTCCACAGTCTAGTGACATTCACTACTCCCCGTCCACAGTCTAGTGACATTCACTACTCCCCGTCCACAGTCTAGTGACATTCACTGCTCCCCGTCCACAGTCTAGTGACATTCACTACTCCCCGTCCACAGTCTAGTGACATTCACTACTCCCCGTCCACAGTCTAGTGACATTCACTGCTCCCCGTCCACAGTCTAGTGACATTCACTACTCCCCGTCCACAGTCTAGTGACATTCACTACTCCCCGTCCACAGTCTAGTGACATTCACTACTCCCCGTCCACAGTCTAGTGACATTCACTACTCCCCGTCCACAGTCTAGTGGCTAGTGACATTCACTACTCCCCGTCCACAGTCTAGTGACATTCACTACTCCCCGTCCACAGTCTAGTAACATTCACTACTTCCTGTCCACAGTCTAGTGGCTGGTAACATTACATAACATGCCTAGTGACATTCACTACTCCCTGTCCACAGTCTAGTGGCTAGTGACATTACATGACATACCTAGTGACACTCACTACTCCCCGTCCACAGTCCAGTGACATTCACTACTCGCTGTCTACAGTCTAGTGACATGCACTACTCCCTGTCTACAGTCTAGTGACATTCACTACTCCCTGTCTACAGTCTAGTGACATGCACTACTCCCTGTCCACAGTCTATTGACATTCACTACTCCACTGTCCACAGTCTAGTCACATTCACTACTCCCCGTCCACAGTCTAGTGACATTCACTACTCCCCGTCCACAGTCTAGTGGCTAGTGACATTCACTACTCCCCGTCCACAGTCTAGTAACATTCACTGCTCCCCGTCCACAGTCTAGTGACATTCACTACTCCCCGTCCACAGTCTAGTGACATTCACTACTCCCCGTCCACAGTCTAGTGACATTCACTGTCCCCTGTCCACAGTCTATTGACATTCACTACTCCCGGTCCACAGTCTAGTGACATTCACTACTCCCCGTCCACAGTCTAGCGACATTCACTACTTCCTGTCCACAGTCTAGTGGCTGGTAACATTACATAACATGCCTAGTGACATTCACTACTCCCTGTCCACAGTCTAGTGGCTAGTGACATTACATGACATACCTAGTGACACTCACTACTCCCCGTCCACAGTCCAGTGACATGCACTACTCCCTGTCCACAATCTAGTGACATGCACTACTCCCTGTCCACAGTCTAGTGACATTCACTACTCCCCGTCCACAGTCTAGTGACATTCACTACTCCCCGTCCACAGTCTAGTGACATTCACTACTCCCCGTCCACAGTCTAGTGACATTCACTGCTCCCCGTCCACAGTCTAGTGACATTCACTACTCCCCGTCCACAGTCTAGTGACATTCACTACTCCCCGTCCACAGTCTAGTGACATTCACTGCTCCCCGTCCACAGTCTAGTGACATTCACTACTCCCCGTCCACAGTCTAGTGACATTCACTACTCCCCGTCCACAGTCTAGTGACATTCACTACTCCCCGTCCACAGTCTAGTGACATTCACTACTCCCCGTCCACAGTCTTGTGGCTAGTGACATTCACTACTCCCCGTCCACAGTCTAGTGACATTCACTACTCCCCGTCCACAGTCTAGTAACATTCACTACTTCCTGTCCACAGTCTAGTGGCTGGTAACATTACATAACATGCCTAGTGACATTCACTACTCCCTGTCCACAGTCTAGTGGCTAGTGACATTACATGACATACCTAGTGACACTCACTACTCCCCGTCCACAGTCCAGTGACATTCACTACTCGCTGTCTACAGTCTAGTGACATGCACTACTCCCTGTCCACAGTCTAGTGACATTCACTACTCCCTGTCTACAGTCTAGTGACATTCACTACTCCCTGTCTACAGTCTAGTGACATGCACTACTCCCTGTCCACAGTCTATTGACATTCACTACTCCCCTGTCCACAGTCTAGTCACATTCACTACTCCCCGTCCACAGTCTAGTGACATTCACTACTCCCCGTCCACAGTCTAGTGGCTAGTGACATTCACTACTCCCCGTCCACAGTCTAGTAACATTCACTGCTCCCCGTCCACAGTCTAGTGACATTCACTACTCCCCGTCCACAGTCTAGTGACATTCACTACTCCCCGTCCACAGTCTAGTGGCTAGTGACATTCACTACTCCCCGTCCACAGTCTAGTAACATTCACTGCTCCCCGTCCACAGTCTAGTGACATTCACTGCTCCCCGTCCACAGTCTAGTGACATTCACAACTCCCTGTCCACAGTCTAGTGACATTCACTGTCCCCTGTCCACAGTCTAGTGACATTCACTACTCCCCGTCCACAGTCTAGTGACATTCACTACTCCCCGTCCACAGTCTAGTGACATTCACTACTCCCCGTTCACAGTCTAGTAACATTCACTGTCCCCTGTCCACAGTCTAGTGACATTCACTACTCCCCGTCCACAGTCTAGTGACATTCACTACTCCCCGTCCACAGTCTAGTGACATTCACTGTCCCCTGTCCACAGTCTTGTGACATTCACTACTCCCCGTCCACAGTCTAGTGGCTAGTGACATTCACTACTCCCCGTCCACAGTCTAGTGACATTCACTACTTCCTGTCCACAGTCTAGTGGCTGGTAACATTACATAACATGCCTAGTGACATTCACTACTTCCTGTCCACAGTCTAGTGGCTGGTAACATTACATAACATGCCTAGTGACATTCACTACTCCCCGTCCACAGTCTAGTGACATTCACTGTCCCCTGTCCACAGTCTTGTGACATTCACTACTCCCCGTCCACAGTCTAGTGGCTAGTGACATTCACTACTCCCCGTCCACAGTCTAGTAACATTCACTACTCCCCGTCCACAGTCTAGTAACATTCACTGCTCCCCGTCCACAGTCAAGTGACATTCACAACTCCCCGTCCACAGTCTAGTGACATTCACTACTCCCCGTCCACAGTCTAGTAACATTCACTACTCCCCGTCCACAGTCTAGTAACATTCACTGCTCCCCTTCCACAGTCTAGTGACATTCACTACTCCCCTGTCCACAGTCTAGTGACATTCACTACTCCCCGTCCACAGTCTAGTGACATTCACTGTCCCCTGTCCACAGTCTAGTGACATTCACTACTCCCCTGTCCACAGTCTAGTGCCATTCACTACTCCCCGTCCACAGTCTAGTGACATTCACTGTCCCCTGTCCACAGTCTAGTGACATTCACTACTCCCCGTCCACAGTCTAGTGACATTCACTATTCCCCGTCCACAGTCTAGTGACATTCACTACTCCCCTGTCCACAGTCTAGTGACATTCACTACTCCCCTGTCCACAGTCTAGTGACATTCACTACTCCCCTGTCCACAGTCTAGTGACATTCACTACTCCCCGTCCACAGTCTAGTGACATTCACTGTCCCCTGTCCACAGTCTAGTGACATTCACTACTCACCGTCCACAGTCTAGTGACATTCACTACTCCCGTCCACAGTCAATTGACATTCACTGTCCCCGTCCACAGTCTAGTGACATTCACTACTCCCCTGTCCACAGTCTAGTGACATTCACTACTCCCCGTCCACAGTCTAGTGACATTCACTACTCCCCGTCCACAGTCTAGTGACATTCACTGTCCCCGTCCACAGTCTAGTGACATTCGCTGTCCCCGTCCACAGTCTAGTAACATTCACTGTCCCCATCCACTGTCTAGTAACATTCACTGCTTTCCGTCCACAGTCTAGTGACATTCACTACTCCCCGTCTACAGTCTAGTGACATTCACTACTCTCTGTCTACAGTCTAGTGACATGCACTTCTCCCTGTCCACAGTCTAGTGACATTCACTACTCCCCGTCTACAGTCTAGTGACATTCACTACTCCCCATCCACAGCCCAGTGACATTCACTACTCCCTGTCCACAGTCTAGTTACATTCACTACTCCCCGTCCACAGTCTAGTGGCTAGTCACATTACATGACATGCCTAGTGACATTCACTGTCCCCTGTCCACAGTCTAGTGGCTAGTGACATTACATGACATGCCTAGTGACAATCACTGTCCCCTGTCCTGTCTAGCGCTAACGTCATTCACTGTCCCCTGTCCAGTCTAGCGCTAACATCATTCACTGTCTCCTGTCCAGTCTAGCGCTATCATTCACTGTCACCTGTCCAGTCTAGAGCGAACTTTATTCACTGTCCACTGTCCAGACTAGAGCGAACATCATTCACTGTCCCCTGTCCAGTCTATAGATATCATTCACTGCTTCAGTCTAAATCAAATCAAATCCAATTTTATTTGTCACATACACATGGTTAGCAGATGTTAATGCGAGTGTAGCGAAATGCTTGTGCTTCTAGTTCCGACAATGCAGTAATAACCAACAAGTAATCTAGCTAACAATTCCAAAACTACTACCCCTACAAGTGTAAGGGGATAAAAAATATGTACATAAAGATATATGAATGAGTGATGGTACAGAGCGGCATAGGCAAGATACAGTAGATGGTATTGAGTACAGTATATACATATGAGATGAGTATGTAAACAAAGTGGCATAGTTAAAGTGGCTAGTGATACATGTATTACATAAAGATGCAGTAGATGATATAGAGTACAGTATATACATATGAGATGAATAATGTAGGGTATGTAAACATTATATTAGGTAGCATTGTTTAAAGTGGCTAGTGATATATTTTACATCATTTCCCATCAATTCCCATTATTAAAGTGGCTGGAGTTGAGTCAGTGTGTTGGCAGCAGCCACTCAATGTTAGTGGTGGCTGTTTAACAGTCTGATGGCCTTGAGATAGAAGCTGTTTTTCAGTCTATCGGTCCCAGCTTTGATGCACCTGTACTGACCAGGCCTTCTGGATGATAGCGGGGTGAACAGGCAGTGGCTCGGGTGGTTGTTGTCCTTGATGATCTTTATGGCCTTCCTGTGACATCGGGTGGTGTAGGTGTCCTGGAGGGCAGGTAGTTTGCCCCTGGTGATGCGTTGTGCAGACCTCACTACCCTCTGGAGAGCCTTACGGTTGTGGGCGGAGCAGTTGCCGTACCAGGCGGTGATACAGCCTGACAGGATGCTCTCGATTGTGCATCTGTAGAAGTTTGTGAGTGCTTTTGGTGACAAGACGAATTTCTTCAGCCTCCTGAGGTTGAAGAGGCGCTGCTGCGCCTTCTTCACGATGCTGTCTATGTGGGTGGACCAATTCAGTTTGTCTGTGATGTGTACGCCGAGGAACTTAAAACTTACTACCCTCTCCACTACTGTTCCATCGATGTGGATAGGGGGGTGTTCCCTCTGCTGTTTCCTGAAGTCCACAATCATCTCCTTAGATTTGTTGACGTTGAGTGTGAGGTTATTTTCCTGACACCACACTCCGAGGGCCTCACCTCCTTCCTGTAGGCCGTCTCGTAGTTGTTGGTAATCAAGCCTACCACTGTTGTGTCGTCCGCAAACTTGATGATTGAGTTGGAGGCATGCGTGGCCACGCAGTCGTGGGTGAACAGGGAGTACAGGAGAGGGCTCAGAACGCACCCTTGTGGGGCCCCAGTGTTGAGGATCAGCGGGGTGGAAATGTTGTTGCCTACTCTCACCACCTGGGGGCGGCCCGTCAGGAAGTCCAGTACCCAGTTGCACAGGGCGGGGTCGAGACCCAGAGTCTCGAGCTTGATGACGAGCTTGGAGGGCACTATGGTGTTAAATGCCGAGCTGTAGTCGACGAACAGCATTCTCACATAGGTATTCCTCTTGTCCAGATGGGTTAGGGCAGTGTGCAGTGTGGTTGAGATTGCATCGTCTGTGGACCTATTTGGGCGGTAAGCAAATTGGAGTGGGTCTAGGGTGTCAGGTAGGGTGGAGGTGATATGGTCCTTGACTAGTCTCTCAAAGCACTTCATGATGACGGAAGTGAGTGCTACGGGGCGGTAGTCGTTTAGCTCAGTTACCTTAGCTTTCTTGGGAACAGGAACAACGGTGGCCATCTTGAAGCATGTGGGAACAACAGACTGGGATAGGGATTGATTGAATATGTCCGTAAATACACCAGCCAGCTGGTCTGTGCATGCTCTGAGGACGCGGCTGGGGATGCCGTCTGGGCCTGCAGCCTTGCGAGGGTTGACACGTTTAAATGTTTTCCTCACTTCGGCTGCAGTGAAGGAGAGTCTGCATGTTTTGGTTGCGGGCCGTGTCAGTGGCACTGTATTGTCCTCAAAGCGGGCAAAAAAGTTATTTAGTCTGCCTGGGAGTAAAACATCCTGGTCCGTGACCGGGCCGGTTTTCTTTTTGTAGTCCGTGATTGACTGTAGACCCTGCCACATACCTCGTGTCTGAGCCGTTGAATTGAGATTCTACTTTGTCTCTATACTGACGCTTAGCTTGTTTGATTGCCTTGCGGAGGGAATAGCTACACTGTTTGTATTCGGTCATGTTTCCGGTCACCTTGCCCTGATTAAAAGCAGTGGTTCGCGCTTTCAGTTTCACACGAATACTGCCATCAATCCACGGTTTCTGGTTTGGGAATGTTTTAATCGTTGCTATGGGAACGACATCTTCAACGCACGTTCTATAGATATCATTCACTGTCCCCTCTCCAGTCTATATCATTCACTGTCACCTCTCCAGTCTATAGATATCATTCACTGTCCCTGCTCCAGTCTATAGATATCATTCACTGTCCCCTCTCCAGTCTATAGATATCATTCACTGTCCCCTCTCCAGTCTATAGATATCATTCACTGTCCCCGCTCCAGTCTATAGATATCATTCACCGTCCATGCTCCAGTCTATAGGTATCATTCACTGTCCCCTCTCCAGTCTATAGATATCATTCACTGTCCCCTCTCCAGTCTATAGATATCATTCACTGTCCATGCTCCAGTCTATAGATATCATTCACTGTCCCCTCTCTACTCTATAGATATCATTCACTGTCCCCGCTCCAGTCTATAGATATCATTCACCGTCCATGCTCCAGTCTATAGGTATCATTCACTGTCCCCTCTCCAGTCTATAGATATCATTCACTGTCCCCTATCCAGTCTATAGATATCATTCACTGTCCATGCTCCAGTCTATAGATATCATTCACTGTCCCCTCTCTACTCTATAGATATCATTCATTGTCCATGCTCCAGTCTATAGATATCATTCACTGTCCCCTCTCCAGTCTATAGATATCCTTCACTGTCCCTGCTCCACTCTATAGATATCATTCACTGTCCCCTCTCCAGTCAATATATATCATTCACTGTCTCCGCTCCAGTCTATAAATATCATTCACTGTCCCTGCTCCAGTCTATATATATATCATTCACTGTCCCTGCTCCAGTCTATAGATATCATTCACTGTCCCCTCTCCAGTCTATATATATATATCATTCACTGTCCCCTCTCCAGTCTATATATATTATTCACTGTCCATGCTCCAGTCTATATATATCATTCACTGTCCCCTCTCCAGTCTATAGATATCATTCACTGTCCCTGCTCCAGTCTATAGATATCATTCACTGTCCCCTCTCCAGTCTATATATATTATTCACTGTCCCCGCTCCAGTCTATAGATATCATTCACTGTCCCCTCTCCAGTCTATAGATATCATTCACTGTCCCCCCTCCAGTCTATATATATCATTCACTGTCCCCTCTCCAGTCTATAGATATCATTCACTGTCACCTGTCCAGTTTAGGGATACCAACACAGCATGACTAGCATCAGTCCCCAGCCCAGACATCAGCCGGTCAGTGATCATTCTGCTGGGTGTCTGTCAGTGATCCTTCTGCTGGGTGTCTAAGGTCAGTGATCATTCTACTGGGTGCCTAAGGTCAGTGATCATTCTACTGGGTGCCTAAGGTCAGTGATCATTCTACTGGGTGTCTAAGGTCAGTGATCCTTCTGCTGGGTGTCTAAGGTCAGTGATCATTCTACTGGGTGTTTAAGGTCATTGATCATTCTGCTGGGTGTCTAAGGTCAGTGATCATTCTGCTGGGTGTCTAAGTTCAGTGATCATTCTGCTGGGTGTCTAAGGTCAGTGATCATTCTACTGGGTGTTTAAGGTCATTGAGGTCAGAGAGTTTAACATGTTTCTCAAACCCCCAGACTTCTGTCTGACTCGCTGCCTCTCCATTCCTCACACTCTCTCCATCCTGGTCTCTCACCAATTCCCCCTCCCCCTTTGCTTGTTTTTGAGATTCAGTCCCGAGAGCCCCATCTGGGAGCCAGTAAGGATGTCCCCCTTCATCAGTAATCTCTATAATCCATCATCTAAACAGCCAGTGTCAATAGAACTAGTGATAATAACTGGGTATTAATATGTTAGCCAGTTCCCCATGATGAACCACAGCAGTGACGGGCTGCTGTTAGTCTACTGGGAGAAAACATGTCAACAGGATATAACAGTCACACATTGACAACATCAGCTCAGCTCTCAGTATGTTGTATGTGTTCTATGGTAGGAAATCAGGTCAGTCTCAGTGTTGCATGTTCTGAGGGTCTGAGAGGCCGAGGGCTATACAGACCCTTTGATGGTTCAGATATACAATGCTATACACGCTTACCTTCATCACTCACTCTGGATCCCCTCCTCCATCCCTGAGACTTTTGGTGACATTAAACAGTCACTCTTAGCCAGAAATCTACTCTGGGCAGAGAGACATTGTATGGGAAGCAGGGAAAGGGGGTCAAACCCATTTGCAAGGTTTGCTTGGGGTGAGTGCCAGCTAGTCAGAGAGCAAGGCTTGTGTGTACAGTGTGGGTCAGCAGACAGTGCTGATAGTATAAACAGATTGGAGAAGCAGCAGATAATACTGCTCTTCCCATGGCTCAGGGGTGTGTGTGAGAATAAACATGATAAAAGTGTATATCAGATGGAAAGCCAAAACCGTTAAAAGCCGGCATAACGGAAACTAGTAACGATGATCAAGATGAGATAGTGACACTCTTGAATAACAGAGTCTCAGTCACTATCTGATCTCATCTTGATGGGGCAGGCCTCATGCTCCACATCTCGTCTCTCCGATACACTTCTCAGAATTGGAATAAAAAGTGCTGACTTGTGTAACAAGATACAACTGCAGCGTCCTAGAAGGTTTGCTGTGGCTACGTGTAGAGAACAGCAGTAACCACAGCTTTGTATGTGATGGTGACTAAAGTGCCATTAGTTAAGAGGTTTCAGTCTCTGTCCGTACATCTCATCCTGGTAGACAAGGATAAGACCGAATGGTTACGGCCCTGGTCTAATCCAGCCCCCTCACTGACAGACAAGTCTCATTGCTGTAGCGTCACTGAGCGTAGGACTGAATTCTCTGGCTAGGAGAAAACACTGGATTTACAATTCACCAGAAATACATTTAGCAAAAACTATTGAGACAAATGTGACTCCGTGAAAGACAAAGTTGTGTTTCTCACAGCAATGGCTGTGTTTCTTAGAAGGCTTGTGGTGGGTGTGTAGAGAACAGCAGTAACCACAGCCTTGTATGTGACGGTGACTAAAGTACCATTAGTTGCATCTAAAATAGCAGTAACCACAGCCTTGTATGTGACGGTGACTAAAGTACCATTAGTTGCATCTAAAATAGCAGTAGCTGCAGTTGTGTAACAGGATACAAGTCAGCGCTTTTATTCTGAGAAGAGTATCGGAGAGACGAGATGTGGAGCCGGAGGCCTGCAAGACCATGATGGGGGAGATGAGGGGTAGTGTGTAGGCTGATAAACACTTAGTGGCCGTAACAAGAAGTCAGAAAGAGTTCTGAAGTCAAAGTGAAACCAAAAGGACTCCTGGACTATCAGTGTCTTTACCATCCTGCAGTCTCTCACACTCACCTTTAACAAAAGACAGTACTGTAACTCCATGACTGAAACTTTTTATTTAGAAAAAGACATAAATAAGTCACGCACTATAGGGAACAGGGTGCATTTGCAATGCAGACCATGTCTAGTCAATCATCTCACACTGTAGCACCACTGTCTGTAAAGCCCTGAAAAACATTACATACCATCTCAGACACAGATAGAAACCTACACAGACAGACCAAGGATATTTAACTACAGGCCTGGAGGACCTGAACACTTCTGGTTTTCATCATCTCAGAGACGGGACACATGTACTCTGGCCGGCCAATCAATTAGCAGGTAGAAAAGAATCGGGCAGTAATGTGGACCTCCGGGCCTAGAGTAGAAGAACCCTGTTTTTATAAACCAGAAATGGATGTCTAACAAAAGGTAAAAAACTACAAAATAACAATGAAATCTGCCAAGGGGCAATGCAAAGATGGCAACTTAACATTTTTATTTCATATAAATATATTAATGTATGTTTATTACACTAAAAAATATTCTTGCCACACACACACACACATTACTTGAAGTAGAAAGGCAAGAGGGACATTCATAAAAACAAGTCAGGACACTAAGCAGTGGACAAAATGATGGGGTTTGTCCCCAAATGCCACCCCATTTCTATATAGGTCAGGGATATTGAAATCTGGACCAACAAGCCAGTTCCACTGTTGATTTTCATTCCTCCCCTCTTACCAGGAACGGCTTTAGACCTGAGACACCAGTTGGGTGCCATTAATGATCAGGTAGAACAGAAAAGCAGGACTACTTCAGAACGTCAGGCTTGGATTTGAATAGCCCTGAGATAGGGATGAAGTCCCCATTTGAGAAGCAGCCATCCACATCTAAATGGTCATCTTTGTAGCTGCACGGTCAAACAGAATGCAGCCATCCACATCTAAATGGTCATCTTTGTAGCTGCACGGTCAAACAGAATGCAACCAACCATAGTAGTCCAGTTGTGGTCAACACAACATGTGGTCCCTGTGCGCTCGCTTTGACAAAATACTATATTTTAATAACATAACAGCGGAAAGATATGTAAACTAATAATATTCACATATTCCATCATTTCAGAAGGCCTTTAGTTTGTTGTGGTACAATCTCTAGGTATGACTGAATCATAGAGTTGGTAATAGTTGAAGGTATTACTGCAGACTGAAAGATGTGGAAACATTCAGTTGATGAATGAAACTAAACCATGTAATGGAATCCTGCTTCAGTGTGACACATGGGCGTAACTCACCAGGGGGTGAAGGGGGACATGTCCCATCCACTATTCAAAAAAAGATATTTTGGCCCTAAGTTAGTCTCTCCCCCCACCCCTCATTTTCAAGACAGTGTTTTGCCCCTGTTGTGACACCATTTAACCTATTGAAGACCTACCACACGGCCATCACTTTGAAATGAGACTGATGATGCAGCAGGGCTTGTGCTGTGTGTTAGCGGACCAGGAGGAAGGTTAACCCTGCGATGCCCACGCCAGCAGCAGCAAACAGGGCAGTCTTCATGGACGAGTCCTGGTTCACCTCTCTTGCTGTGTGGAAGAACTTACAGAAGCCCTCCTAGAAGAGAAGATTAGATCCATATATTTTATTGAACACTTATTCAGGTCACGATGGTGTATCAAAGGACCAGGCTAGAGATCAAAATAAGGAAGTCAAGAAACTTAGTTCAATACTGCTTAAAAAGCCCCATTTCCTCTCGTGTTTTCAGACCGAGAAACAACTGCCTGCGGACAGTCCCTGCTATAACAGACCTGTGTCGTGATTAGTAAGGCAAATCTCAAAATGTGGTTGTGTTCATCAGTCTATTCGTTGTTCTGATCCAGACCCAGCTGGTTGTGTTCATCAGTCTATTTGTTGTTCTGATCCAGACCCAGCTGGTTGTGTTCATCAGTCTATTTGTTGTTCTGATCCAGACCCAGCTGGTTGTGTTCATCAGTCTATTTGTTGTTCTGATCCAGACTAGTTTTTGAGTATTAACGATTGTTGTGTGGTTGGAGGTCACTAGACTGTTACGTTAGAGACGGTACACACGGCTGTTGGGACCAGCTGGCTAGGGGAGGGGGGGGGGGGGGGGTTAATTCACAAAAGCAGTCAACAAATTGAGCTGCAGCTGTGTTGTTGCTACCCCAGCACTACAGTCCTATGTTGTTTTGGAGTACCCCAGTAACCCCACTACCCCTGATCCACTTTATATGACTATACTGGCTGTGTTGACCTTGGACAAACCCTCTTTAAAGTGACAGGTAGAACTTTGACCTCTCAGACAACCAGGGTTTATAGTCCACACCACAGTAAAATCACTCTGTATTGACTGAAGTGTTATACATTTATAAATATACTGTGACACAACAGCTTAAAAAGGCAAATTTGGTGGCCTCCCGGGTGGCGCAGTGGTTAAGGGCGCTGTACAGCAGCGCCAGCTGTCACACCAGAGACTCTGGGTTCGCGCCCATGGGGCGACGCACAATTGGCCTAGCGTCGTCCGGTTTAGGGAGGGCTTGGTCGGTAGGGATATCCTTGTCTCATCGCGCACCAGCGACTCCTGTGGCGGGCCGGGCGCAGTGCGCACTAACCAAGGTTGCATGGTGTTTCCTCCAACACATTGGCTTCTGGGTTGGATGCGAGCTTGGTTGGGTTGTGTTTCAACCTTCGTCTCTCCCGAGCCCGTACGGGAGTTGTAGCGATGAGACAACAAGCTACTAAACAATACCATGAAATTGGGGAGAAAGGGTTTAAAAAAATATATATATTTTTTTAAAGGCAAATTTAGGGCCCCAGACACAATTTTCAAATGGGAATTCTCCATTGAGGTTCAATCCAGAACTACATTGACACTTTTACAGTAATTTAGTAGACGCTCTTATCCAGAGCGATTTACAGGAGGAATTAAGGTTAAGTGCCTTGCTCGAGGGGACATCGACAGATTTTTCACCTAGTTGTCACTAGGCTACCTTCCGCCCCTAGACTTAATCTGTCTGGGAAACTGTCCCCCAATATTGTCATATTTCTTGTACCACAAAAATCCTGTGTTTTAAGCAGTCATTTCTGGATTAGACCAGAACATTGTGTTGGTAGCACAAACACAGCAGCCACATAGCAAGAAGCCACAAGGTGTCTGAAACAGACATTATTGACAATAGAAGGTGTCATTGTCCAACTGTTTCTCTTAGCTTGACAGAGAACTAGTGCTGCTGACATGAGCCCAGATTCCCATCTCTAATTCCCACCAGCTTAATCAATGATCCTGTGTGTGTGCGTGCATATGTGTCCATAAGCGCATGTGTGTGATGCTTACTGCTCAAACCTACCCAGCCTTTGTTCTCCAGCATCCAGTCACTCTTCTCCTCTCCTAGGTAGTCTGCTATGGTCTCCGCCAGTGCCCTGCAGCTCTCCTTCCCCCCCAGCTCCATGCCATTACCCAGCCCCTGGTCTGTGTCCTCTCCCTGTAGTTCTCTGACCAGCACACCAGTGAAGGTGAACAGAGAGACCACCCTCCCCCAGTTCATCTGTCCATCTCCCACCAGCTCCTCCATCACCCTTCTCAGACAGGCGCAGGTGTCCGGCCCGCATTGGCACAGGAAGCTGTGTGCCAGGGCATGGAAGCGGGCCCGGTGCTTGGCCTCCATGTCACGGGCCTGGCGCCGCATGGCTGCAGCCGAGTCGCTGGGAGGAGGACCAGGCGGGGCTTTCCGGGACCCACTGGCAGGGATAATACTGCAGACAGACAGGTAGTCCTCTGCTATTGCCAGGGTTTCTTTCCACAGCCCGCATGACATGGTCTACAGGAAGACATACAGTTAATACATCATCTATAGCCTATATATCAGAAAGGGCCTCTGCTACACAGTTTTTTTCCACAGGCAGCACGACATGATAAATACAGGAAACACTATCAATACATTATCACATGCAGTTAATTTCTCACAGCCCACACTGCAGGGGCTAGACTATAGAGGAAACATTCTCAATATTCATATTGTTATGCCTAAAAGGTAATACATTATACAGCAGGCTTCTCTCCACAACCCACCCTACATGGTCTATTGGAAACAACCTCAATCTAATCCCAAAGAGGTGACATCCTCTGTGCAATACCAAGTAGAGGCTTGTACTCAAAACTGAAAGCAAAGCTACGTTTTCCAATGAGCTGCATAGCCCACATAGCAAGCTTGAACTAATCTGTAAATAGAACGGTACACAGTTGGCTAGGTAGCTTTGTAACTAGCTAGCTAAATGACTGGCTATGTGAGCAAACCAGTCAAATCTAATTTAAGAGCCCTTTAAGTCTGGATTAATTCAGGACGAGGCATGAAAGAAACAAGGGTTGTAGCTAGAGCTAATACGTTAGCTAGCTACAGTACCGTATAAAGAAAACTGAATTGACTTGAACATTGACATATTTGTACTTGCTAGCTAGCTTGACTGTCAAATCGAAGGCAAGTCACACAAATCGCAATCTAGCTAGCTAAATTAACGTTAAGTGGTTGGATTGTTTTACATTTTCTTGTCACCATCAACATTGGAAAATAGATAACCAGTCATGGTTTGGATATGAGTAAGTAGGGCTTCTCGCGAACGTTAGACATTTCTGGCTAGCAGCTGAAAGCTAACTAGTGTAGTACTGATTGACACAAAGGACCAGAGAAACCAAGGCAGCGAACAACATCAGTGGCTCAAACCGCATCGATCCATTCACTCAATCTGTAAAACCGAAGCTTGATACGCTTATCCAAGAATAGTTGAAGAAAAATAAATCGCATATTCTAGGTAGGAAAAAGTTAACAAAAAGCTCACCCTCCCAGCGATCAGACAGCTTTCTCCACGTGCAGACGGAAGGAGGATCGCTGTCATCAACCGTATTTCCGCCTCACCAGGCTCTCGCCAGACTTTATACTCACTAAGCAACGTCACAAAAATGGCATTTCCCTGAATTGTATTGTTCCGCTAGAAGAGAATCAGATGTCATGGAAATAACGTTACCTGTCTCCATATCATCATCCTCTTCGTCATTTCCATCATAACCATAGGATAAAACAAACTTGTAAGACACCAGTAATCAATAATTTAAATAAAATGTATTTATTTCACAAGAAGACTATGATTACAAATGAACAATACTTCAAACACTCCCTCTTTCTCCCTCTCTGGCTAGCCACAGTCTATGGCCTGGTTTTATATAACAGTAGTATTGCGCTTTAGATCTGAGCAAGTTACAACCTGGGCAGACTAATTGACTGGTAAACTACAGACTGGGAAGCAGGTTTAAAGGGGGACTAGGGAGCATAAAAACGGCAGCTTCTATACAGGAAAGTCAGTACTGCATGGCATTGGCTAGGACCTGCTGTAGAGGAAAACTGCTCAACTGACTTTAGTAATACAATAGTAATAATAATTGTAATACTGCTCATAATAAAGCTTTAGGACCTCATTGACCTGATGAGCATTTGGTATAGTCCAACTTCAGTCAAACAAATAGTCTCTGTGAGTCAAACCTAGATAGTTTATTATTGTGTGTAACTGAATATAGTTTCTATAGGCAGACTCTTTATGCGGCAGGGTGTGCTCCATGGGCACTCTGGGTCGACTGGTCACATGACTCTGGTCCTGACCCTTAACCTCTGACCCCTGACTTCCAGGGGTTCAGTCTCGCTCTGATGACATCAGCAGCTCTAGGCCCAGATCTGTTCGAGAAAGAGCACAGAACATCAGATTGTATTCAATAAGACATTTAAACAACAGCATTTGTCAAAAAGTATATTACAGGTACCCGGTGCAGACCCCAAAGAGCAGGCAGCAGCATAGTGACAATGAAAAACTCCCTGGAAGGAAGAAACCTTGATAGAAATCAGATTTTTGGGGAGATGGAGAATCCCCCTTTGTCAGACCGGTGTAGATTATGAGGCAGAGCAACTCGGAGGAGAAGTGGCCCTGTGTGGCTCTGTTGGTAGAGATTGGCACTTGTAACACCAGGGTCTTGCAACGCCAGGGTTGTGGGTTTAATTCCCACGGGGAATCAGTATGGGGGGGGGGGAGTATGAAAATGTATGCATCCACTAAGTCGCTCTGGATAAACATGTCTGCTAAAATGATGTAAGTGAGATCACCAGAGGGAAGACTATGGCTGTGTTACTATACTTCCACAGACATTAATGAAGAACAACTACTACAGTATCTCTCAGTGGTGGTTTCCACATCCTATATTGTGGCTGTGCCTGTAGTGGAAAACAGAAGTATGTACTGTGGGGATAGTCTGACGCATGACTCTGCAGAACCAGGGTTTTCCACAAATAGGTACTCTCAGCCTCTCCCCCTCTCTCTAGCCCATGTTGTATCACATCCGGCTGTGATTGGGAGTCCCAAAGGGCGGCGCACAATTAGCCCAGCGTTGGCCGGGGTAGGCCGTCATTGTAAATAAGAATTTGTTCTTAACTGTCTTGCCTAGTTAAATATATATTTTTTGCTTAAATAAGGTGTTGTCCCTCCTTGTTTCAGCTCCCTTCCGACCCCCCTACCCTCTCGTCTCACCCGTAGAGTGTTGTCCCAGGACCCGGAGCAGAAAGCAGTTCCATCAGGAGAGACTCTGAGTGAGCTGACTCTGTTCTCATGACCAAACAGGATGGCTACTCTGGTCCCCTTCAGGACGTCCCACACATTGATGGTGTAGTCATTATAGCCAGCAAACAACAGACGACCTGGAGGAGGGGTGGAGAGAGAGAGAAAGAAAGATGGATACAGAGATAAAGGGGTAGAAAGGGTCAGATTCTAGAATATTCTCCAATATGCTGGAGGACATCACAGAACAGATGTATTACAGTTTAAAGTGCATTTGACAGAGGCTAATAGAGTGGATATAATGAATAATCAATCACCTCTAAGTTACATGGAATCCAGTTTTGGTAAAAATGTAGTAAAACTCCAGATGGCAGAGTGGTAATTCCCTTTCCCACATATTAACTGCATTAAATTCCCCTCTTGGCTGAAGTGTGATCTCTATCACAAGTTTGATAATAAACTGTCATCTTTATACAG
The DNA here is from genome assembly GCF_045791955.1 of Oncorhynchus clarkii lewisi. NCBI lineage: Eukaryota > Metazoa > Chordata > Actinopteri > Salmoniformes > Salmonidae > Oncorhynchus > Oncorhynchus clarkii. The sequence continues at coordinate 78,023,091 of NC_092152.1, read as the reverse complement.
CCATATAAAAACTAATACTAAAGACTTTGTACCTCTACAATTATATAACACACAGAGGAATAACATTTTTGGGGATAGAATCCAGTCTCGGCCTACACACAAAATCAGATAAGATCAAATTTATTTCACCTTTATTTAACCAGGCAGGCAAGTTGAGAACAAGTTATCATTTACAATTGCGATAAAGCAAAGCAGTTCGACACATACAACGACACAGAGTTACACATGGAGTAAAACAAACATACAGTCAATAATACAGTATAAACAATATATATATATATATATATATATATATATATATATATATATATATATACGATGTGAGCAAATGAGGTGAGATAATGGAGGTAAAGGCAAAAAAAGGCCATGGTGGCAAAGTAAATACAATATAGCAAGTAAAACACTGGAATGGGAGATCTGCAGTGGAAGAATGTGCAAAGTAGAAATAAAAATACTGGTGTGCAAAGGAGCAAAATAAATAAAATAAATACAGTAGGGAAAGAGGTAGTTGTTTGGGCTAAATTATAGATGGGCTATGTACAGGTGCAGTAATCTGTGAGCTGCTCTGACAGTTGGTGCTTAAAGCTAGTGAGGGACATAAGTGTTTCCAGTTTCAGTGATTTTTGATAAATAAAATCCCTTGACCGCTATAAAGGCCGTGGCAGTATATCTATTGCATCATCACACCCGGTAAGAAAGAAAGTGAAAGAGGCAAAGTGAAGATAGGAAAGATTGCCTGGCACAACATCCAATAATAACACAACAACACCAGTAAATGTCCAACAGCATTATTGTAAATGTTTTCATGATCGGGGGACCAAAAGATGTTTAGTTGACTCTAGTCTCTGTTGAGAGGAAGCTAATAAAGAGGTATTATCTGTCAAACGGTTGCTGACTATTGTCCACATCTTACCACTAAGAGAGAAGTCGACACTGGCGGCTCCAAACATTATGCTGTCTTTGGAGTAGATGGACACCTCCCGATCAGCCCTGAGATCAAACAGACGACACTGGAACACACAGACAATCAATGGGACATTTTGATTTGATTTTTTATTTAACCCATTACATGCTAGTTGTTGTTTCTGTCTGTGCTGTGAACTCAAAGGCCCAGCATATTTCCTAATGAGAGACAAAGTTACATTGTAATTTTCCCATGATGTACAATAAAGTTATATCGTAATGTATTGTATTTTTCCTCCTTAATACAAACCTGTGTAGTAATGTAAAACAGTGGGATGCTTTGACACATGGACTGTATGATGTGAAAGAGCGGTCTTTGACCAGTGACATCACACTAAGATAATCAATTCTCTCCCAGAGATTCTGTTAACTGAACGGTGTTATTGAGACAGAGTGTCCGACTGCCACACACAACCCACAGAATCACATCAAAGGTCCATCATCTGTCAAGTGACACCCTATTCCCTTTATAGGGCACTACCTTTGATTAGAGCTTTTTGGTTGCAACTCTGTGGCTTTGTTCAAGAGTAGTGCACTAAGTAGGGTGTATAAGTGTGCTATAAGTGTGTTATAAACTCACGGTAGAGTCGTCAGAAGCAGAGGCAAAAGCATCGCCACTGGGGTAGTACCTGGAGAGAGAGAGCGAGAGAGAGGGAGAGCGATAGCGAGAAAGAGAGAGTGTGAGAGGAGTAAAAAGGTTGATGTGTGCACTAAGCTGTATGAAAGCCTAGTGGTTAGAGCATTGGGCCAGTAACCGAAAGGTTGCTAGATCGAATCCCTGAGCTGACAAGGTAAAAATCTGTCGTTCTACCCCTGAACAAGGCAGTTAACCCACTGTTCCTAGGCCGTCATTGTAAATAAGAATTTGTTCTTAACTGACTTGCCTAGTTAAATAAAGGTAAAATAGAAAACAATAATAAAAAGGGTTAGGTTTAGGGTCGATGGATGCTGTACTGTAGAGATTATGTGGTTACTATAAGGATAGGGGATCTGTAGACAGTGAAGCTGTGTAAAGGGTTAGGTTTAGGGTCGATGGATGCTGTTAGCTGTACTGTAGAGATTAAATCAAATCAAATCAAATTTTATTTGTCACATACACATGGTTAGCAGATGTTAATGCGAGTGTAGCGAAATGCTTGTGCTTCTAGTTCCGACAATGCAGTAATAACCAACAAGTAATCTAACTAACAATTCCAAAACTACTGTCTTGTACACAGTGTGAGGGGATAAAGAATATGTACATAAGGATATATGAATGAGTGATGGTACAGAGCAGCATAGGCAGATACAGTAGATTGTATCGAGTACAGTATATACATATGAGATGAGTATGTAAACAAAGTGGCATAGTTAAAGTGGCTAGTGATACATGTATTACATAAGGATACAGTCGATGATATAGAGTACAGTATATACGTATGCCTATGAGATGAATAATGTAGGGTATGTAAACATTATATTAGGTAGCATTGTTTAAAGTGGCTAGTGATATATTTACATCATTTCCCATCAATTCCCATTATTAAAGTGGCTGGAGTTGAGTCAGTGTCAGTGTGTTGGCAGCAGCCACTCAATGTTAGTGGTGGCTGTTTAACAGTCTGATAGCCTTGAGATAGAAGCTGTTTTTCAGTCTCTCGGTCCCAGCTTTGATGCACCTGTACTGACCTCGCCTTCTGGATGATAGCGGGGTGAACAGGCAGTGGCTCGGGTGGTTGATGTCCTTGATGATCTTTATGGCCTTCCTGTGACATCGGGTGGTGTAGGTGTCCTGGAGGGCAGGTAGTTTGCCCCCGGTGATGCGTTGTGCAGACCTCACTACCCTCTGGAGAGCCTTACGGTTGAGGGCGGAGCAGTTGCCGTACCAGGCGGTGATACAGCCCGCCAGGATGCTCTCGATTGTGCATCTGTAGAAGTTTGTGAGTGCTTTTGGTGACAAGCCGAATTTCTTCAGCCTCCTGAGGTTGAAGAGGCGCTGCTGCGCCTTCTTCACGATGCTGTCTGTGTGAGTGGACCAATTCAGTTTGTCTGTGATGTGTATGCCGAGGAACTTAAAACTTGCTACCCTCTCCACTACTGTTCCATCGATGCGGATAGGGGGGTGTTCCCTCTGCTGTTTCCTGAAGTCCACAATCATCTCCTTAGTTTTGTTGACGTTGAGTGTGAGGTTATTTTCCTGACACCACACTCCGAGGGCCCTCACCTCCTCCCTGTAGGCCGTCTCGTCGTTGTTGGTAATCAAGCCTACCACTGTTGTGTCGTCCGCAAACTTGATGATTGAGTTGGAGGCGTGCGTGGCCACGCAGTCGTGGGTGAACAGGGAGTACAGGAGAGGGCTCAGAACGCACCCTTGTGGGGCCCCAGTGTTATGTGGATACTATAAGGGATAGGGGATCTATAGACAGTGAAGCTGTGTAAAGGGTTAGGTTTAGGGTTGATGGATGCTGTTAGCTGTACTGTAGAGATTATGTGGATACTATAAGGATAGGGGATCTGTAGACAGTGAAGCTGTGTAAAGGGTTAGGTTTAGGGTCGATGGATGCTGTTAGCTGTACTATAGAGATTATGTGGATACTATAAGGATAGGGGATCTGTAGACAGTGAAGCTGTGTAAAGGGTTAGGTTTAGGGTTGATGGATGCTGTTAGCTGTACTGTAGAGATTATGTGGATACTATAAGGATAGGTGATCTGTAGACAGTGAAGCTGTGTAAAGGGTTAGGTTTAGGGTCGATGGATGCTGTTAGCTGTACTGTAGAGATTATGTGGATACTATAAGGATAGGGGAACTGTAGACAGTGAAGCTGTGTAAAGGGTTAGGTTTAGGGTCGATGGATGCTGTTAGCTGTACTGTAGAGATTATGTGGATACTATAAGGATAGGGGATCTGTAGACAGTGAAGCTGTGTAAAGGGTTAGGTTTAGGGTCGATGGATGCTGTTAGCTGTACTGTAGAGATTATGTGGATACTATAAGGATAGGTGATCTGTAGACAGTGAAGCTGTGTAAAGGGTTAGGTTTAGGGTTGATGGATGCTGTACTGTAGAGATTGTGTGCATACTATAAGGATAGGGGAACTGTAGACAGTGAAGCTGTGTAAAGGGTTAGGTTTAGGGTCGATGGATGCTGTACTGTAGAGATTATGTGGATACTATAAGGATAGGTGATCTGTAGACAGTGAAGCTGTGTAAAGGGTTAGGTTTAGGGTTGATGGATGCTGTACTGTAGAGATTGTGTGGATACTATAAGGATAGGGGATCTGTAGACAGTGAAGCTGTGTAAAGGGTTAGGTTTAGGGTTGATGGATGCTGTACTGTAGAGATTGTGTGGATACTATAAGGATAGGGGAACTGTAGACAGTGAAGCTGTGTAAAGGGTTAGGTTTAGGGTTGATGGATGCTGTACTGTAGAGATTATGTGGATACTATAAGGATAGGGGAACTGTAGACAGTGAAGCTGTGTAAATGGTTAGGTTTAGGGTTGATGGATGCTGTACTGTAGAGATTATGTGGATACTATAAGGATAGGGGATCTGTAGACAGTGAAGCTGTGTAAAGGGTTAGGTTTAGGGTCGATGGATGCTGTTAGCTGTACTGTAGAGATTATGTGGATACTATAAGGATAGGGGATCTGTAGACAGTGAAGCTGTGTAAAGGGTTAGGTTTAGGGTTGATGGATGCTGTTAGCTGTACTATAGAGATTATGTGGATACTATAAGGGATAGGTGATCTGTAGACAGTGAAGCTGTGTAAAGGGTTAGGTTTAGGGTTGATGGATGCTGTACTATAGAGATTATGTGGATACTATAAGGATAGGGGATCTGTAGACAGTCCAGCTGTATAAAGGGTTGATGTGGATGCTGCTACTTACTTGACACAGTTGATGTCAGAGTCGTGGGTATCAAACGACTGGACGTTCTGCCCTGAGCGCAAGTCCCAAACGTTAGCCTTCTTATCAGAACCCTGGAATGAACAAACATACATGTTAGGGGAGGGACAGAGAGATAGATAGATAGATAGATAGGAGACACACACACACACACACACACACACACACACACACACACTGACCCCGGAGACGAAGGTGTTTCCAGTCTCAGAGGGGGCGAGGTCCAGAGTGAGGACATCAGCAGAGTGACCGTGGAAACTCTGCAGCAGCTGACCACTCTCCACGTCCCACAGCGCACTGGTACCGTCCCCACTGGATGTCAAGATCTACACACACACACACTTTATCAGGATACTGAAACACACACACACACACACACACACTTTATCAGGATACTGAAACACACACAGCAACACACACACTTTATCAGGATACTGAAACACACACACACACACATACACTTTATCAGGATACTGAAACACACACACACACACACACACTTTATCAGCATACTGAAACACACACACAGCAACACACTTTATCAGGATACTGAAACACACACAGCAACACACACACTATCAGGATACTGAAACACACACACACACACACTTTATCAGGATACTGAAACCCACACACAGCAACACACACACTATCAGGATACTGAAACACACACACACACACTTTATCAGGATACTGAAACACACACACACACTGCAACGCACACACTTTATCAGCATACTGAAACACACACACACACTTTATCAGGATACTGAAACACACACACACAGCAACGCACACACTTTATCAGCATACTGAAACACACACACACACACTTTATCAGCATACTGAAACACACACACACACACACACACACACACACACACACACACACACAGCAACACACACACTTTATCAGGATACTGAAACCCACACACAGCAACACACACACTATCAGGATACTGAAACACACACAGCAACACACACACTTTATCAGGATACTGAAACACACACACACACACTGCAACGCACACACTTTATCAGCATACTGAAACACACACACACACACACTTTATCAGGATACTGAAACACACACACACAGCAACGCACACACTTTATCAGCATACTGAAACACACACACACACACACTTTATCAGCATACTGAAACACACACACACACACACACAGCAACACACACACTTTATCAGGATACTGAAACACACACACAGCAACACACACACTATCAGGATACTGAAACACACACAGCAACACACACACTTTATCAGAATACTGAAACACACACAACAATGTATTCTTAAACATGGGGGAATGTGTGATCCTACTACCCTTTTGTTGTAGTTTGGGGTAATATAACTAATCTACGGCCATTACACAGAGCTGGTTAACTACTGGGGTGTACCCAGCTAACGCACAACGTTCTGAGAACCATACGTTTCCTAGAACTTGGTGAGTGAGTGGTTGTGCCATGGTTGTTTTGCATACAACCTTCCCACAACTTTCTGGGAATGGTGCAGGATAGTTGCTTGGCTTTGAACATTCTCAACACATTTAAGGAACTTGACAAAAAAACATAATTGTATTGGTATTTCATTACTTTAACAGAACATTTCCTAAAAGTTCAAACATGGTTACATTGCATTTCAATTTTGGTAATGTTCTTGACATTGGGAATGTTCTCAAATAATTAAGAGAACGTTAAGAACCAACGTTCTTCTGTGTGAATGTCAGTACTTCAGCATAACGTTTCCTACAGGTTTCCTCATGGTTCTATTTAAAGTAAAGTTCTCAAATTGAGCCGAGAACGTTAAGAAAAATTACCATAAAAACTACAAGAAAACTTTAGTAATGTTCAGAGAACATTCTAAGTTAGTTATTTAAAAACATATACATTCTGTTCTTAGCATCAACAAAACTCTCTCTATCCTCTCTTGTTAAGTGTGTTCAGGTGTGTTGGCCGGCCCCATTAATTGGCCACACCTTATCTTAATGAGTGCTTATTTCCTTTGAAATGGGGTCTGTTTGAATAGACAAAATGAACAGCTTTGTATGTGTAAAAAAACATGGCATGCTAGCTCCATCCTGGTGGGGCAGTGGACTAATTCCATGGATAGAGAACATTAGATTATAGATTCAAATCTCATTGATGCAGTGACACAAAAAATGCATGTGTTTGCATGATTAATGACTAAGGAAATTCATTTCTACATTTTCAATCATGCTTGGACTTCAAAAAAGTTAACCCAAAATAAGCTAGCAGAAACATTCAGTGAAAGTTTTAAAGAAGTTATTCTAAAACCTCCAAATAACCTATAATGTCTATTCTCACAGTGTTAAGAAAAGGTTCAAGGAATCAGAGTAAAACGTTCTCACAACCTCCCTACAACCTAAAAATAAACATTCCCAGAACAGGCTAAATGTTATTTTCTGTTCTCAGAACATTTAAATAAAGAAATCTGTTTTACCGGTCAGGAAACGTATGGCTTCGTTCTCGCAACCAACGTGAAGCCAAAAACATACATTCCTACAACTTTCAAGGAACCAAATGTGCTAACTGTGTATTCACTAGGAACCAAATGTGCTAACTGTGTATTCACTAGGAACCAAATGTGCTAACTGTGTATTCACTAGGAACCAAACGTGCTAACTGTGTATTCACTAGGAACCAAATGTGCTAACTGTGTATTCACTAGGAACCAAATGTGCTAACTGTGTATTCACTAGGAACCAAATGTGCTAACTGTGTATTCACTAGGAACCAAATGTGCTAACTGTGTATTCACTAGGAACCAAATGTGCTAACTGTGTATTCACTAGGAACCAAATGTGCTAACTGTGTATTCACTAGGAACCAAATGTGCTAACTGTGTATTCACTAGGAACCAAATGTGCTAACTGTGTATTCACTAGGAACCAAACGGTTGATATGAAACATCCCCGTCAGACAATGATGATATGAAAGTGAGACTGAACTGAGATTGACTGGGGCAATGTAGTCTCGACTCTCCACAGCCCTGTGCTTTTTTCCACACACACACACCACACACACACAACACACAACACACACACACACACACACACACACACACACGTCTTCACAGCTCAACACCCACCAACAGACCCCAGTGCATTAGGGAGACGTAGATTGTGTGTGTGTGCCCTTAGGTATGAGTTTTCAGCTCTGACAGATAAAGGCCTCTTAATGTCTATTTATACACTCACAATGGACGGCCATCTCTCTCTATGGGCCACTTCTCTGTTTCCTCTCCTCTCTCTCACGCTTTCTCTCATCACCTTCTCCTCATCCGGCTATAATTCTCAACAGTTCCTCTCCTGTCTAGCAGAGATGAATTATTAACAGCCTTAAACATCTAATATTTCCTTCCTTCTATTCCTACCTCCCTCTATCCATTCACTCCTCCTTGTTCTGAAAATCTCAATTTCCTTCCCTCTCCTCATTGTGTTGTGTTTGTCTGAGTGTGTCTATGTCTGTGTGTGTGTGTGTGTGTGTGTGTGTGCATGTATGTGTGTGTCTAGTCCCTAACTTGCATGTCAGAGTTGGTGAAGGTGCAGCCGGACAGGTAGTTGGTGTGCATGGCAACCGACTTCTTCTTGGCCGCCAAGTTCTCGTCCTTGTCCAATGAGAGAGGGTACACTGAGCACTTATTATCCAATCCCCTGTCAGACAGACAGACGAGAGAGAGAGATTTGTAGGGCATTACTTTAACATCAAGCCCTCAAGCCAGTACTTCAGCATCAAGCCAATACCTTTCTTGGGGCTAAGGGGTTAAAGGTCAGAGGTTAGGGTGAGACTCACCCACAGGCGATGGCACAGCCAGAGGGGGCGTAGGCACACGCCATCACCCACGTAGTCGGCATGGTCACTGCATGTTCCTAGAACACAGTGTGCATATACATTAACGTAAATAAGCCTGGTTAAGACCGCTCCACCATGGGACTGAATTAGGCTGCCATTAGTGCACTCACACACACTCCGGCTGCTTTTACTAACCTTATTGGTGGTGAAAGCATCCCATACGATGACCTTCCCATCCTGGTAGACAGAAGACAAGGAAAATGAATGAAGAAGGGAGGAGAGAGGGGAGAGAAGGGAAGAAGGGAGGAATGAAGAGGAGGAGTAATTGATATAAGTGGAGTCAGGGAGTTCAGCACCATGGACAGGGTTGTGACCAAAACACACTAATGACAGTTGAATAGAAGGAGGATAGGGGGATAGGGTGGAGAGGGAGGAAAAGAGAGCAGTTTGTGTGTGTGCATACCTGTGAGGAGCTGACAATGCGTCGTTTGTCTTTGCACCAGTCCATACAGAGCACCTTGTTGCCATGGCCCTTCAGTGTCCTCCGAGTCTTCATGTTTAACTCACCAAGAGCTTCCGCCTTCTCAGCTACCTTCTCCACTACACACACACACACACACGCTGTTAAAAACTCTAGTAATGACAATGAATTGTCGTGTAAATGAATAGATAGGATATTTATTTGATCACCCTGTTGCAGGAAAACTTTGCTGCAATGCTCTCTATTAACTATCTTCTGGTAGTTTATCTAATGCGCTGTCATGGCCACGGGCAAATCTCTGGAAATTACATATCAGATGATTTTTGGCATGAATATCAAATTCAATTAGGATATAATAACGGATATAATAATAGTTTCTGCATAACTTTCATGTTTAGGGTACAGACAGTAAACATTTTGTGCATCGCGAGGCCCCTCTCCCTCCCATTAAACTCACACTCCACATCGTGCAGCTTCTTCCGCTCCTCCTCGAGCTTCTTCCTCAGCGTCTCGCTCTCCGCCTTCAGCGACTTCAGAGTCTCGCCGCTCGCAAGGCCCTGGCACGCCATCTTTAGAGAGGAGGAACGAAAGAAGGGAACGGGGAAAGGACAGAAAAGGGAACAGCAAGAGCAGATGTTTTTAGTCGCGCGCTGGCTGCGCCCGTCAAGGCGGCTCTGCCTTCCTACAGCTGGTGCGTATTCATTACGCCGATTCTGTTGCAAAACGTTTCTTAAACGGAAGCAAACGGAACGAAACGGAGAGACCTACCTGCATTTTTCCAATATGAACTCTAGTTTTTGTTTGGACTAATGAATATGCCCCTGATGCTGCTGCCGCGCTGATGTGCTCCTTCTCCCCCGCTCTCTCTCCCTCCTTCCCTGTCTCTTGTCTCACTCGCTCTCTGGCAAGTCTCTACCTCTCTCTCCCTCTTTCTATAGCTCTGTTTATCTCGCTCCAGAGAAGCCACTATGACTGTCTTTGGTAGTAATCGTACTAAATATAGCCTAACTTTCCTCTAATAATGTTCATTTAAATACTTGACAGAAAAATCACATTTCAGATTTGATTTTACCACATTGCAGTTTCCTTGTTTAAATGTATGTTATTTTCCTTTGAAAGGTGTTTTTGCACCTATTGTTGTTTAGAGAAGTGAAAGACAAGGTTGCTGTAAGTGTGGATGAGCTGCCAGAGAGAAGGGAGTACAGATAAAATGAGGTGGGGAATTCATCCAGGAATGGTGTGTGTGTGTGTGTGTGTGTGTGTGTGTGTGTGTGTGTGTGTGTGTGTGTGTGTGTGTGTGTGTGTGTGTGTGTGTGTGTGTGTGTGTGTGTGTGTGTGTGTGTGTGTGTGTGTGTGTGTGTGTAAAGAGGCTCGCTGCTACTGTATATCAGACAGATAGGGAGGCTGCATTCTCAGATGGGGTCCTCTCCAACCCCCTAAAAATACATCAAGAATCTCAAATCTATCCCTATTCCCTGGGAATTTGTGAAGATCTTAAAGGATTGTATTGGTCCAGGAAGGAGCCGTTAGATTGGTTAGAGTCAGAGGTTAGAGGTCATGGGTAAAGAGACGTACAATCTCCATGCATAGTGAGCAGTAGTTGATGGGTTCAGTCTTGATGTATAGATTCATCAAGGGGCGGTTCTCTGAGCAGCTGTCACACGGCCCGAAGGTGATGGCCAAAAACGTCTGGTCACACATGGCTGCAGCTGATTAACCACAGACCTGTATAGAGGAGAAAAGGAACACAGTGTCAACATTCAGGTATGAGAAATAACACACATACACACTGTTATCGATTCACCTGAAGGGAGCATTGCTATTTTGTGTATGTGTGTGTGTGTGTTAGAGAGAGAGTGTGAGTGAGTGAGTGAGTGTGAGAGAGAGAGAGAGAGAGCGTGAGCTAGAGAGATAGGGAGAGAATGTGTGTATGTGTGAGTCAGTTAGAGAGAGATAGTGAATAAGAGACAGAGTGAGAGGATTGAGGGAGTGAGAGTGTGTGTGTAGGTGTGTGTGTGCTGACAGCTGTGTTGACGATAAGCAGTGGGGAATCTCCCTCCTGCCTGATCCTGCTCAGAGAAGGAGAGAGCATTAGGCCTATTTTAGGAGATGCATGCACACACACACTTGGATGTACATTATTACACCGTATAATGGTGGGGATCGGTAACTGCCACTGATAGTGATAGTCTGGGGAATGAATCATAGACATGCAGAGCTGGATATGGACCTGCAATATACACCGTGTAGAAATAGAACAGATATATAATGACCTGCAATATCTATCTGTTCTATTTCTGCAGTGTCCATATTGCAGGTCGTTATCTATCTGTTCTATTTCTATAGTGTCTAATGAACTGCAACATAGACACTGCAGAAATAGAACAGATAAATAATGAGCTGCAATATACACATAGAACAGATACAGTTGAAGTCGGAAGTTTACATACACTTAGGTTGGAGTCATTAAAACTCGTTTTCAACCACTCCACACATTTCTTGTTAACAAACTATAGTTTTGGCAAGTTGGTTAGGACATCTACTTGTGCATGACACAAGTCATTTTTCCAACAATTGTTTGCAGACAGATTATTTCACTTATAATTCACTGTATCACAATTCCAGTGGGTCCGAAGTTTACATACACTACATTGACTGTGCCTTTAAACAGCTTGGAAAATTCCAGAAAATTATGTAATTGTTTTAGAAGCTTCTGATAGGCTAATTGACATAATTTGAGTCAATTGGAGGTGTACCTGTGGATGTATTTCAAGGTCTACCTTCAAACTCAGTGCCCCTTTGCTTGACATCATTGGAAAATCAAAAGAAATCCGCCAAGACCTCAAAAAATAAAATTGTAAACCTCCACAACCTTCATCCTTGGGAGCAATTTCCAAATGCCAGAAGGTACCACGTTCATCTGTACAAACAATAGTACGCAAGTCTAAACACCATGGGAACACACAGCCGTCATACCACTCAGGAAGGAGACGGGTTCTGTCTCCTAGAGAAGAGCGTACTTTGGTGCGAATCCCAGAACAACAGCAAAGGACCCTGTGAAGATGCTGGAAGAAACAGGTACAAAAGTATCTGTATCCACAGTAAAATGAGTCCTATATCGACATAACCTGAAAGGCCGCTCAGCAAGGAAGAAGCCACTGCTCCAGAAATGCCATAAAAAAGCCAGACTACGGTTTGCAACTGCACATGTGGACAAAGATCACACTTTTTGGAGAAATGTCCTCTGGTCTGATGAAACAAAAATAGAAAACACCATCCCAACCGCAAAGAACGGGGGTGGCAGCATCATGTTGTTGGGGTGCTTTGCTGCAGGAGGGACTGGTGCACTTAACAAAATAGATGGCTATATAAGGAAGGAAAATTATGTGGATATATTGAAGCAACATCTCAAGACATCAGTCAGGAAGTTAAAGCTTGGTAGCAAATGGGTCTTCCAAATGGACAATGACCCCAAGCATACTTCCAAAGGTGTGGCAAAATGGCTTAAGGACAACAAAGTCAAGGTATTGGAGTGGCCATCACAAAGCCCTGACCTCAATCCCATAGAAAACTTGTGGGCAGAACTGAAAAAGCGTGTGTGGGAAGCTTGTGGAAGGCTACCCAAAACGTTTGACCCAAGTGAAACAATTTATAGGCAATGCTACCAAATACTAATTGACTTCTGACCCACTGGGAATGTGATGAAAGAAATACAAGTTTAAATAAATCATTCTCTCTACTATTATTCTGACATTTCACATTCTTTAAATAAAGTGGTTATCCTAACTGACCTAAGACAGGGAATTTTTACTAGGATTAAATGTCAGGAATTGTGAAAAACTGAGTTTAAATGTATTTGGCTAAGGTGTATGTAAACTTCCCACTTTAACTGTATAGAATGACTTGCAATATCTATCTGTTCTATTTCTGCAGTGTCTATATTGCAGGTCATTATTTATCTGTTTCTACACGGTGTATATTGCAGTTCATTAGGCACTGCAGAAATAGAACAGATACAGTGCCTTGCGAAAGTATTCGGCCCCCTTGAACTTTGCGACCTTTTTCCACATTTCAGGCTTCAAACATAAAGATATAAAACTGTATTTTTTTGTGAAGAATCAACAACAAGTGGGACACAATCATGAAGTGGAACGACATTTATTGGATATTTCAAACTTTTTTAACAAATCAAAAACTGAAAAATTGGGCGTGCAAAATTATTCAGCCCCCTTAAGTTAATACTTTGTAGCGCCACCTTTTGCTGCGATTACAGCTGTAAGTCGCTTGGGGTATGTCTCTATCAGTTTTGCACATCGAGAGACTGAATTTTTTTCCCATTCCTCCTTGCAAAACAGCTCGAGCTCAGTGAGGTTGGATGGAGAGCATTTGTGAACAGCAGTTTTCAGTTCTTTCCACAGATTCTCGATTGGATTCAGGTCTGGACTTTGACTTGGCCATTCTAACACCTGGATATGTTTATTTTTGAACCATTCCATTGTAGATTTTGCTTTATGTTTTGGATCATTGTCTTGTTGGAAGACAAATCTCCGTCCCAGTCTCAGGTCTTTTGCAGACTCCATCAGGTTTTCTTCCAGAATGGTCCTGTATTTGGCTCCATCCATCTTCCCATCAATTTTAACCATCTTCCCTGTCCCTGCTGAAGAAAAGCAGGCCCAAACCATGATGCTGCCACCACCATGTTTGACAGTGGGGATGGTGTGTTCAGGGTGATGAGCTGTGTTGCTTTTACGCCAAACATAACGTTTTGCATTGTTGCCAAAAAGTTCCATTTTGGTTTCATCTGACCAGAGCACCTTCTTCCACATGTTTGGTGTGTCTCCCAGGTGGCTTGTGGCAAACTTTAAACAACACTTTTTATGGATATCTTTAAGAAATGGCTTTCTTCTTGCCACTCTTCCATAAAGGCCAGATTTGTGCAATATACGACTGATTGTTGTCCTATGGACAGAGTCTCCCACCTCAGCTGTAGATCTCTGCAGTTCATCCAGAGTGATCATGGGCCTCTTGGCTGCATCTCTGATCAGTCTTCTCCTTGTATGAGCTGAAAGTTTAGAGGGACGGCCAGGTCTTGGTAGATTTGCAGTGGTCTGATACTCCTTCCATTTCAATATTATCGCTTGCACAGTGCTCCTTGGGATGTTTAAAGCTTGGGAAATCTTTTTGTATCCAAATCCAGCTTTAAACATCTTCACAACAGTATCTCGGACCTGCCTGGTGTGTTCCTTGTTCTTCATGATGCACTCTGCGCTTTTAACGGACCTCTGAGACTATCACAGTGCAGGTGCATTTATACGAAGACGTGATTACACACAGGTGGATTGTATTTATCATCATTAGTCATTTAGGTCAACATTGGATCATTCAGAGATCCTCACTGAACTTCTGGAGGGAGTTTGCTGCACTGAAAGTAAAGGGGCTGAATAATTTTGCACGCCCAATTTTTCAATTTTTGATTTGTTAAAAAAGTTTGAAATATCCAATAAATGTCGTTCCACTTCATGATTGTGTCCCACTTGTTGTTGATTCTTCACAAAAAAATACAATTTTATATCTTTATGTTTGAAGCCTGAAATGTGGCAAAAGGTCGCAAAGTTCAAGGGGGCCGAATACTTTCGCAAGGCACTGTACATAACCACAATCTGATACAGACAAATACTGTATAAATACATAGTTGGCTGTAACATATACATAAGGGTGGAGATATGCATTACACACAGTAGAAATAGAACACTACATTACACACAGTAGAAATAGAACACTACATTACACACAGTAGAAATAGAACACTGCAGTCTACACACAGTAGAAATAGAGCACTACATTACACACAGTAGAAATAGAACACTACATTACACACAGTAGAAATAGAACACTACATTACACACAGTAGAAATAGAACACTACATTACACACAGTAGAAATAGAACACTGCAGTCTGCACACAGTAGAAATAGAACACTGCAGTCTACACACAGTAGAAATAGAACACTACATTACACACAGTAGAAATAGAACACTGCAGTCTACACACAGTAGAAATAGAACACTGCAGTCTACACACAATACCCCATAATGACAAAGTGAAAAAAAATACCTTATTTATTCAGACCCTTTTCTACGAGACTCAAATTGATTGGACATGACTTCGAAAGGCACACACCTGTCTTTATAAGGTCCCGCAGTTGACAGTGTATGTCAGAGCAATAACCAAGCCATGAGGTCGAAATAATTGTCCGTAGAGCTCCGAGACAGGATTGTATCGAGGCACAGGTCTGGGGAGGGGTACAAAACATTTCTGCAGCATTGAAGGTCCCCAAGAACACAGTGGCCTCTATCAATCTTAAATGAAAAAAAGTTTGGAACCACCAAGACTCTTCCTAGAGCTGTCCGCCCAGCCAAACTGAGTAATCGGGGGAGAAAGGCCTTGGTCAGGGAGGTGACCAAGAACACAATGGTCACACTGACTGAACTCCGAGTTGCTCTGGGGAGATGGGAGAACCTTCCAGAAGGACAACCAGCTCTGTAGCACTCCACCAATCAGGGATTTATGGTGGAGTGGCCAGATGGAAGCCACTCCTCAGTAAAAGGCACATGACAGCCCACTTGTAGTTTGCCAAAAGCCACCTAAAGGACTCTCAGACCATGAGAAACAAGATTCTCTGGTCCGAAGAAACCAAGATTGAACTCTTTGGCCTGAATGCCAACGTCTGGAGGAAACCTGGCATCATCCCTACGGTGAAGCATGGTGGTGGCAGAATCATGGTGTGGGGATGTTTTTCAGTGGCAGGGACTGGGAGACTAGTCAGGATTGGGGCAAAGATGAACGGAGCAAAGTACAGAGAGATCCTTGATAAAAACCTGCTCCAGAACTCTCAGGACCTCAGACTGGGGCGAAGGTTCACCTTCCAACAGTACAACAACCCTAAGCACACAGCCATAACAACGCAGGAGTGGCTTCGGGACAAGTCTCTGAATGTACTTGAGTGACCCAGCCAGAGCCTGGACTTAAAACCTGATCGAACATCGCTGGAGAGACCTGAAAATAGCTGTGCAGCAACGCTTCCCATCCAACCTGACAGAACCTGCAGAGAAGAATGGGAGAAACTCCCCAAATATAGGTGTGCCAAGCTTGTAGCGTCATACACAAGAAGACTTGAGGCTGAAATCGCTGCCAAAGGTGCTTCAACAAAGTACTGAGTGAAGGGTCTGAATACTTACAGTACCAGTCAAACGTTTGGACACACCTACTCATTCAAGGGGTTTTATTTATTTGTACTATTTTCTACATTGTAGAAGATCAGTACTAGTGAAGACATTAAAA
Organism: Oncorhynchus clarkii lewisi; assembly: GCF_045791955.1. NCBI lineage: Eukaryota > Metazoa > Chordata > Actinopteri > Salmoniformes > Salmonidae > Oncorhynchus > Oncorhynchus clarkii. The sequence goes on along the minus strand of NC_092152.1, from coordinate 78,006,591 downwards.
CTAAGAAATAACATATGAAATCATGTAGTAACCAAAAGTGTTAAATCAAAATATATTTTATATTTGAGATTCTTCAAAGTAGCCACCCGTTGCCTTGATGACAGTATTGGCCAACTGGAAAGTGTCTTCACTGACATTTTTAACCTGTCCCTGACTGAGTCTGTAATACCAATATTTCAAGCAGACCACCATAGTCCCTGTGCCCAAGAACACTAAAGTAACCTGCCTAAATGACTACCGACCCAACCTGTCTGTAAATGACTACCGACCTGTCTGTCGCCATGAAGTGCTTTGAAAGGCTGGTCTTGGCCCACATCAACACCACTATCCCAGAAACCCTAGACCCACTCCAATTTGCATACCGCCCCAACAGATCCACAGATGATACAATCTCTATTGCACTCAACACTGCCATTTCCCACCTGGATAAAAGGAACACCTATGTGGGAATGCTGTTCATTGACTAGAGTTCAACACCATAGTGCCCTCAAAGCTCATCACTAAGCTAAGGACCCTGGAACTAAACACCTCCCTCTGCAACTGGATCCTGGACTTCCTGACGGGCCTCCCCCAGGTGGTAGGGAACAACACATCCGCCACGCTTATCCTCAACACAGGGGCCCCTCAGGAGTGCATGCTCAATCCCCTCCAGTACTCCCTGTGCACTCATGACTGCATGGCCAGGCACGACTCCAACGCCATCATCAAGTTTGCCGATGACACAGTAGTATGCCCGATCACCGACAACGATGAGACAGTCTATAGGGAGGAGGTCAGAGACCTGATCGTGTGGTGCCAGGACAACAACCTCTCCCTCAACGTGATCAAGACAAAGGAGATGATTGTGGACTACAGAAAAAGGAGGACCCGAACACGCCCCCATTCTCATCAACGGGGCTGTAGTGGAACAGGTTGAGAGCTTCAAGTTCCTTGGTATCCACATCACCAACAAACTATCATGGACCAAACACACTAAGACAGCTGTGAAGAGGGCACGACAAAGCCTATTCCCCATCAGGAGACTGAAAAGATTTGGCATGGGTCCACAGATATTCAAAAGGTTCTACAGCTGCACCATCGAGAGCATCCTGCCTGGTTGCATCACTGCCTGGTATGGCAACTGCTCGGCCTCCAAACGCAAGGCACTACAGAGGGTATTGCGGAAGGCCCAGTACATCACTGGGGCCAAGCTTCCTGCCATCCAGGACCTCTATATCAGGTGGTGTCAGGCCCGAAAAATTGTCAGACTCCAGCCAACCATAGACTGTTCTCTCTGCTTCTGCACGGCAAGAGGTACCGGAGCACCAGGTCGAGGTCCAAAAGGCTTCTTAACAGCTTCCACCCCCAAGCCATAAGACTCCTGAACAGCTAATCATTTATCATCTATGTATAGTCACTTTAACTCTACCTACATATTACCTCAACTAACCGGTGCCCTCGCAATTATTATTATTTGTATTTTTTTTACCCCTTTTTCTCCCCAATTTCGTGGTATCCAATTGTTGTAGTAGCTACTATCTTGTCTCATTGCTACAACTCCCGTACGGGCTCGGGAGAGACGAAGGCTGAATGTCATGCGTCCTCCGATACACAACCCAACCAGCCGTACTGCTTCTTAACACAGCGCACATCCAACCCGGAAGCCAGCCGCACCAATGTGTCGGAGTGCACCTGGCAACCTTGGCTAGCGCGCACTGCGCCCGGCCCGCCACAGGAGTCGCTGGTGCGCAATGAGACAAGGAGATCCCTACCGACCAATCCCTCCCTAACCCGGACGACGCTAGGCCAATTGTGCGTCGCCCCACGGACCTCCTGGTCGCGGCCGGTTACGACAGAGCCTGGGCGCGAACCCAGGGACTCTGATGGCACAGCTGGTGCTGCAGTACAGCGCCCTTAACCACTGCGCCACCCGGGAGGCCGCCCTCGCAATTTGACTTATTTTACTGTTGCTGTTTAATTATTTATTACTTTTATTTTCTATTTTTTTCCTTAACACCCCCCCCCCCCCCCCCCCCGCCTTCTTAACTTCTTAAAGCATTGTTGGTTAAGGGCTTGTAAGTAAGCATTTCACTGTAAAGGTCTACCTGTTGTATTCAGCGCATGCGACAAATTAAATTTGATTTGAGTAGTAAAAATACAGAAAAACCCTGGAATGAGTAGGTGTGTCCAAACTTTTGACTGGTACTGTATGTAAATGTAATATTTCATATTTTTTAATAAATTAGCAAAAATGTATAACCTGTTTTTGCTACGTCATTATGGCGCATTGTGTGTAGATTGATGAGGGGAAGAAACTATTTAATACATTTTAGAATTAGGCTGTAACCTAACAAAATGTGGAAAAAGTCAAGGGGTCTGAATACTTTCCAAAGGCACTGTATATAGTATATTGTGGGCTGTAAGACATACACAGTACTAGAGATAAACACACAATTGTAGAAATAGAACTATATTATTAGGAAGTTAGTAGCTGCCATTGTGCCGTTGAGCAGGGCGCTTGCTGCTATATGGGAAGGGCCCGTAAAGTAAGCATTTCACTGTTAGTCTGTACCTGTTGTTTACATCTGACAACAAACATGTTATTTTATTAGAATATTACCCCTACATAACTCCAGGTTGACCTTGTGCTCCTCCCACAATTGCCATTTTTGCTCCGGTCTTGTCTGCCTATTGTCTGAACCATGGGTCTGAGGGGTATACTACAAAGCAGGGTCAATAAGTTAGCCAGCTAACTTTGATAAATAACTATTGGTTTTCTGGTTAATACAATTTTTTACTTATGATCGGACTTTGTGTTTTTGGTTGTTGAGTAAATTAGAGTAGTAGACCATGCCCATTTACAAAACGAACATGAATATTTCTAAATATTTAGGTAAGTTAGCTGGCTAAATCATTGATCCTAGGTTGATATGTAGTATATTTGTTATATGCTAGCCATGTGACTATTTTGATCAGTAGCCTTAGGAATGCAGGATGCGCTGCTCCCAACCCCCAGGACAGCACAGAAACACATAACAACATACAGACACTTCCAAGGAGCACAAGGTCAACCACAATGCAGCACCCCTGGAGCTATGTGGGGGTTATGCCGGAGCGAGTGCCTTGCTCGAGGGCACAACGGTAGTGGATGCTACCCACAAACTTCCTATACTACTGTACACCGTTCCGTACTGTACTAGCCACATGCTTAAAATAGAGACTGAGAAATAGGCTTTAATGTTACAGTGCCGATAGTGATCCACCTAACACTAAGCCCTATACAGTCCATGTATGGCTTTTCAGTGGTCTATCAAATTCTCAAAGTAATATCCTAAATACATTACTGAAGGCCATGTATATTGAATTATAACTAAGTCAACACGTTGTCATTATTTAAAATCAGTCCATCTCATATTGTACATGCTTACAGATCTGATATGCCTTAAATAGAAAAAAATTGCTGATCAACTGTTTCCAACACAACTGCATGACATCATCATAACAAACGTATAATATAGTTCTTACCTAATGAGGGAAGTTGGTTTGTCTGTCAGACGGTATGCTATCCTGAGGAGTGTTTTCCAACGTTAGTTAGAGGATTGGAGGGCAGGGACAGAGAGGGAACACTAAGCTACTTACCAAGGGCTTTGACCACGCCACAGTATTACCCTCAGGTACACACCAGGGTCACGCCCCAAATGGCACTATATCCCCTTTAAAGTGCACTTCTTATGTCCAGAACCCGATGGCCTGGTCAAAAGTAGTGCACTAGAAAGAGAATATGGTTCCATTTGGGATGAAGCCCAAAGTATTACGACTGGATAGAAGCTGTCCCTAATCACTGGTCCAAGGTCAGATTGTTTCACCTCCACTAATGGTAAATGTTATTGTTGGTGGTAATGTTATCTGATCCTAGATCTGTTGTTAATAAGGGCTGTATTACTTGTTCAGGCTATAGGTCAGCTAGCCACTGGACGGTCTGAGGGCAGAAATAGTTAACGTATTTAATATGAACTTAAAGCTAAAATTCCATGGCAGAATGTTTATAAATAATACAGTAATATAATAACAGCTATTATTTTCATAACCCATTCATGACCACAGCTTGCTTTTGGCTTGGGACAAAAAAATAAACAAATATTTTCAGTGCTGAATTCCTTTATTTGTCTTTTACAGGGTTTGACAATTTAAACTTATTCCAAGTTTCTTAATGGTGAACACATTCACTAAGTACAGCTACCAGGAATTATACACACAGTCCAGTTCTCCCGTTGTACACACGGGAGGAGAGAGGACAAAGAAGTGAATAGAAGCGAGGAGATGGAGAGGAGAGAGCAGAGTTCAGCATCTCTACCACAGGTGGACTGTATGAAGTCTGAAGATCATTAGATCAATGAGATGTGTCGGTTGGTGATGATGTCGTGACTTGATGTGATACTTTAGCATTGACCTCAATTGTCAAAACCATAAAAAGGGAGATTTTAAGTATCTATTTTAAGAACCATCTGGAGATGTTCAAATGTATATCTGAAATGAGGTGAAGACCGGTCGTACCACAGAGTGTCTACGTGAACAAGCCTGTCTGAGGCACACGGCATATACAGACTGGGACACTATAAGGGAAGGGGAGAGCGGGAAGAGTGGTCCATCTACACTGCTTGAAGAAGGCTAATCATATACAGACTGGGACACTATAAGGGAAGGGGAGAGCGGGAAGAGTGGTCCATCTACACTGCTTGAAGAAGGATAAGAAATGGGCTAAGGGTACATACCAAATGGCGCCCTATTCCCTATGGGCCCTGGTCAAAAGCTGCGCACTATCTAGTGAATATGGTACCATTTGGGATAGTCAGTAAGACTATAGCCTTCTACTGTGTAAATGACTACAGCTAGATGACCTCTCTGGAGGAGCATAAACCACATGATGATCAAAGAAATTAGAATATCAGATTAAGGGCAGACAGTGCTAACTTTATCAGCGTTTATTCAACTTGTTCAGTAAATATTTCAAAAAGTGCAACTAGACAGAAAGCAAAACAATCCTTCCATCCCAGCCTCTGAAATAAGATCTAAGGACAACTTGTCAAAACAATCCTTCCATCCCAGCCTCTGAAATAAGATCTAAGGACTACTTGTCAAAACAATCCTTCCATCCCAGCCTCTGAAATAAGATCTAAGGACAACTTGTCAAAACAATCCTTCCATCCCAGCCTCTGAAATAAGATCTAAGGACAACTTGTCAAAACATTCAATAATAATGCTACTTTTTAAAACAGTAGTCGTGTAACAGACAGACACAGACAAAGACAGGAGATGATAGTGTTTTTAAAATCATATGTAAGGCTTTGTCCCAAACATGAGTAACAATGAAGTCATCCTATATGTATGATCAATAACAGCTAAAACATTCACAAGGGTAAAACCTGCAGTATTCCAGTATCGTCCAAGATGCAGATATGCATTTTAGATCTGGTATCACTAAACACATGTTGAACAACCTAAAACTTCATCCTAAAAATCCTTCATTAAAATGCAACGCTGCAAAAATGTAACAAAAAGGCCATTTTTAATTTTTATACAATACACTCATGATGGTCCCAATAATAAATATATGATTATTAATGAAATTGCACCACAAAACAAGTTTAAACATGAACTTGAGTCCTACATCAATGATAGTAATAATAATATGTTTTTCTGAGTCGTGTCTCTCTATAGGCCAGGGAGCAAAATTCAAAGGGTCAGGGTTGGGAGGCAAATAAAGGTCACGGTTAATAATAAGGTTGAAGTTTAAACAATAAGGTTGATGGTTGATGAGCAGTTAGGGTATGGGTGAACACTGATGGCACAAGTAAGGAAGAGAGGCAACGATGATGAGAAATGTAGTTCTATCCTTTCTGTCCCTCAGCGCTTGACCAGTCAGAGAGGTTAGAAGGGCCTTAGTGGTAGTGAATAGAATGTTAGTATATCTTCTTTGATTCTATAGAACATCTGGCAGAACGTCTGGTTTTAGAGAAGCCACAGTCATGTTACCTAGTGTCCAATGTCGCCCTCTCCTGGTCACTATCTGGTGCTGAGTAAAAACAAGGTTGCTTTCTCTAAAAGTAGAGCCATGAAAACAGACTTGGCTGATGTTGGGGAGACAGTGAAGGGGGGGAAGGGGAGACAGTGAAGAGGGGGGGTAGGGGAGACAGTGAAGAGGGCGGTTAGGGGAGACAGTGAAGAAGGGGGTTAGGGGAGACAGTGAAGAAGGGGTTGGGGAGACAGTGAAGAAGGGGTTGGGGAGACAGTGAAGAGGGGGTAGGGGAGACAGTGAAGAGGGGGGGTAGGGGAGACAGTGAAGAGGGGGTAGGGGAGACAGCGAAGAGGGGGTAGGGGAGACAGTGAAGAGGGGGTAGGGGAGACAGTGAAGAGGGGGGGTAGGGGAGACAGTGAAGCGGGGGGGTAGGGGAGACAGTGAAGAGGGGGTAGGGGAGACAGTGAAGAGGGGGTTGGGGAGATAGTGAAGAGGGGGTTGGGGAGACAGTGAAGAGGGGGGGTAGGGGAGACAGTGAAGGAGTTGTTAGAGTAGCTTAGTAAGGAATGAAAGAAGGGGGTAAGAGTTAGAGTAGGTTAGTAGGGAATGAAAGAAGGGGGTAAGTATAGAGTAGGGTAGGGTAGAGACTGTAGCCAGGGCATGTAATAGTTTGTCTACAAAGAAGTGATTTAGTTTCTGGAGTAAAGCTGGCAAGGCAGCATTATCATACAGGCTGTAGGGGAAAACATTCAAGACATGGTTGATATTGAGTCTAAATGCAATGGATTATGAGAGCAACTACAGTAAAACAGACTGGCTCAGTGGTAACCAGGTTTAGTAACACACAACCTCCTTTCCAAGGCTATAATACTGAAAGGAATACCTATAGATCTTGTCCATCATAATGTACAGAGAGTGGAGCAGACAGAGTGGTGGGGTGAGGACATGTAGATATGTAGTAGTTGGTACTGCAGGAGTTCCAACTGTTTGGTCCGCAGCCCCATTTTGATATAATAAAACATCACGACTCCACCATGTAGAAAAAAGTGATGAAATCAACGCTAATGTAAACTTATTGTTTTAGCTGATTTAGTTCCTGGTCTTGTCCACTCTGTTCTAATGAGGCTTGTGGCCATTGTAGAAGGAAACAGAAGACACGTCCGTGTTCCTGAGAGTCTGATCTTTCAGTGATGGGGTCATTCATTATATGTTGTATCTTTTAAAAGATAGAGCCACATTTGTAGGAAGAAAACAGAAACTGCTCTGTTTATTACAACTGTATCTAGAGGCTACCGGAGGTTACCAAGGCTACCGGAGGTTACCGACGTAACCCTGGTTCTATGAACAAAGCGCGGTTTTATTGTATTTTTTTTCGACCCCATTTTTAAAAATCAGGGAAACGCTGTGGTAATGGATATGTAGGATCCAGTGTTTTTAACAACAGTCACTAGTGTGTGAGAAAGATAGTGAGTCCTCTGTAGGGGTTTTGAAACCAAACTACTTAGTTAAAGTGGAGAAGCAAGTACAGTAACTGAAGCCGTCTAAACCTGATAGTTTTATACCCATACCCATCTAAACTACTCGTCCAGTCTAGCCAACTACTGCACGTCTAATCCTCTATCTATTTAAACCTCTGGTCCAGTCTAATCCTCTAGTTCAACCTCTGTTCCAATCTAATCCTCTATTTCAACCTCTGTTCCAGTCTAATCCTCTATTTCAACCTCTGTTCCAGTCTAATCCTCTATTTCAACCTCTGTTCCAGTCTAATCCTCTATTTCAACCTCTGTTCCAGTCTAATCCTCTATTTCAACCTCTGTTCCAATCTAATCCTCTATTTCAACCTCTGTTCCAGTCTAATCCTCTATTTCAACCTCTGTTCCAGTCTAATCCTCTATTTTAACCTCTGTTCCAGTCTAATCCTCTATTTCAACCTCTGGTCCAGTCTAATCCTCTATTTCAACCTCTGTTCCAGTCTAATCCTCTATTTCAACCTCTGTTCCAGTCTAATCCTCTATTTCAACCTCTGTTCCAGTCTAATCCTCTATTTCAACCTGTACCAGTCTAATCCTCTATTTCAACCTCTGTTCCAGTCTAATCCTCTATTTCAACCTGTTCCAGTCTAATCCTCTATTTCAACCTGTTCCAGTCTCATCCTCTATTTCAACCTCTGTTCCAGTCTCATCCTCTATTTCAACCTCTGTTCCAGTCTAATCCTCTATTTCAACCTCTGTTCCAGTCTAATCCTCTATTTCAACCTCTGTTCCAGTCTAATCCTCTATTTCAACCTCTGTTCCAATCTAATCCTCTATTTCAACCTCTGTTCCAGTCTAATCCTCTATTTCAACCTCTGTTCCAGTCTAATCCTCCATTTCAACCTCTGTTCCAGTCTAATCCTCCATTTCAACCTCTGGTCCAGTCTAATCCTCTATTTCAACCTCTGGTCCAGTCTAATCCTCTATTTCAACCTCTGGTCCAGTCTAATCCTCTATTTCAACCTCTGGTCCAGTCTAATCCTCTATTTCAACCTCCGGTCCAGTCTAATCCTCTATTTCAACCCCTGGTCCAGTCTAATCCTCTATTTCAACCCCTGGTCCAGTCTAATCTTCTATTTCAACCTGTTCCAGTCTAATCCTCTATTTCAACCTCTGTTCCAATCTAATCCTCTATTTCAACCTGTTCCAGTCTAATCCTCTATTTCAACCTGTTCCAGTCTCATCCTCTATTTCAACCCCTGGTCCAGTCTAATCCTCTATTTCAACCTCTGTTCCAGTCTAATCCTCTATTTCAACCTCTGGTCCAGTCTAATCCTCTATTTCAACCTCTGGTCCAGTCTAATCCTCTATTTCAACCTCTGGTCCAGTCTAATCCTCTATTTTAACCTCTGGTCCAGTCTAATCCTCTATTTCAACCTGTTCCAGTCTAATCCTCTATTTTAACCTGTTCCAGTCTAATCCTCTATTTCAACCTGTTCCAGTCTAATCCTCTATTTCAACCTGTTCCAGTCTAATCCTCTATTTCAACCTGTTCCAGTCTCATCCTCTATTTCAACCCCTGGTCCAGTCTAATCCTCTATTTCAACCTCTGTTCCAGTCTAATCCTCTATTTCAACCTGTTCCAGTCTCATCCTCTATTTCAACCCCTGGTCCAGTCTAATCCTCTATTTCAACCTCTGTTCCAGTCTAATCCTCTATTTCAACCTCTGGTCCAGTCTAATCCTCTATTTCAACCTCTGGTCCAGTCTAATCCTCTATTTCAACCTCTGGTCCAGTCTAATCCTCTATTTCAACCTCTGGTCCAGTCTAATCCTCTATTTCAACCTCTGGTGCAGTGGTGCTAAAGTGCAGATCTACTAGAGAAGCAGGTTAAAGCAGGACAAAGCTACGGCAGAGAGATCTTTAAGCACAATACATTATGAGCTAAACAAATAAAAAGCTACATTAAATAGTGCTAATTAAATGAGACTGCATAGATAATCTGCTGTAGACATAATTCTAATACTACAGGACTCTAGTGGTCTTTCCAAGGCCATACTTCTCTCTGGTCTGGAAAGCTGGAGAGATAAGCCTACAAGTCTATGGTATCCATGTTTTCTGTCTGCAAAGAAAAACGTATTTTAGGAAAGGGAGTGAGATAAATGCAATAAATAAAACACCCTAGCGTGATATATATATATATATATATATATTAATATTTATATGTATTTATATATGTATAAAAATATGGTACAGACAATGGGTACTGCACTTGGCTTGAATGTGTTCAGTGGGTGAGTTGATAACGATGTACTCAAAATTGATGCTAGCTAGATAACTGTGGAAGCGCTAGCATCCTATCATAACACAACAGATGCTAGCTGAGCTTAGCTGAAGGAGCTAGCTAGCTGTGATGCTAGCCCTGGACAGCTAGCTTAAGTGTACCGTAATACATTCCTATGGGAGAACCGGACTGCTAGAAAACACTACACTATTGAGAAGAGAACAAAGAGGAGAAAAGAGGACTGGGGGAACACGGTACTAGGTCTGAAATGGGGTTGTAGGTGGGGAGTGTAGCTTAGTAAAAGGGGGTAAGATAGGAGAAAAGGTGGCCTGTAGCGGTGCATTCTCTTAGAGTTGAGCATTTGTACACGCGGAGGAGGATGGGCTTTCAACTACTGATATAAAGACTACTAGGGTGGAAGCTGAGCGTGTGTATGTGTGTGTGCACTGTATGTAAGTGTTTGGATGTGTTAGGAAGAGAATGCTTTGTGTATGCATGTGTACATATGTATAGCCTATCTATTAGTTGTGTATGTATGTGTGTGTGTGTGTGTGTGTGTTAGACGCGGGTAAGGAAGGCTAGGTTGAGGGAGCCTGGTATTTGGATAGTCTCCAGGGCCAGAGAGGAGGGGTTGAAAGGGAAGGTGACTGGGTAGATGATCTTAGTGTCCATCAACAGCTGAGGAGTCTCACAGCGGTCCCGCAAACGAGTCTAGGGGGAGGAAGGGAAGGACAGGGAGAGAAAATATATACATTAGTGACAGACAGACAGACAGACAGACAGACAGACAGACAGACAGACAGACAGACAGACAGACAGACAGACCTTACCTGTATGGTTCGTATGAAGGTAACAGACACCCTCTCTTCAAACTCGTTGACTGGAGTGTACAGGTTCAACACCTTCACAATCTGGGAACACAGAAACACAGAGACAAACTTCATTCGTTGAACCTTGAACTATTAACTCAACTGATCCCCTGTCCCATTCTCCGCAGTGATAGGGCTTGACTGGTAAATTGAGTACCCGAGGGCTGGGATTGGTCAGTTCAGGACCTAAGTGGTAGAGAGGGCTGTGATTGACTAGTTCAGTACGTGAGTGGTAGAGAGGGCTGTGATTGGTTAGTTCAGTACGTGAGTGGTAGAGAGGGCTCTAATTGGTTTAGTACATGAGCAGAATAGTGAGCTGTGATTGGATACCTGAGATGTGGACAAGCTGTTACACATGGAGCAGATGGCCTCGGCGTCTTCGTCCGTCTTCTTCTTGACTTGCAGCAGCTGAGCAGCCTGAATCAGAGGCTCCAGAGTCTCCTTGGCTCCACACAGCATCAGAGACTTGTCACGCAGCCACTCCTCCAGCTGACTCACGTTATACCTGGTACACCACATTATATACGTTACACACACACTCTATAAAACACATTAGACACAGTCTGTCTATACATAAAACATGACAGCCTCTCTGAACCGACCTGATCTGCATGCCTTTGCTCCAGGAGCACATGTCTTTACGCAGCAGTAGATTGTTGAGAGTCACAGCTCCAATGATGTAGAACTGCTGCTTCACAACCTGGGGTCAGAACACAGCCAAGGGTCAGAACACAGCCAAGGGTCAGGACACAGCCAAGGGTCAGGGTCAGGACACAGCCAAGGGTCAGGGTCAGGACACAGCCAAAGGTCAGGGTCAGAACACAGCCAAGGGTCAGGGTCAGAACACAGCCAAGGGTCAGAACACAGCCAAGGGTCAGAACACAGCCATGGGTCAGAACCAGAACACAGCCAAGGGTCAGGGTCAGAACACAACCAAGGGTCTGGGTCAGAACACAACCAAGGGTCTGGGTCAGAACACAACCAAGGGCCTGGGTCAGAACACAACCACGGATCAGGGTCAGAACACAACCAAGGGTCAGGGTCAGAACACAACCATGGGTCAGGGTCAGAACACAACCATGGGTCAGGGTCAGAACATAACCAAGGGTCAGGGTCAGGACACAACCAAGGGTCAGGGTCAGAACACAACCAAGGGTCAGGGTCAGAACACAACCAAGGGTCACGGTCAGAACACAACCAAGGGTCACGGTCAGAACACAACCAAGGGTCACGGTCAGAACACAACCAAGGGTCACGGTCAGAACACAACCAAGGGTCAGGGTCAGACACAAGCACACGGACCTGTTTGATGAGTTCAGGGTCGGTGCCGTGCTGACACATGGTGGAGTGGAAAGCGCTGAGCTGGCGTAAGATGGATTCCAGCGTGTAGGTTCCCTCGTCAGCGATGCTCGATGTCCGTTTACGCAGACCGGTCGGCTTAACCCCCGACACACCCTGGATGGTCTCATGCTCCAACATACCAGAGACTGGGACACACACACACACACACACACTCAACATGTTAGTGGTTGGATGTTCACCCACCCACACACCACAGAGTGGCGCAGCGGTCTAAGGCCCTGCATCTCAGTGCATGAGGCTTCGCTACATTCCCTGGTTCGAATCCAGGCTGTATCACATCCGGTTGTCCCACAGGGCGGCGAACAATTGGCCCAGCGTCGTCCGAGTTTGGCCGTCATTGTAAATAAGAATTTGTTCTTAACTGACTTGCCTAGTTAAATAAAGGTTCAATTGAATTGAATAAAAACACACACACAGCGTGGTGTACTCACCAATCATGGGCTGTAGGATGTTCTCCATGCATTTGATGAGCTGCTGGTAGATCTGAATGGCCAGGTCACTGAGGACCTGACGGTACTCAGCCAGGTCAAAGTTAGACAGGCAGTGATCATTCTGCTTAGGAGTGTTGTGCTTCATAAACGACTGCAGGAGCAGAGAGGAGGAGGAGGAGAGAGAAACAGATACAAACACACAGGTTGGGGTGTGTCTGTGTTTTGGGGTGTACCTCACCTCCGCTGTACCGTTGCAGACTGTGTGTGTGTGTGTGTGTGTGTGTGTGTGTCTCGCTCTGTAAGCATTTGTGTGTGTGCTGGGTCCGGTCTCACCTCATCTCCGCTGTACTGTTTCAGACTGTCTGTGTGTGTGTGTGTGTGTGTGTGTGTGCTGGGTCCGGTCTCACCTCATCTCCGCTGTACTGTTTCAGACTGTCTGTGTGTGTGTGTGTGTGTGCTGGGTCCGGTCTCACCTCATCTCCGCTGTACCGTTGCAGACTGTCTGTGTGTGTGTGTGTGCTGGGTCCGGTCTCACCTCATCTCCGCTGTACTGTTTCAGACAGTGTAGGAAGCGGCAGGTGTTGGACAGCCAGAAGGAGATCGTCTCAAAGTCATCCCCCCGTTTCTGACAGAGATAAAATGACAATATAGTTACTAGTGTAATTACAGTGTTACTACACAAGTATAGGAGCAACTTAATGTAGTTGTACTGACATCATAGGGTGTGCGCCCCACATTACATCCTTCCTATACCCTATATAGTGCACTACTTTAAACCAGAGCCCCACGCACCTTGAGTATCTTCTTGATGCTGTTGATGGTGGATGTGAGCAGCGTCCTGACCTTCTGGTCATCGTTGACATAGTCAGCATGCCTCAGACACATGAAGAGGATGTAGGCTGGCAGGCCTGGGATCAGATTCACCGCTACACCACGAGGCTTCAACTCTGTTACAGATAATTGACTGTTACAATAGACTATTGGATTATCTATGTATATGCCTGTATCTATGTATGAACAGAAAAACTTCTCTCTATCACTCATAGAGAGGTAGAGAGAGAGGTAGAGAAAGAAATGTAGAGAGAGAGAGGTAGAGAGAGAGAGGTAGAGAGAGAGAGGTAGAGAGAGAGAGGTAGAGAGAGAGAGGTAGAGAGAGAGAGGTAGAGAGAGAGAGGTAGAGAGAGGGAGAGAGAGAGAGAGAGGTAGGGAGAGAGAGGTAGGGAGAGAGAGGGGTAGAGAGAGAGAGAGGTAGAGGTGTTGAGAGAGAGAGAGAGGTAGAGAGAGAGAGAGAGAGAGAGAGAGTTAAAAGAGAGTGCAAGACTGAGAATGGTTAGAGGTCAGGGTTATAGGTCAGAGTGGAGGTTACATACCCAGTATGAGGTTCTTAACCAGTTTCAGCTCATCCTCCTTCTTGTACTCCAACATTCCCTGGAAGTCTTTCTCGCGACGAGGAATGTTCACCGGACGGACCGTCTCTTCAACCATCTGACCCGGAGATATAGTCTCAACATGGCCAGCTACACACACACACACGCACACGCACAAGCACACGGTCAGATATACACAAATTCAGTTCACACAGACACCCATCTACACAGACGGTCAGGTACATCTCCTTCCTTACCTCCCATTTCTCCAATCTTCTTTGAGAACACCTTCAGCTGTTTCTTAAGCTTACGGATAGTTTTATCCTGCTTCTCCAGCTGTTCCATGAGGTCCTGAGAGAGAGAGAGAGAAAGAGAGAGAGAGAGAAAGAGAGAGAGAGAGAAAGAGAGGTGAGGTTGGCAATAGTCGATCAGTTTATCAAAGCGAAGGGATCAGCGGTCAAACAGAAAGCTGACAATGGTCAAAGTTCAGACAAAAAAACAGGCTCCCTTACCCAGTGGGTTGGAGAGAGAGAGGGGCTTGATTTAAAATAGGGGGTACTTATTTGGTCCTCTGTGGGGTTAGAGAGAGAGGGGGTGCTAATTTGAAACAAGGCCTGGCTGTATGTTAACAGAGAGAAGAGGTGCTGGGTTTAACACATTGACCTCCTGTGTGAGTTAGAGAGAAGAGGTGCTGGGTTTAACACATTGACCTCCTGTGTGAGTTAGAGAGAAGAGGTGCTGGGTTTAACACATTGACCTCCTGTGTGAGTTAGAGAGAAGAGATGCTGGGTTTAACACATTGACCTCCTGCGTGAGTTAGAGAGAAGAGGTGCTGGGTTTAACACATTGACCTCCTGCGTGAGTTAGAGAGAAGAGGTGCTGGGTTTAACACATTGACCTCCTGTGTGAGTTAGAGAGAAGAGGTGCTCTGCTGGATTTGTCTGTTGTGGGTTAACAGAGTTAGAGTAGAAATCTGACACACACCAAACTCTGTTAGTGGTCACACACGTGCAGAGAAACACACAATGTCCTTAGACTCGACATACAACCATCCGTCGTAATATGTTGACTTTGGCGCTGCGATATGCTGTTGGATCCTCAGTCCTCAGCATCTCCTGTTAGGTGACATCCACACACATCAGAGGGTGTTCTCACAGGACACACACATCTGGGTGGTGTCGGACACACACGCCCCCTCAGTAAAACAGTAACTATCACAGTACCACTACCGACCAATAAGGGAAGTGCTGGTTGATGGCAGCAGGTTGTCTTGGTGGGGCCAGTGATCTGGTCTGAGTATGTGTGTGTTTTTTCATTCATCTATGACCTTTTGAATGCTTAAATCATTGTGTAAAAGTATTAAAATGTGTGTTTTAAAATGTGGGTGCATGTGTGTGTGACTGCATGTGTGTACACGTTTGCATGTTTGTAAGCGTGTGTATACACTGGGTGTACAAAACATTAAGGACACCTTCCTAACATTGAGTTGCACCCCCCCCCTTTTCCCCTCAGAACAGACATCATTTGTTAGGTGTGGAAAGCGTTCCACTGGGATGGTGGCCCATGTCAACTCCAATGCTTCCCAGAGTTTTTATTTATTTATTTACCTTTATTTAACTAGGCAAGTCAGTTAAGAACAAATTCTTATTTTCAATGACGGCCTAGGAACGGTGGGTTAACTGCCTGTTCAGGGGCAGAACGACAGATTTGTACCTTGTCAGCTCGGGGAGTTGTGTTGTGTTGGCTGGATGTCCTTTTGGGTGGTGGACCATTCTTGATACACACGGGAAACGGTTGAGTGTGAAAAACCCAGCAGCGTTGCAGTTCTTGACACAAACCGGTGCACCTGACACCTACTACCATACCCCGTTCAATGGCACTTGAATATTTTGTCTCACCCGTTCACCCTCTGAATGGCACACACACACAATCCATGTCTCGATTGTTTAAATCCTTCTTTAACCTGTCTCCTCCCGTTCATCTATACTGATTGAAGTGGATTTAACAAGTGACATCAATAAGGGATCATAGCTTTCACCTGGTCAGTCTATCATGGAAAGAGCAGGTGTCCTTAATGTTTTGTACACTCCGTGTATGTGTGTGTGTATACTATGTGTGTGTGTTAGCGTGTAACGTACCAGGTTTTCGTTGGTGAGTCGTGTGATCTCATGCTGTAGACTAGCCTCTATGCGTGCCTCTGGTGGGAGCTGCAGGTTCTGGGCCAGCAGCTGTTGTTGACGGTTATTCTCCTCTTTAACACTCTGTAACTCCCCTCGCAACACCTCCACCTCGTTGTCATAGCTACGCCGCTGCTGCTGCATCTGGCCCTCCAACAGTCTGAGAGGAGGGGATGGAGAGAGAAGATTAGAATAATTCTTCAACTACTATAGGAGGTTGGGAAAGCAAGAAGGAGAAAAGATGGGATGGAGGGAGCAAGAGCAAACAGCCTCACACCACGCCTGGTCCACACACACACACACACACACGGTTAACCTGTTGGTCTCCTCTAACCCTTCATATACCAGCCACAGCTCTCCGTCCTCATTCAGCCTATGGAAGTCAGCAGTGGGGATCTGACAAACAAACACAAAGGAAAGAAAGGGAACAGAAAAAAGGATTAACAAAGAGGGGGATGAGGGATGATGGTGGACTAGAGGAGGAGGGATGATGGTGGTCTAGAGGAGGAGGGATGATGGTGGACTAGAGGAGGAGAGATGATGGTGGACTAGAGGAGGAGGGATGATGGTGGTCTAGAGGAGGAGGGATGATGGTGGTCTAGAGGAGGAGGGATGATGGTGGACTAGAGGAGGAGGGATGATGGTGGACTAGAGGAGGAGGGATGATGGTGGACTAGAGGAGGAGGGATGATGGTGGTCTAGAGGAGGAGGGATGATGGTGGACTAGAGGAGGAGGGATGATGGTGGACTAGAGGAGGAGGGATGATGGTGGACTAGAGGAGGAGGGATGATGGTGGACTAGAGGAGGAGGGGTGGTGGTGGTCTAGAGGAGGAGGGGTGGTGGTGGTCTAGAGGAGGAGGGATGATGGTGGACTAGAGGAGGAGGGATGATGGTGGACTAGAGGAGGAGGGATGATGGTGGACTAGAGGACGAGGGATGATGGTGGACTAGAGGACGAGGGATGATGGTGGACTAGAGGACGAGGGATGATGGTGGACTAGAGGACGAGGGATGATGGTGGTCTAGAGGAGGAGGGATGATGGTGGTCTAGAGGAGGAGGGATGATGGTGGACTAGAGGAGGAGGGATGATGATGGACTAGAGGAGGAGGGATGATGGTGGTCTAGAGGAGGAGGGATGATGGTGGTCTAGAGGAGGAGGGATGATGGTGGACTAGAGGAGGAGGGATGATGGTGGCTTGAGGAGGAGGGATGATGGTGGTCTAGAGGAGGAGGGATGATGGTGGACTAGAGGAGGAGGGATGATGGTGGACTAGAGGAGGAGGGATGATGGTGGACTAGAGGAGGAGGGATGATGGTGGACTAGAGGAGGAGGGATGATGGTGGACTAGAGGAGGAGGGATGATGGTGGTCTAGAGGAGGAGGGATGATGGTGGACTAGAGGAGGAGGGATGATGGTGGACTAGAGGAGGAGGGATGATGGTGGACTAGAGGAGGAGGGATGATGGTGGACTAGAGGAGGAGGGATGATGGTGGACTAGAGGAGGAGGGATGATGGTGGACTAGAGGAGGAGGGATGATGGTGGACTAGAGGAGGTGGGGTGGTGGTGGACTAGAGGAGGTGGCGTGGTGGTGGACTAGAGGAGGTGGGGTGGTGGTGGACTAGAGGAGGAGGGATGATGGTGGACTAGAGGAGGAGGGATGATGGTGGACTAGAGGAGGAGGGATGATGGTGGACTAGAGGAGGAGGGATGACGGTGGACTAGAGGAGGAGGGATGACGGTGGACTAGAGGAGGTGGGGTGATGGTGGACTAGAGGAGGTGGGATGATGGTGGACTAGAGGAGGAGGGATGATGGTGGACTAGAGGAGGAGGGATGATGGTGGACTAGAGGAGGAGGGATGATGGTGGACTAGAGGAGGTGGGGTGGTGGTGGACTAGAGGAGGTGGCGTGGTGGTGGACTAGAGGAGGTGGGGTGGTGGTGGACTAGAGGAGGAGGGATGATGGTGGACTAGAGGAGGAGGGATGATGGTGGACTAGAGGAGGAGGGATGATGGTGGACTAGAGGAGGAGGGATGACGGTGGACTAGAGGAGGAGGGATGACGGTGGACTAGAGGAGGTGGGGTGATGGTGGACTAGAGGAGGTGGGGTGGTGGTGGACTAAAGGAAGTGGGGTGATGGTGGACTAGAAGAGGAGGGGTGGTGGTGGACTAGAGGAGGAGGGATGATGGTGGTCTAGAGGAGGAGGGATGATGGTGGACTAGAGGAGGAGGGATGATGGTGGACTAGAGGAGGAGGGATGATGGTGGACTAGAGGAGGAGGGATGATGGTGGACTAGAGGAGGAGGGATGATGGTGGACTAGAGGAGGAGGGATGATGGTGGACTAGAGGAGGAGGGATGATGGTTGACTAGAGGAGGAGGGATGATGGTGGACTAGAGGAGGAGGGATGATGGTGGACTAGAGGAGGTGGGGTGATGGTGGACTAGAGGAGGTGGGGTGGTGGTGGACTAAAGGAGGTGGGGTGATGGTGGACTAGAAGAGGAGGGGTGTTGGTGGACTAGAAGAGGAGGGGTGGTGGTGGACTAGAGGAGGTGGAGTGGTGGTGAACTAGAGGAGGTGGGGTGG
Source organism: Oncorhynchus clarkii lewisi (assembly GCF_045791955.1). Lineage (NCBI taxonomy): Eukaryota > Metazoa > Chordata > Actinopteri > Salmoniformes > Salmonidae > Oncorhynchus > Oncorhynchus clarkii. The sequence goes on along the minus strand of NC_092152.1, from coordinate 77,988,044 downwards.
TGGTGGACTAGAGGTGGTGGGGTGGTGGTGGACTAGAGGAGGTGGGGTGGTGGTGGACTAGAGGAGGTGGCGTGGTGGTGGACTAGAGGAGGTGGGATGGTGGTGGACTAGAGGAGGTGGGGTGGTGGTGGACTAGAGGAGGTGGGGTGGTGGTGGACTAGAGGAGGTGGGGTGGTGGTGGACTAGAGGAGGTGGGGTGGTGGTGGACTAGAGGAGGTGGGGTGGTGGTGGACTAGAGGTGGTGGGGTGGTGGTGGACTAGAGGAGGTGGGATGATGGTGGACTAGAGGAGGTGGGGTGGTGGTGGACTAGAGGAGGAGGGATGATGGTGGACTAGAGGAGGAGGGATGGTGGTGGACTAGAGGAGGAGGGATGACGGTGGACTAGAGGAGGAGGGATGACGGTGGACTAGAGGTGGTGGGGTGATGGTGGACTAGAGGAGGTGGGGTGGTGGTGGACTAAAGGAAGTGGGGTGATGGTGGACTAGAAGAGGAGGGGTGGTGGTGGACTAGAGGAGGAGGGATGATGGTGGTCTAGAGGAGGAGGGATGATGGTGGTCTAGAGGAGGAGGGATGATGGTGGACTAGAGGACGAGGGATGATGGTGGACTAGAGGAGGAGGGATGATGGTGGACTAGAGGAGGAGGGATGATGGTGGACTAGAGGAGGAGGGATGATGGTGGACTAGAGGAGGAGGGATGATGGTGGACTAGAGGAGGAGGGATGATGGTGGACTAGAGGAGGAGGGATGATGGTTGACTAGAGGAGGAGGGATGATGGTGGACTAGAGGAGGAGGGATGATGGTGGACTAGAGGAGGTGGGGTGATGGTGGACTAGAGGAGGTGGGGTGGTGGTGGACTAAAGGAGGTGGGGTGATGGTGGACTAGAAGAGGAGGGGTGTTGGTGGACTAGAAGAGGAGGGGTGGTGGTGGACTAGAGGAGGTGGAGTGGTGGTGAACTAGAGGAGGTGGGGTGGTGGTGGACTAGAGGTGGTGGGGTGGTGGTGGACTAGAGGAGGTGGGGTGGTGGTGGACTAGAGGAGGTGGCGTGGTGGTGGACTAGAGGAGGTGGGATGGTGGTGGACTAGAGGAGGTGGGGTGGTGGTGGACTAGAGGAGGTGGGGTGGTGGTGGACTAGAGGAGGTGGGGTGGTGGTGGACTAGAGGAGGTGGGGTGGTGGTGGACTAGAGGTGGTGGGGTGGTGGTGGACTAGAGGAGGTGGGATGATGGTGGACTAGAGGAGGTGGGGTGGTGGTGGACTAGAGGAGGAGGGATGATGGTGGACTAGAGGAGGAGGGATGGTGGTGGACTAGAGGAGGAGGGGTGGTGGTGGACTAGAGAAGGTGAGGTGGTGGTGGACTAGAGGAGGAGGGGTGGTGGTGGACTAGAGGAGGTGGGGTGGTGGTGGACTAGAGGAGGTGGGGTGGTGGTGGACTAGAGGAGGTGGCGTGGTGGTGGACTAGAGGAGGTGGGGTGGTGGTGGACTAGAGGAGGAGGGATGATGGTGGACTAGAGGAGGAGGGATGATGGTGGACTAGAGGAGGAGGGGTGGTGGTGGACTAGAGGAGGAGGGGTGGTGGTGGACTAAAGGAGGTGGGGTGGTGGTGGACTAGAGGAGGTGGGATGATGGTGGACTAGAGGAGGTGGGGCGGTGGTGGACTAGAGGAGGTGGGACGATGGTGGACTAGAGGAGGAGGGATGATGGTGGACTAGAGGAGGTGGGGCAGTGGTGGACTAGAGGAGGTGGGGCGGTGGTGGACAAGAGGAGGAGGGGTGATGGTGGACTAGAGCGGTGGTCTAGAGGAGGAGGGAGGGTGGTGGACTAGAGCGGTGGTCTAGAGGAGGAGGGATGGTGGTGGACTAGAGCGGTGGTCTAGAGGAGGAGGGATGTTGGTGGACTAGAGCGGTGGACTAGAGGAGGAGGGATGGTGGTGGACTAGAGCGGTGGTCTAGAGGAGGAGGGATGGTGGTGGACAAGAGGAGGAGGGATGGTGGTGGACTAGAGGAGATGGGGTGATGGTGGACTAGAGGTGGGGTGGTGGACTAGAGGAGATGGGGTGGTGGTGGACTAGAGGTGGGGTGGTGGACTAGAGGAGGTGGGGTGGTGGTGGACAAGAGGAGGAGGAATGATGGTGGACTAGAGCGGTGGTCTAGAGGAGGAGGGATGGTGGTGGACTAGAGGAGATGGGGTGGTGGTGGACTAGAGGTGGGGTGGTGGTGGACTAGAGGAGGTGGGATGATGGTGGACTAGAGGAGGTGGGGTGGTGGTGGACTAGAGGAGGTGGGGTGGTGGTGGACTAGAGGAGGTGGGGTGGTGGTGGACTAGAGGAGGTGGGGTGGTGGTGGACTAGAGGAGGTGGGGTGGTGGTGGACTAGAGGAGGTTGGGTGATGGTGGACTAGAGGAGGAGGGATGATGGTGGACTAGAGGAGGAGGGGTGGTGGTGGACTAGAGGAGGAGGGATGATGGTGGACTAGAGGAGGAGGGATGATGGTGGACTAGAGGAGGAGGGATGATGGTGGACTAGAGGAGGAGGGATGATGGTGGACTAGAGGAGGAGGGATGATGGTGGACTAGAGGAGGAGGGATGATGGTGGACTAGAGGAGGAGGGATGATGGTGGACTAGAGGAGGTGGGGTGATGGTGGACTAGAGGAGGTGGGGTGGTGGTGGACTAAAGGAGGTGGGGTGATGGTGGACTAGAAGAGGAGGGGTGTTGGTGGACTAGAAGAGGAGGGGTGGTGGTGGACTAGAGGAGGTGGAGTGGTGGTGAACTAGAGGAGGTGGGGTGGTTGTGGACTAGAGGTGGTGGGGTGGTGGTGGACTAGAGGAGGTGGGGTGGTGGTGGACTAGAGGAGGTGGCGTGGTGGTGGACTAGAGGAGGTGGGATGGTGGTGGACTAGAGGAGGTGGGGTGGTGGTGGACTAGAGGAGGTGGGGTGGTGGTGGACTAGAGGAGGTGGGGTGGTGGTGGACTAGAGGTGGTGGGGTGGTGGTGGACTAGAGGAGGTGGGATGATGGTGGACTAGAGGAGGTGGGGTGGTGGTGGACTAGAGGAGGAGGGATGATGGTGGACTAGAGGAGGAGGGATGGTGGTGGACTAGAGGAGGAGGGGTGGTGGTGGACTAGAGAAGGTGAGGTGGTGGTGGACTAGAGGAGGAGGGGTGGTGGTGGACTAGAGGAGGTGGGGTGGTGGTGGACTAGAGGAGGTGGGGTGGTGGTGGACTAGAGGAGGTGGCGTGGTGGTGGACTAGAGGAGGTGGGGTGGTGGTGGACTAGAGGAGGAGGGATGATGGTGGACTAGAGGAGGAGGGATGATGGTGGACTAGAGGAGGAGGGGTGGTGGTGGACTAGAGGAGGAGGGGTGGTGGTGGACTAAAGGAGGAGGGGTGGTGGTGGACTAAAGGAGGTGGGGTGGTGGTGGACTAGAGGAGGTGGGGTGGTGGACTAGAGGAGGAGGGATGATGGTGGACAAGAGGAGGAGGGGTGATGGTGGACTAGAGGAGGAGGGATGGTGGTGGACTAGAGCGGTGGTCTAGAGGAGGAGGGATGTTGGTGGACTAGAGCGGTGGACTAGAGGAGGAGGGATGGTGGTGGACTAGAGCGGTGGTCTAGAGGAGGAGGGATGGTGGTGGACAAGAGGAGGAGGGATGATGGTGGACTAGCGGAGATGGGGTGGTGGTGGACTAGAGGTGGGGTGGTGGACTAGAGGAGGAGGGATGATGGTGGACAAGAGGAGGAGGGGTGATGGTGGACTAGAGGAGGAGGGATGGTGGTGGACTAGAGGAGATGGGGTGATGGTGGACTAGAGGTGGGGTGGTGGACTAGAGGAGATGGGGTGGTGGTGGACTAGAGGTGGGGTGGTGGACTAGAGGAGGTGGGGTGGTGGTGGACAAGAGGAGGAGGGATGATGGTGGACTAGAGCGGTGGTCTAGAGGAGGAGGGATGGTGGTGGACTAGAGGAGATGGGGTGGTGGTGGACTAGAGGTGGGGTGGTGGTGGACTAGAGGAGGTGGGATGATGGTGGACTAGAGGAGGTGGGGTGGTGGTGGACTAGAGGAGGTGGGGTGGTGGTGGACTAGATGAGGTGGGGTGGTGGTGGACTAGAGGAGGTGGGGTGGTGGTGGACTAGAGGAGGTTGGGTGATGGTGGACTAGAGGAGGAGGGATGATGGTGGACTAGAGGAGGAGGGGTGGTGGTGGACTAGAGGAGGAGGGATGATGGTGGACTAGAGGAGGAGGGATGATGGTGGACTAGAGGAGGAGGGATGATGGTGGACTAGAGGAGGAGGGATAATGGTGGACTAGAGGAGGAGGGATGATGGTGGACTAGAGGAGGAGGGATGACGGTGGACTAGAGGAGGTGGGATGATGGTGGACTAGAGGAGGTGGGGTGGTGGTGGACTAAAGGAGGTGGGGTGATGGTGGACTAGAAGAGGAGGGGTGGTGGTGGACTAGAAGAGGAGGGGTGGACTAGAGGAGGTGGGGTGGTGGTGGACTAGAGGTGGTGGGGTGGTGGTGGACTAGAGGAGGTGGGATGATGGTGGACTAGAGGAGGTGGGGTGGTGGTGGACTAGAGAAGGTGGGGTGGTGGTGGACTAGAGGAGGAGGGATGATGGTGGACTAGAGGAGGAGGGATGTTGGTGGACTAGAGGAGGAGGGGTGGTGGTGGACTAGAGAAGGTGAGGTGGTGGTGGACTAGAGGAGGAGGGGTGGTGGTGGACTAGAGGAGGTGGGGTGGTGGTGGACTAGAGGGGGTGGCGTGGTGGTGGACTAGAGGAGGTGGTGTGGTGGTGGACTAGAGGAGGTGGGATGATGGTGGACTAGAGGAGGAGGGATGATGGTGGACTAGAGGAGGTGGGGCAGTGGTGGACTAGAGGAGGTGGGGTGATGGTGGACTAGAAGAGGAGGGGTGGTGGTGGACTAGAAGAGGAGGGGTGGTGGTGGACAAGAGGAGGTGGAGTGGTGGTGGACTAGAGGTGGTGGGGTGGTGGTGGACTAGAGGAGGTGGGGTGGTGGTGGACTAGAGGTGGTGGGGTGGTGGTGGACTAGAGGAGGTGGGATGATGGTGGACTAGAGGAGGTGGGGTGGTGGTGGACTAGAGAAGGTGGGGTGGTGGTGGACTAGAGGAGGAGGGATGATGGTGGACTAGAGGAGGAGGGATGTTGGTGGACTAGAGGAGGAGGGGTGGTGGTGGACTAGAGAAGGTGAGGTGGTGGTGGACTAGAGGAGGAGGGGTGGTGGTGGACTAGAGGAGGTGGGGTGGTGGTGGACTAGAGGAGGTGGCGTGGTGGTGGACTAGAGGAGGTGGCGTGGTGGTGGACTAGAGGAGGTGGGGTGGTGGTGGACTAGAGGAGGAGGGATGATGGTGGACTAGAGGAGGAGGGATGATGGTGGACTAGAGGAGGTGAGGTGGTGGTGGACTAGAGGAGGAGGGGTGTTCGTGGACTAGAGGAGGAGGGGTGGTGGTGGACTATAGGAGGTGGGGTGGTGGTGGACTAGAGGAGGTGGGATGATGGTGGACTAGAGGAGGAGGGATGATGGTGGACTAGAGGAGGTGGGCGGTGGTGGACTAGAGGAGGTGGGATGATGGTGGACTAGAGGAGGAGGGATGATGGTGGACTAGAGGAGGTGGGGCAGTGGTGGACTAGAGGAGGTGGGGCGGTGGTGGACAAGAGGAGGAGGGGTGATGGTGGACTAGAGCGGTGGTCTAGAGGAGGAGGGAGGGTGGTGGACTAGAGCGGTGGTCTAGAGGAGGAGGGATGGTGGTGGACTAGAGCGGTGGTCTAGAGGAGGAGGGATTTTGGTGGACTAGAGCGGTGGACTAGAGGAGGAGGGATGGTGGTGGACTAGAGGAGGAGGGATGATGGTGGACTAGCGGAGATGGGGCGGTGGTGGACTAGAGATGGGGTGGTGGACTAGAGGAGGAGGGATTATGGTGGACAAGAGGAGGAGGGATGATGGTGGACTAGAGGAGGAGGGATGGTGGTGGACTAGAGGAGATGGGGTGATGGTGGACTAGAGGTGGGGTGGTGGACTAGAGGAGGTGGGATGGTGGTGGACAAGAGGAGGAGGGGTGATGGTGGACTAGAGGAGGAGGGATGGTGGTGGACTAGAGGAGATGGGGTGGTGGTGGACTAGAGGTGGGGTGGTGGACTAGAGGAGGTGGGGTGGTGGTGGACAAGAGGAGGAGGGATGATGGTGGACTAGAGCGGTGGTCTAGAGGAGGAGGGATGGTGGTGGACTAGAGGAGATGGGGTGGTGGTGGACTAGAGGAGGTGGGATGATGGTGGACTAGAGGAGGTGGGGTGGTGGTGGACTAGAGGAGGTGGGGTGATGGTGGACTAGAGGAGGTGGGGTGGTGGTGGACTAGAGGAGGTGGGGTGGTGGTGGACTAGAGGAGGTGGGGTGATGGTGGATTAGAGGAGGAGGGATGATGGTGGACTAGAGGAGGAGGGGTGGTGGTGGACTAGAGGAGGTGGGGTGGTGGTGGACTAGAGGAGGAGGGATGATGGTGGACTAGAGGAGGAGGGATGATGGTGGACTAGAGGAGGAGGGATGATGGTGGACTAGAGGAGGAGGGATGATGGTGGTCTAGAGGAGGAGGGATGATGGTGGTCTAGAGGAGGAGGGATGATGGTGGACTAGAGGAGGAGGGATGATGGTGGACTAGAGGGAGGAGGGATGATGGTGGACTAGAGGAGGAGGGATGATGGTGGACTAGAGGAGGAGGGATGATGGTGGACTAGAGGAGGAGGGATGATGGTGGACTAGAGGAGGTGGGGTGATGGTGGACTAGAGGAGGTGGGGTGGAAGTGGACTAAAGGAGGTGGGGTGATGGTGGACTAGAAGAGGAGGGGTGGTGGTGGACTAGAAGAGGAGGGGTGGTGGTGGACTAGAGGAGGTGGAGTGGTGGTGAACTAGAGGAGGTGGGGTGGTGGTGGACTAGAGGAGGTGGGGTGGTGGTGGACTAGAGGAGGTGGGGTGATGGTGGACTAGAGGAGGAGGGATGATGGTGGACTAGAGGAGGAGGGGTGGTGGTGGACTAGAGGAGGTGGGGTGGTGGTGGACTAGAGGAGGAGGGATGATGGTGGACTAGAGGAGGAGGGATGATGGTGGACTAGAGGAGGAGGGATGATGGTGGACTAGAGGAGGAGGGATGATGGTGGACTAGAGGAGGAGGGATGATGGTGGACTAGAGGAGGAGGGATGATGGTGGTCTAGAGGAGGAGGGATGATGGTGGTCTAGAGGAGGAGGGATGATGGTGGACTAGAGGAGGAGGGATGATGGTGGACTAGAGGAGGAGGGATGATGGTGGACTAGAGGAGGAGGGATGATGGTGGACTAGAGGAGGAGGGATGATGGTGGACTAGAGGAGGAGGGATGATGGTGGACTAGAGGAGGTGGGGTGATGGTGGACTAGAGGAGGTGGGGTGGTGGTGGACTAAAGGAGGTGGGGTGATAGTGGACTAGAAGAGGAGGGGTGGTGGTGGACTAGAAGAGGAGGGGTGGTGGTGGACTAGAGGAGGTGGAGTGGTGGTGAACTAGAGGTGGTGGGGTGGTGGTGGACTAGAGGAGGTGGGTGGTGGTGGACTAGAGGAGGTGGCGTGGTGGTGGACTAGAGGAGGTGGGGTGGTGGTGGACTAGAGGAGGTGGGGTGGTGGTGGACTAGAGGAGGTGGGTGGTGTTGGACTAGAGGAGGTGGGGTGGTGGTGGACTAGAGGTGGTGGGGTGGTGGTGGACTAGAGGTGGTGGGGTGGTGGTGGACTAGAGGAGGTGGGATGATGGTGGACTAGAGGAGGTGGGGTGGTGGTGGACTAGAGGAGGAGGGATGATGGTGGACTAGAGGAGGAGGGGTGGTGGTGGACTAGAGAAGGTGAGGTGGTGGTGGACTAGAGGAGGAGGGGTGGAAGTGGACTAGAGGAGGTGGGGTGGTGGTGGACTAGAGGAGGTGGGGTGGTGGTGGACTAGAGGAGGTGGCGTGGTGGTGGACTAGAGGAGGTGGGGTGGTGGTGGACTAGAGGAGGAGGGATGATGGTGGACTAGAGGAGGAGGGATGATGGTGGACTAGAGGAGGTGAGGTGGTGGTGGACTAGAGGAGGAGGGGTGGTGGTGGACTAGAGGAGGAGGGGTGGTGGTGGACTAAAGGAGGTGGGGTGGTGGTGGACTAGAGGAGGTGGGATGATGGTGGACTAGAGGAGGAGGGATGATGGTGGACTAGAGGAGGTGGGGCGGTGGTGGACTAGAGGAGGTGGGATGATGGTGGACTAGAGGAGGAGGGATGATGGTGGACTAGAGGAGGTGGGGCAGTGGTGGACTAGAGGAGGTGGGGCGGTGGTGGACAAGAGGAGGAGGGGTGATGGTGGACTAGAGCGGTGGTCTAGAGGAGGAGGGAGGGTGGTGGACTAGAGCGGTGGTCTAGAGGAGGAGGGATGGTGGTGGACTAGAGCGGTGGTCTAGAGGAGGAGGGATGGTGGTGGACTAGAGCGGTGGACTAGAGGAGGAGGGATGGTGGTGGACAAGAGGAGGAGGGATGATGGTGGACTAGCGGAGATGGGGTGGTGGTGGACTAGAGGTGGGGTGGTGGACTAGAGGAGGAGGGATGATGGTGGACAAGAGGAGGAGGGGTGATGGTGGACTAGAGGAGGAGGGATGGTGGTGGACTAGAGGAGATGGGGTAATGGTGGACTAGAGGTGGGGTGGTGGACTAGAGGAGGTGGGATGGTGGTGGACAAGAGGAGGAGGGGTGATGGTGGACTAGAGGAGGAGGGATGGTGGTGGACTAGAGCGGTGGTCTAGAGGAGGAGGGATGTTGGTGGACTAGAGCGGTGGACTAGAGGAGGTGGGGTGGTGGTGGACTAGAGCGGTGGGGTGATGGTGGACTAGAGGAGGAGGGATGATGGTGGACTAGAGGAGGAGGGGTGGTGGTGGACTAGAGGAGGTGGGGTGGTGGTGGACTAGAGGAGGAGGGATGATGGTGGACAAGAGGAGGAGGGGTGATGGTGGACTAGAGGAGGAGGGATGATGGTGGACTAGAGGAGGTGGGGTGATGGTGGACTAGAGGAGGTGGGGTGGTGGTGGACTAAAGGAGGTGGGGTGATGGTGGACTAGAAGAGGAGGGGTGGTGGTGGACTAGAAGAGGAGGGGTGGTGGTGGACTAGAGGAGGTGGAGTGGTGGTGAACTAGAGGAGGTGGGGTGGTGGTGGACTAGAGGAGGTGGGGTGGTGGTGGACTAGAGGAGGTGGGGTGATGGTGGACTAGAGGAGGAGGGATGGTGGTGGACAAGAGGAGGAGGGATGATGGTGGACTAGCGGAGATGGGGAGGTGGTGGACTAGAAGTGGGGTGGTGGACTAGAGGAGGAGGGATGATGGTGGACAAGAGGAGGAGGGGTGATGGTGGACTAGAGGAGGAGGGATGGTGGTGGACTAGAGGAGATGGGGTGATGGTGGACTAGAGGAGGAGGGATGACGGTGGACTAGAGGAGGTGGGATGATGGTGGACTAGAGGAGGTGGGGTGGTGGTGGACTAAAGGAGGTGGGGTGATGGTGGACTAGAAGAGGAGGGGTGGTGGTGGACTAGAAGAGGAGGGGTGGTGGTGGACTAGAGGAGGTGGAGTGGTGGTGGACTAGAGGTGGTGGGGTGGTGGTGGACTAGAGGAGGTGGGGTGGTGGTGGACTAGAGGTGGTGGGGTGGTGGTGGACTAGAGGAGGTGGGATGATGGTGGACTAGAGGAGGTGGGGTGGTGGTGGACTAGAGAAGGTGGGGTGGTGGTGGACTAGAGGAGGAGGGATGATGGTGGACTAGAGGAGGAGGGATGTTGGTGGACTAGAGGAGGAGGGGTGGTGGTGGACTAGAGAAGGTGAGGTGGTGGTGGACTAGAGGAGGAGGGGTGGTGGTGGACTAGAGGAGGTGGGGTGGTGGTGGACTAGAGGGGGTGGCGTGGTGGTGGACTAGAGGAGGTGGCGTGGTGGTGGACTAGAGGAGGTGGGATGATGGTGGACTAGAGGAGGAGGGATGATGGTGGACTAGAGGAGGTGGGGCAGTGGTGGACTAGAGGAGGTGGGGTGATGGTGGACTAGAAGAGGAGGGGTGGTGGTGGACTAGAAGAGGAGGGGTGGTGGTGGACAAGAGGAGGTGGAGTGGTGGTGGACTAGAGGTGGTGGGGTGGTGGTGGACTAGAGGAGGTGGGGTGGTGGTGGACTAGAGGTGGTGGGGTGGTGGTGGACTAGAGGAGGTGGGATGATGGTGGACTAGAGGAGGTGGGGTGGTGGTGGACTAGAGAAGGTGGGGTGGTGGTGGACTAGAGGAGGAGGGATGATGGTGGACTAGAGGAGGAGGGATGTTGGTGGACTAGAGGAGGAGGGGTGGTGGTGGACTAGAGAAGGTGAGGTGGTGGTGGACTAGAGGAGGAGGGGTGGTGGTGGACTAGAGGAGGTGGGGTGGTGGTGGACTAGAGGAGGTGGCGTGGTGGTGGACTAGAGGAGGTGGCGTGGTGGTGGACTAGAGGAGGTGGGGTGGTGGTGGACTAGAGGAGGAGGGATGATGGTGGACTAGAGGAGGAGGGATGATGGTGGACTAGAGGAGGTGAGGTGGTGGTGGACTAGAGGAGGAGGGGTGGTGGTGGACTAGAGGAGGAGGGGTGGTGGTGGACTAAAGGAGGTGGGGTGGTGGTGGACTAGAGGAGGTGGGATGATGGTGGACTAGAGGAGGAGGGATGATGGTGGACTAGAGGAGGTGGGGTGGTGGTGGACTAGAGGAGGTGGGGTGGTGGTGGACTAGAGGAGGTGGGGTGGTGGTGGACTAGAGGAGGTGGGGTGATGGTGGACTAGAGGAGGAGGGATGATGGTGGACTAGAGGAGGAGGGGTGGTGGTGGACTAGAGGAGGTGGGGTGGTGGTGGACTAGAGGAGGAGGGATGATGGTGGACTAGAGGAGGAGGGATGATGGTGGACTAGAGGAGGAGGGATGATGGTGGACTAGAGGAGGAGGGATGATGGTGGACTAGAGGAGGAGGGATGATGGTGGACTAGAGGAGGAGGGATGATGGTGGTCTAGAGGAGGAGGGATGATGGTGGTCTAGAGGAGGAGGGATGATGGTGGACTAGAGGAGGAGGGATGATGGTGGACTAGAGGAGGAGGGATGATGGTGGACTAGAGGAGGAGGGATGATGGTGGACTAGAGGAGGAGGGATGATGGTGGACTAGAGGAGGAGGGATGATGGTGGACTAGAGGAGGTGGGGTGATGGTGGACTAGAGGAGGTGGGGTGGTGGTGGACTAAAGGAGGTGGGGTGATAGTGGACTAGAAGAGGAGGGGTGGTGGTGGACTAGAAGAGGAGGGGTGGTGGTGGACTAGAGGAGGTGGAGTGGTGGTGAACTAGAGGAGGTGGGGTGGTGGTGGACTAGAGGTGGTGGGGTGGTGGTGGACTAGAGGAGGTGGGTGGTGGTGGACTAGAGGAGGTGGCGTGGTGGTGGACTAGAGGAGGTGGGGTGGTGGTGGACTAGAGGAGGTGGGGTGGTGGTGGACTAGAGGAGGTGGGGTGGTGGTGGACTAGAGGAGGTGGGGTGGTGGTGGACTAGAGGTGGTGGGGTGGTGGTGGACTAGAGGTGGTGGGGTGGTGGTGGACTAGAGGAGGTGGGATGATGGTGGACTAGAGGAGGTGGGGTGGTGGTGGACTAGAGGAGGAGGGATGATGGTGGACTAGAGGAGGAGGGGTGGTGGTGGACTAGAGAAGGTGAGGTGGTGGTGGACTAGAGGAGGAGGGGTGGTGGTGGACTAGAGGAGGTGGGGTGGTGGTGGACTAGAGGAGGTGGGGTGGTGGTGGACTAGAGGAGGTGGGGTGGTGGTGGACTAGAGGAGGAGGGATGATGGTGGACTAGAGGAGGAGGGATGATGGTGGACTAGAGGAGGAGGGATGATGGTGGACTAGAGGAGGTGAGGTGGTGGTGGACTAGAGGAGGAGGGGTGGTGGTGGACTAGAGGAGGAGGGGTGGTGGTGGAGTAAAGGAGGTGGGGTGGTGGTGGACTAGAGGAGGTGGGATGATGGTGGACTAGAGGAGGAGGGATGATGGTGGACTAGAGGAGGTGGGGCGGTGGTGGACTAGAGGAGGTGGGATGATGGTGGACTAGAGGAGGAGGGATGATGGTGGACTAGAGGAGGTGGGGCAGTGGTGGACTAGAGGAGGTGGGGCGGTGGTGGACAAGAGGAGGAGGGGTGATGGTGGACTAGAGCGGTGGTCTAGAGGAGGAGGGAGGGTGGTGGACTAGAGCGGTGGTCTAGAGGAGGAGGGATGGTGGTGGACTAGAGCGGTGGACTAGAGGAGGAGGGATGGTGGTGGACAAGAGGAGGAGGGATGATGGTGGACTAGCGGAGATGGGGTGGTGGTGGACTAGAGGTGGGGTGGTGGACTAGAGGAGGAGGGATGATGGTGGACAAGAGGAGGAGGGGTGATGGTGGACTAGAGGAGGAGGGATGGTGGTGGACTAGAGGAGATGGGGTAATGGTGGACTAGAGGTGGGGTGGTGGACTAGAGGAGGTGGGATGGTGGTGGACAAGAGGAGGAGGGGTGATGGTGGACTAGAGGAGGAGGGATGGTGTTGGACTAGAGCGGTGGTCTAGAGGAGGAGGGATGTTGGTGGACTAGAGCGGTGGACTAGAGGAGGAGGGATGGTGGTGGACTAGAGGAGATGGGGTGATGGTGGACTAGAGGTGGGGTGGTGGACTAGAGGAGGTGGGATGGTGGTGGACAAGAGGAGGAGGGGTGATGGTGGACTAGAGGAGGAGGGATGGTGGTGGACTAGAGGAGATGGGGTGGTGGTGGACTAGAGGTGGGGTGGTGGACTAGAGGAGGTGGGGTGGTGGTGGACAAGAGGAGGAGGGATGATGGTGGACTAGAGCGGTGGTCTAGAGGAGGAGGGATGGTGGTGGACTAGAGGAGATGGGGTGGTGGTGGACTAGAGGAGGTGGGATGATGGTGGACTAGAGGAGGTGGGGTGGTGGTGGACTAGAGGAGGTGGGGTGATGGTGGACTAGAGGAGGTGGGGTGGTGGTGGACTAGAGGAGGTGGGGTGGTGGTGGACTAGAGGAGGTGGGGTGATGGTGGATTAGAGGAGGAGGGATGATGGTGGACTAGAGGAGGAGGGGTGGTGGTGGACTAGAGGAGGTGGGGTGGTGGTGGACTAGAGGAGGAGGGATGATGGTGGACTAGAGGAGGAGGGATGATGGTGGACTAGAGGAGGAGGGATGATGGTGGACTAGAGGAGGAGGGATGATGGTGGTCTAGAGGAGGAGGGATGATGGTGGTCTAGAGGAGGAGGGATGATGGTGGACTAGAGGAGGAGGGATGATGGTGGACTAGAGGAGGAGGGATGATGGTGGACTAGAGGAGGAGGGATGATGGTGGACTAGAGGAGGAGGGATGATGGTGGACTAGAGGAGGAGGGATGATGGTGGACTAGAGGAGGTGGGGTGATGGTGGACTAGAGGAGGTGGGGTGGAAGTGGACTAAAGGAGGTGGGGTGATGGTGGACTAGAAGAGGAGGGGTGGTGGTGGACTAGAAGAGGAGGGGTGGTGGTGGACTAGAGGAGGTGGAGTGGTGGTGAACTAGAGGAGGTGGGGTGGTGGTGGACTAGAGGAGGTGGGGTGGTGGTGGACTAGAGGAGGTGGGGTGATGGTGGACTAGAGGAGGAGGGATGATGGTGGACTAGAGGAGGAGGGGTGGTGGTGGACTAGAGGAGGTGGGGTGGTGGTGGACTAGAGGAGGAGGGATGATGGTGGACTAGAGGAGGAGGGATGATGGTGGACTAGAGGAGGAGGGATGATGGTGGACTAGAGGAGGAGGGATGATGGTGGACTAGAGGAGGAGGGATGATGGTGGTCTAGAGGAGGAGGGATGATGGTGGTCTAGAGGAGGAGGGATGATGGTGGACTAGAGGAGGAGGGATGATGGTGGACTAGAGGAGGAGGGATGATGGTGGACTAGAGGAGGAGGGATGATGGTGGACTAGAGGAGGAGGGATGATGGTGGACTAGAGGAGGAGGGATGATGGTGGACTAGAGGAGGTGGGGTGATGGTGGACTAGAGGAGGTGGGGTGGTGGTGGACTAAAGGAGGTGGGGTGATAGTGGACTAGAAGAGGAGGGGTGGTGGTGGACTAGAAGAGGAGGGGTGGTGGTGGACTAGAGGAGGTGGAGTGGTGGTGAACTAGAGGTGGTGGGGTGGTGGTGGACTAGAGGAGGTGGGTGGTGGTGGACTAGAGGAGGTGGCGTGGTGGTGGACTAGAGGAGGTGGGGTGGTGGTGGACTAGAGGAGGTGGGGTGGTGGTGGACTAGAGGAGGTGGGTGGTGTTGGACTAGAGGAGGTGGGGTGGTGGTGGACTAGAGGTGGTGGGGTGGTGGTGGACTAGAGGTGGTGGGGTGGTGGTGGACTAGAGGAGGTGGGATGATGGTGGACTAGAGGAGGTGGGGTGGTGGTGGACTAGAGGAGGAGGGATGATGGTGGACTAGAGGAGGAGGGGTGGTGGTGGACTAGAGAAGGTGAGGTGGTGGTGGACTAGAGGAGGAGGGGTGGAAGTGGACTAGAGGAGGTGGGGTGGTGGTGGACTAGAGGAGGTGGGGTGGTGGTGGACTAGAGGAGGTGGCGTGGTGGTGGACTAGAGGAGGTGGGGTGGTGGTGGACTAGAGGAGGAGGGATGATGGTGGACTAGAGGAGGAGGGATGATGGTGGACTAGAGGAGGTGAGGTGGTGGTGGACTAGAGGAGGAGGGGTGGTGGTGGACTAGAGGAGGAGGGGTGGTGGTGGACTAAAGGAGGTGGGGTGGTGGTGGACTAGAGGAGGTGGGATGATGGTGGACTAGAGGAGGAGGGATGATGGTGGACTAGAGGAGGTGGGGCGGTGGTGGACTAGAGGAGGTGGGATGATGGTGGACTAGAGGAGGAGGGATGATGGTGGACAAGAGGAGGAGGGGTGATGGTGGACTAGAGGAGGAGGGATGATGGTGGACTAGAGGAGGTGGGGTGATGGTGGACTAGAGGAGGTGGGGTGGTGGTGGACTAAAGGAGGTGGGGTGATGGTGGACTAGAAGAGGAGGGGTGGTGGTGGACTAGAAGAGGAGGGGTGGTGGTGGACTAGAGGAGGTGGAGTGGTGGTGAACTAGAGGAGGTGGGGTGGTGGTGGACTAGAGGAGGTGGGGTGGTGGTGGACTAGAGGAGGTGGGGTGATGGTGGACTAGAGGAGGAGGGATGGTGGTGGACAAGAGGAGGAGGGATGATGGTGGACTAGCGGAGATGGGGAGGTGGTGGACTAGAAGTGGGGTGGTGGACTAGAGGAGGAGGGATGATGGTGGACAAGAGGAGGAGGGGTGATGGTGGACTAGAGGAGGAGGGATGGTGGTGGACTAGAGGAGATGGGGTGATGGTGGACTAGAGGAGGAGGGATGACGGTGGACTAGAGGAGGTGGGATGATGGTGGACTAGAGGAGGTGGGGTGGTGGTGGACTAAAGGAGGTGGGGTGATGGTGGACTAGAAGAGGAGGGGTGGTGGTGGACTAGAAGAGGAGGGGTGGTGGTGGACTAGAGGAGGTGGAGTGGTGGTGGACTAGAGGTGGTGGGGTGGTGGTGGACTAGAGGAGGTGGGGTGGTGGTGGACTAGAGGTGGTGGGGTGGTGGTGGACTAGAGGAGGTGGGATGATGGTGGACTAGAGGAGGTGGGGTGGTGGTGGACTAGAGAAGGTGGGGTGGTGGTGGACTAGAGGAGGAGGGATGATGGTGGACTAGAGGAGGAGGGATGTTGGTGGACTAGAGGAGGAGGGGTGGTGGTGGACTAGAGAAGGTGAGGTGGTGGTGGACTAGAGGAGGAGGGGTGGTGGTGGACTAGAGGAGGTGGGGTGGTGGTGGACTAGAGGGGGTGGCGTGGTGGTGGACTAGAGGAGGTGGCGTGGTGGTGGACTAGAGGAGGTGGGATGATGGTGGACTAGAGGAGGAGGGATGATGGTGGACTAGAGGAGGTGGGGCAGTGGTGGACTAGAGGAGGTGGGGTGATGGTGGACTAGAAGAGGAGGGGTGGTGGTGGACTAGAAGAGGAGGGGTGGTGGTGGACAAGAGGAGGTGGAGTGGTGGTGGACTAGAGGTGGTGGGGTGGTGGTGGACTAGAGGAGGTGGGGTGGTGGTGGACTAGAGGTGGTGGGGTGGTGGTGGACTAGAGGAGGTGGGATGATGGTGGACTAGAGGAGGTGGGGTGGTGGTGGACTAGAGAAGGTGGGGTGGTGGTGGACTAGAGGAGGAGGGATGATGGTGGACTAGAGGAGGAGGGATGTTGGTGGACTAGAGGAGGAGGGGTGGTGGTGGACTAGAGAAGGTGAGGTGGTGGTGGACTAGAGGAGGAGGGGTGGTGGTGGACTAGAGGAGGTGGGGTGGTGGTGGACTAGAGGAGGTGGCGTGGTGGTGGACTAGAGGAGGTGGCGTGGTGGTGGACTAGAGGAGGTGGGGTGGTGGTGGACTAGAGGAGGAGGGATGATGGTGGACTAGAGGAGGAGGGATGATGGTGGACTAGAGGAGGTGAGGTGGTGGTGGACTAGAGGAGGAGGGGTGGTGGTGGACTAGAGGAGGAGGGGTGGTGGTGGACTAAAGGAGGTGGGGTGGTGGTGGACTAGAGGAGGTGGGATGATGGTGGACTAGAGGAGGAGGGATGATGGTGGACTAGAGGAGGTGGGGTGGTGGTGGACTAGAGGAGGTGGGGTGGTGGTGGACTAGAGGAGGTGGGGTGGTGGTGGACTAGAGGAGGTGGGGTGATGGTGGACTAGAGGAGGAGGGATGATGGTGGACTAGAGGAGGAGGGGTGGTGGTGGACTAGAGGAGGTGGGGTGGTGGTGGACTAGAGGAGGAGGGATGATGGTGGACTAGAGGAGGAGGGATGATGGTGGACTAGAGGAGGAGGGATGATGGTGGACTAGAGGAGGAGGGATGATGGTGGACTAGAGGAGGAGGGATGATGGTGGACTAGAGGAGGAGGGATGATGGTGGTCTAGAGGAGGAGGGATGATGGTGGTCTAGAGGAGGAGGGATGATGGTGGACTAGAGGAGGAGGGATGATGGTGGACTAGAGGAGGAGGGATGATGGTGGACTAGAGGAGGAGGGATGATGGTGGACTAGAGGAGGAGGGATGATGGTGGACTAGAGGAGGAGGGATGATGGTGGACTAGAGGAGGTGGGGTGATGGTGGACTAGAGGAGGTGGGGTGGTGGTGGACTAAAGGAGGTGGGGTGATAGTGGACTAGAAGAGGAGGGGTGGTGGTGGACTAGAAGAGGAGGGGTGGTGGTGGACTAGAGGAGGTGGAGTGGTGGTGAACTAGAGGAGGTGGGGTGGTGGTGGACTAGAGGTGGTGGGGTGGTGGTGGACTAGAGGAGGTGGGTGGTGGTGGACTAGAGGAGGTGGCGTGGTGGTGGACTAGAGGAGGTGGGGTGGTGGTGGACTAGAGGAGGTGGGGTGGTGGTGGACTAGAGGAGGTGGGGTGGTGGTGGACTAGAGGAGGTGGGGTGGTGGTGGACTAGAGGTGGTGGGGTGGTGGTGGACTAGAGGTGGTGGGGTGGTGGTGGACTAGAGGAGGTGGGATGATGGTGGACTAGAGGAGGTGGGGTGGTGGTGGACTAGAGGAGGAGGGATGATGGTGGACTAGAGGAGGAGGGGTGGTGGTGGACTAGAGAAGGTGAGGTGGTGGTGGACTAGAGGAGGAGGGGTGGTGGTGGACTAGAGGAGGTGGGGTGGTGGTGGACTAGAGGAGGTGGGGTGGTGGTGGACTAGAGGAGGTGGGGTGGTGGTGGACTAGAGGAGGAGGGATGATGGTGGACTAGAGGAGGAGGGATGATGGTGGACTAGAGGAGGAGGGATGATGGTGGACTAGAGGAGGTGAGGTGGTGGTGGACTAGAGGAGGAGGGGTGGTGGTGGACTAGAGGAGGAGGGGTGGTGGTGGAGTAAAGGAGGTGGGGTGGTGGTGGACTAGAGGAGGTGGGATGATGGTGGACTAGAGGAGGAGGGATGATGGTGGACTAGAGGAGGTGGGGCGGTGGTGGACTAGAGGAGGTGGGATGATGGTGGACTAGAGGAGGAGGGATGATGGTGGACTAGAGGAGGTGGGGCAGTGGTGGACTAGAGGAGGTGGGGCGGTGGTGGACAAGAGGAGGAGGGGTGATGGTGGACTAGAGCGGTGGTCTAGAGGAGGAGGGAGGGTGGTGGACTAGAGCGGTGGTCTAGAGGAGGAGGGATGGTGGTGGACTAGAGCGGTGGACTAGAGGAGGAGGGATGGTGGTGGACAAGAGGAGGAGGGATGATGGTGGACTAGCGGAGATGGGGTGGTGGTGGACTAGAGGTGGGGTGGTGGACTAGAGGAGGAGGGATGATGGTGGACAAGAGGAGGAGGGGTGATGGTGGACTAGAGGAGGAGGGATGGTGGTGGACTAGAGGAGATGGGGTAATGGTGGACTAGAGGTGGGGTGGTGGACTAGAGGAGGTGGGATGGTGGTGGACAAGAGGAGGAGGGGTGATGGTGGACTAGAGGAGGAGGGATGGTGTTGGACTAGAGCGGTGGTCTAGAGGAGGAGGGATGTTGGTGGACTAGAGCGGTGGACTAGAGGAGGAGGGATGGTGGTGGACTAGAGGAGATGGGGTGATGGTGGACTAGAGGTGGGGTGGTGGACTAGAGGAGGTGGGATGGTGGTGGACAAGAGGAGGAGGGGTGATGGTGGACTAGAGGAGGAGGGATGGTGGTGGACTAGAGGAGATGGGGTGGTGGTGGACTAGAGGTGGGGTGGTGGACTAGAGGAGGTGGGGTGGTGGTGGACAAGAGGAGGAGGGATGATGGTGGACTAGAGCGGTGGTCTAGAGGAGGAGGGATGGTGGTGGACTAGAGGAGATGGGGTGGTGGTGGACTAGAGGAGGTGGGATGATGGTGGACTAGAGGAGGTGGGGTGGTGGTGGACTAGAGGAGGTGGGGTGATGGTGGACTAGAGGAGGTGGGGTGGTGGTGGACTAGAGGAGGTGGGGTGGTGGTGGACTAGAGGAGGTGGGGTGATGGTGGATTAGAGGAGGAGGGATGATGGTGGACTAGAGGAGGAGGGGTGGTGGTGGACTAGAGGAGGTGGGGTGGTGGTGGACTAGAGGAGGAGGGATGATGGTGGACTAGAGGAGGAGGGATGATGGTGGACTAGAGGAGGAGGGATGATGGTGGACTAGAGGAGGAGGGATGATGGTGGTCTAGAGGAGGAGGGATGATGGTGGTCTAGAGGAGGAGGGATGATGGTGGACTAGAGGAGGAGGGATGATGGTGGACTAGAGGAGGAGGGATGATGGTGGACTAGAGGAGGAGGGATGATGGTGGACTAGAGGAGGAGGGATGATGGTGGACTAGAGGAGGAGGGATGATGGTGGACTAGAGGAGGTGGGGTGATGGTGGACTAGAGGAGGTGGGGTGGAAGTGGACTAAAGGAGGTGGGGTGATGGTGGACTAGAAGAGGAGGGGTGGTGGTGGACTAGAAGAGGAGGGGTGGTGGTGGACTAGAGGAGGTGGAGTGGTGGTGAACTAGAGGAGGTGGGGTGGTGGTGGACTAGAGGAGGTGGGGTGGTGGTGGACTAGAGGAGGTGGGGTGATGGTGGACTAGAGGAGGAGGGATGATGGTGGACTAGAGGAGGAGGGGTGGTGGTGGACTAGAGGAGGTGGGGTGGTGGTGGACTAGAGGAGGAGGGATGATGGTGGACTAGAGGAGGAGGGATGATGGTGGACTAGAGGAGGAGGGATGATGGTGGACTAGAGGAGGAGGGATGATGGTGGACTAGAGGAGGAGGGATGATGGTGGTCTAGAGGAGGAGGGATGATGGTGGTCTAGAGGAGGAGGGATGATGGTGGACTAGAGGAGGAGGGATGATGGTGGACTAGAGGAGGAGGGATGATGGTGGACTAGAGGAGGAGGGATGATGGTGGACTAGAGGAGGAGGGATGATGGTGGACTAGAGGAGGAGGGATGATGGTGGACTAGAGGAGGTGGGGTGATGGTGGACTAGAGGAGGTGGGGTGGTGGTGGACTAAAGGAGGTGGGGTGATAGTGGACTAGAAGAGGAGGGGTGGTGGTGGACTAGAAGAGGAGGGGTGGTGGTGGACTAGAGGAGGTGGAGTGGTGGTGAACTAGAGGTGGTGGGGTGGTGGTGGACTAGAGGAGGTGGGTGGTGGTGGACTAGAGGAGGTGGCGTGGTGGTGGACTAGAGGAGGTGGGGTGGTGGTGGACTAGAGGAGGTGGGGTGGTGGTGGACTAGAGGAGGTGGGTGGTGTTGGACTAGAGGAGGTGGGGTGGTGGTGGACTAGAGGTGGTGGGGTGGTGGTGGACTAGAGGTGGTGGGGTGGTGGTGGACTAGAGGAGGTGGGATGATGGTGGACTAGAGGAGGTGGGGTGGTGGTGGACTAGAGGAGGAGGGATGATGGTGGACTAGAGGAGGAGGGGTGGTGGTGGACTAGAGAAGGTGAGGTGGTGGTGGACTAGAGGAGGAGGGGTGGAAGTGGACTAGAGGAGGTGGGGTGGTGGTGGACTAGAGGAGGTGGGGTGGTGGTGGACTAGAGGAGGTGGCGTGGTGGTGGACTAGAGGAGGTGGGGTGGTGGTGGACTAGAGGAGGAGGGATGATGGTGGACTAGAGGAGGAGGGATGATGGTGGACTAGAGGAGGTGAGGTGGTGGTGGACTAGAGGAGGAGGGGTGGTGGTGGACTAGAGGAGGAGGGGTGGTGGTGGACTAAAGGAGGTGGGGTGGTGGTGGACTAGAGGAGGTGGGATGATGGTGGACTAGAGGAGGAGGGATGATGGTGGACTAGAGGAGGTGGGGCGGTGGTGGACTAGAGGAGGTGGGATGATGGTGGACTAGAGGAGGAGGGATGATGGTGGACTAGAGGAGGTGGGGCAGTGGTGGACTAGAGGAGGTGGGGCGGTGGTGGACAAGAGGAGGAGGGGTGATGGTGGACTAGAGCGGTGGTCTAGAGGAGGAGGGAGGGTGGTGGACTAGAGCGGTGGTCTAGAGGAGGAGGGATGGTGGTGGACTAGAGCGGTGGTCTAGAGGAGGAGGGATGGTGGTGGACTAGAGCGGTGGACTAGAGGAGGAGGGATGGTGGTGGACAAGAGGAGGAGGGATGATGGTGGACTAGCGGAGATGGGGTGGTGGTGGACTAGAGGTGGGGTGGTGGACTAGAGGAGGAGGGATGATGGTGGACAAGAGGAGGAGGGGTGATGGTGGACTAGAGGAGGAGGGATGGTGGTGGACTAGAGGAGATGGGGTAATGGTGGACTAGAGGTGGGGTGGTGGACTAGAGGAGGTGGGATGGTGGTGGACAAGAGGAGGAGGGGTGATGGTGGACTAGAGGAGGAGGGATGGTGGTGGACTAGAGCGGTGGTCTAGAGGAGGAGGGATGTTGGTGGACTAGAGCGGTGGACTAGAGGAGGTGGGGTGGTGGTGGACTAGAGCGGTGGGGTGATGGTGGACTAGAGGAGGAGGGATGATGGTGGACTAGAGGAGGAGGGGTGGTGGTGGACTAGAGGAGGTGGGGTGGTGGTGGACTAGAGGAGGAGGGATGATGGTGGACAAGAGGAGGAGGGGTGATGGTGGACTAGAGGAGGAGGGATGATGGTGGACTAGAGGAGGTGGGGTGATGGTGGACTAGAGGAGGTGGGGTGGTGGTGGACTAAAGGAGGTGGGGTGATGGTGGACTAGAAGAGGAGGGGTGGTGGTGGACTAGAAGAGGAGGGGTGGTGGTGGACTAGAGGAGGTGGAGTGGTGGTGAACTAGAGGAGGTGGGGTGGTGG
Source organism: Oncorhynchus clarkii lewisi (assembly GCF_045791955.1). Classification (NCBI taxonomy): domain Eukaryota; kingdom Metazoa; phylum Chordata; class Actinopteri; order Salmoniformes; family Salmonidae; genus Oncorhynchus; species Oncorhynchus clarkii. Next base: position 77,966,216 of record NC_092152.1, on the reverse strand, counting down.
TGGACTAGAGGAGGTGGGGTGGTGGTGGACTAGAGGAGGTGGGGTGATGGTGGACTAGAGGAGGAGGGATGGTGGTGGACAAGAGGAGGAGGGATGATGGTGGACTAGCGGAGATGGGGAGGTGGTGGACTAGAAGTGGGGTGGTGGACTAGAGGAGGAGGGATGATGGTGGACAAGAGGAGGAGGGGTGATGGTGGACTAGAGGAGGAGGGATGGTGGTGGACTAGAGGAGATGGGGTGATGGTGGACTAGAGGAGGAGGGATGACGGTGGACTAGAGGAGGTGGGGTGATGGTGGACTAGAAGAGGAGGGGTGGTGGTGGACTAGAAGAGGAGGGGTGGTGGTGGACTAGAAGAGGAGGGGTGGTGGTGGACTAGAGGAGGTGGAGTGGTGGTGGACTAGAGGAGGTGGGGTGGTGGTGGACTAGAGGAGGTGGGGTGGTGGTGGACTAGAGGTGGTGGGGTGGTGGTGGACTAGAGGAGGTGGGATGATGGTGGACTAGAGGAGGTGGGGTGGTGGTGGACTAGAGAAGGTGGGGTGGTGGTGGACTAGAGGAGGAGGGATGATGGTGGACTAGAGGAGGAGGGATGTTGGTGGACTAGAGGAGGAGGGGTGGTGGTGGACTAGAGAAGGTGAGGTGGTGGTGGACTAGAGGAGGAGGGGTGGTGGTGGACTAGAGGAGGTGGGGTGGTGGTGGACTAGAGGGGGTGGCGTGGTGGTGGACTAGAGGAGGTGGCGTGGTGGTGGACTAGAGGAGGTGGGATGATGGTGGACTAGAGGAGGAGGGATGATGGTGGACTAGAGGAGGTGGGGCAGTGGTGGACTAGAGGAGGTGGGGTGATGGTGGACTAGAAGAGGAGGGGTGGTGGTGGACTAGAAGAGGAGGGGTGGTGGTGGACAAGAGGAGGTGGAGTGGTGGTGGACTAGAGGTGGTGGGGTGGTGGTGGACTAGAGGAGGTGGGGTGGTGGTGGACTAGAGGTGGTGGGGTGGTGGTGGACTAGAGGAGGTGGGATGATGGTGGACTAGAGGAGGTGGGGTGGTGGTGGACTAGAGAAGGTGGGGTGGTGGTGGACTAGAGGAGGAGGGATGATGGTGGACTAGAGGAGGAGGGATGTTGGTGGACTAGAGGAGGAGGGGTGGTGGTGGACTAGAGAAGGTGAGGTGGTGGTGGACTAGAGGAGGAGGGGTGGTGGTGGACTAGAGGAGGTGGGGTGGTGGTGGACTAGAGGAGGTGGCGTGGTGGTGGACTAGAGGAGGTGGCGTGGTGGTGGACTAGAGGAGGTGGGGTGGTGGTGGACTAGAGGAGGAGGGATGATGGTGGACTAGAGGAGGAGGGATGATGGTGGACTAGAGGAGGTGAGGTGGTGGTGGACTAGAGGAGGAGGGGTGGTGGTGGACTAGAGGAGGAGGGGTGGTGGTGGACTAAAGGAGGTGGGGTGGTGGTGGACTAGAGGAGGTGGGATGATGGTGGACTAGAGGAGGAGGGATGATGGTGGACTAGAGGAGGTGGGGTGGTGGTGGACTAGAGGAGGTGGGGTGGTGGTGGACTAGAGGAGGTGGGGTGGTGGTGGACTAGAGGAGGTGGGGTGATGGTGGACTAGAGGAGGAGGGATGATGGTGGACTAGAGGAGGAGGGGTGGTGGTGGACTAGAGGAGGTGGGGTGGTGGTGGACTAGAGGAGGAGGGATGATGGTGGACTAGAGGAGGAGGGATGATGGTGGACTAGAGGAGGAGGGATGATGGTGGACTAGAGGAGGAGGGATGATGGTGGACTAGAGGAGGAGGGATGATGGTGGACTAGAGGAGGAGGGATGATGGTGGTCTAGAGGAGGAGGGATGATGGTGGTCTAGAGGAGGAGGGATGATGGTGGACTAGAGGAGGAGGGATGATGGTGGACTAGAGGAGGAGGGATGATGGTGGACTAGAGGAGGAGGGATGATGGTGGACTAGAGGAGGAGGGATGATGGTGGACTAGAGGAGGAGGGATGATGGTGGACTAGAGGAGGTGGGGTGATGGTGGACTAGAGGAGGTGGGGTGGTGGTGGACTAAAGGAGGTGGGGTGATAGTGGACTAGAAGAGGAGGGGTGGTGGTGGACTAGAAGAGGAGGGGTGGTGGTGGACTAGAGGAGGTGGGGTGGTGGTGGACTAGAGGAGGTGGGGGGGTGGTGGACTAGAGGTGGTGGGGTGGTGGTGGACTAGAGGAGGTGGGTGGTGGTGGACTAGAGGAGGTGGCGTGGTGGTGGACTAGAGGAGGTGGGGTGGTGGTGGACTAGAGGAGGTGGGGTGGTGGTGGACTAGAGGAGGTGGGGTGGTGGTGGACTAGAGGAGGTGGGGTGGTGGTGGACTAGAGGTGGTGGGGTGGTGGTGGACTAGAGGTGGTGGGGTGGTGGTGGACTAGAGGAGGTGGGATGATGGTGGACTAGAGGAGGTGGGGTGGTGGTGGACTAGAGGAGGAGGGATGATGGTGGACTAGAGGAGGAGGGGTGGTGGTGGACTAGAGAAGGTGAGGTGGTGGTGGACTAGAGGAGGAGGGGTGGTGGTGGACTAGAGGAGGTGGGGTGGTGGTGGACTAGAGGAGGTGCGGTGGTGGTGGACTAGAGGAGGTGGGGTGGTGGTGGACTAGAGGAGGAGGGATGATGGTGGACTAGAGGAGGAGGGATGATGGTGGACTAGAGGAGGAGGGATGATGGTGGACTAGAGGAGGTGAGGTGGTGGTGGACTAGAGGAGGAGGGGTGGTGGTGGACTAGAGGAGGCGGGGTGGTGGTGGAGTAAAGGAGGTGGGGTGGTGGTGGACTAGAGGAGGTGGGATGATGGTGGACTAGAGGAGGAGGGATGATGGTGGACTAGAGGAGGTGGGGCGGTGGTGGACTAGAGGAGGTGGGATGATGGTGGACTAGAGGAGGAGGGATGATGGTGGACTAGAGGAGGTGGGGCAGTGGTGGACTAGAGGAGGTGGGGCGGTGGTGGACAAGAGGAGGAGGGGTGATGGTGGACTAGAGCGGTGGTCTAGAGGAGGAGGGAGGGTGGTGGACTAGAGCGGTGGTCTAGAGGAGGAGGGATGGTGGTGGACTAGAGCGGTGGACTAGAGGAGGAGGGATGGTGGTGGACAAGAGGAGGAGGGATGATGGTGGACTAGCGGAGATGGGGTGGTGGTGGACTAGAGGTGGGGTGGTGGACTAGAGGAGGAGGGATGATGGTGGACAAGAGGAGGAGGGGTGATGGTGGACTAGAGGAGGAGGGATGGTGGTGGACTAGAGGAGATGGGGTAATGGTGGACTAGAGGTGGGGTGGTGGACTAGAGGAGGTGGGATGGTGGTGGACAAGAGGAGGAGGGGTGATGGTGGACTAGAGGAGGAGGGATGGTGCTGGACTAGAGCGGTGGTCTAGAGGAGGAGGGATGTTGGTGGACTAGAGCGGTGGACTAGAGGAGGAGGGATGGTGGTGGACTAGAGCGGTGGTCTAGAGGAGGAGGGATGGTGGTGGACAAGAGGAGGAGGGATGATGGTGGACTAGCGGAGATGGGGAGGTGGTGGACTAGAGGTGGGGTGGTGGACTAGAGGAGGAGGGATGATGGTGGACAAGAGGAGGAGGGGTGATGGTGGACTAGAGGAGGAGGGATGGTGGTGGACTAGAGGAGATGGGGTGATGGTGGACTAGAGGAGGAGGGATGACGGTGGACTAGAGGAGGTGGGATGATGGTGGACTAGAGGAGGTGGGGTGGTGGTGGACTAAAGGAGGTGGGGTGATGGTGGACTAGAAGAGGAGGGGTGGTGGTGGACTAGAAGAGGAGGGGTGGTGGTGGACTAGAGGAGGTGGAGTGGTGGTGGACTAGAGGTGGTGGGGTGGTGGTGGACTAGAGGAGGTGGGGTGGTGGTGGACTAGAGGTGGTGGGGTGGTGGTGGACTAGAGGAGGTGGGATGATGGTGGACTAGAGGAGGTGGGGTGGTGGTGGACTAGAGTAGGTGGGGTGGTGGTGGACTAGAGGAGGAGGGATGATGGTGGACTAGAGGAGGAGGGATGTTGGTTGACTAGAGGAGGAGGGGTGGTGGTGGACTAGAGAAGGTGAGGTGGTGGTGGACTAGAGGAGGAGGGGTGGTGGTGGACTAGAGGAGGTGGGGTGGTGGTGGACTAGAGGGGGTGGCGTGGTGGTGGACTAGAGGAGGTGGCGTGGTGGTGGACTAGAGGAGGTGGGATGATGGTGGACTAGAGGAGGAGGGATGATGGTGGACTAGAGGAGGTGGGGCAGTGGTGGACTAGAGGAGGTGGGGTGATGGTGGACTAGAAGAGGAGGGGTGGTGGTGGACTAGAAGAGGAGGGGTGGTGGTGGACAAGAGGAGGTGGAGTGGTGGTGGACTAGAGGTGGTGGGGTGGTGGTGGACTAGAGGAGGTGGGGTGGTGGTGGACTAGAGGTGGTGGGGTGGTGGTGGACTAGAGGAGGTGGGATGATGGTGGACTAGAGGAGGTGGGGTGGTGGTGGACTAGAGAAGGTGGGGTGGTGGTGGACTAGAGGAGGAGGGATGATGGTGGACTAGAGGAGGAGGGATGTTGGTGGACTAGAGGAGGAGGGGTGGTGGTGGACTAGAGAAGGTGAGGTGGTGGTGGACTAGAGGAGGAGGGGTGGTGGTGGACTAGAGGAGGTGGGGTGGTGGTGGACTAGAGGAGGTGGGGTGGTGGTGGACTAGAGGAGGTGGCGTGGTGGTGGACTAGAGGAGGTGGCGTGGTGGTGGACTAGAGGAGGTGGGGTGGTGGTGGACTAGAGGAGGAGGGATGATGGTGGACTAGAGGAGGAGGGATGATGGTGGACTAGAGGAGGTGAGGTGGTGGTGGACTAGAGGAGGAGGGGTGGTGGTGGACTAGAGGAGGAGGGGTGGTGGTGGACTAAAGGAGGTGGGGTGGTGGTGGACTAGAGGAGGTGGGATGATGGTGGACTAGAGGAGGAGGGATGATGGTGGACTAGAGGAGGTGGGGCGGTGGTGGACTAGAGGAGGTGGGATGGTGGTGGACTAGAGGAGATGGGGTAATGGTGGACTAGAGGTGGGGTGGTGGACTAGAGGAGGTGGGATGGTGGTGGACAAGAGGAGGAGGGGTGATGGTGGACTAGAGGAGGAGGGATGGTGTTGGACTAGAGCGGTGGTCTAGAGGAGGAGGGATGTTGGTGGACTAGAGCGGTGGACTAGAGGAGGAGGGATGGTGGTGGACTAGAGCGGTGGTCTAGAGGAGGAGGGATGGTGGTGGACAAGAGGAGGAGGGATGATGGTGGACTAGCGGAGATGGGGAGGTGGTGGACTAGAGGTGGGGTGGTGGACTAGAGGAGGAGGGATGATGGTGGACAAGAGGAGGAGGGGTGATGGTGGACTAGAGGAGGAGGGATGGTGGTGGACTAGAGGAGATGGGGTGATGGTGGACTAGAGGAGGAGGGATGACGGTGGACTAGAGGAGGTGGGATGATGGTGGACTAGAGGAGGTGGGGTGGTGGTGGACTAAAGGAGGTGGGGTGATGGTGGACTAGAAGAGGAGGGGTGGTGGTGGACTAGAAGAGGAGGGGTGGTGGTGGACTAGAGGAGGTGGAGTGGTGGTGGACTAGAGGTGGTGGGGTGGTGGTGGACTAGAGGAGGTGGGGTGGTGGTGGACTAGAGGTGGTGGGGTGGTGGTGGACTAGAGGAGGTGGGATGATGGTGGACTAGAGGAGGTGGGGTGGTGGTGGACTAGAGAAGGTGGGGTGGTGGTGGACTAGAGGAGGAGGGATGATGGTGGACTAGAGGAGGAGGGATGTTGGTGGACTAGAGGAGGAGGGGTGGTGGTGGACTAGAGAAGGTGAGGTGGTGGTGGACTAGAGGAGGAGGGGTGGTGGTGGACTAGAGGGGGTGGCGTGGTGGTGGACTAGAGGAGGTGGCGTGGTGGTGGACTAGAGGAGGTGGGATGATGGTGGACTAGAAGGAGGAGGGATGATGGTGGACTAGAGGAGGTGGGGCAGTGGTGGACTAGAGGAGGTGGGGTGATGGTGGACTAGAAGAGGAGGGGTGGTGGTGGACTAGAAGAGGAGGGGTGGTGGTGGACAAGAGGAGGTGGAGTGGTGGTGGACTAGAGGTGGTGGGGTGGTGGTGGACTAGAGGAGGTGGGGTGGTGGTGGATTAGAGGAGGTGGGGTGGTGGTGGACTAGAGGTGGTGGGGTGGTGGTGGACTAGAGGAGGTGGGATGATGGTGGACTAGAGGAGGTGGGGTGGTGGTGGACTAGAGAAGGTGGGGTGGTGGTGGACTAGAGGTGGTGGGGTGGTGGTGGACTAGAGGAGGTGGGATGATGGTGGACTAGAGGAGGTGGGGTGGTGGTGGACTAGAGGAGGTGGGGTGGTGGTGGACTAAAGGAGGTGGGATGATGGTGGACTAGAGGAGGTGGGGTGGTGGTGGACTAGAGAAGGTGGGGTGGTGGTGGACTAGAGGAGGAGGGATGATGGTGGACTAGAGGAGGAGGGATGTTGGTGGACTAGAGGAGGAGGGGTGGTGGTGGACTAGAGAAGGTGAGGTGGTGGTGGACTAGAGGAGGAGGGGTGGTGGTGGACTAGAGGAGGTGGGGTGGTGGTGGACTAGAGGAGGTGGCGTGGTGGTGGACTAGAGGAGGTGGGGTGGTGGTGGACTAGAGGAGGAGGGATGATGGTGGACTAGAGGAGGAGGGATGATGGTGGACTAGAGGAGGTGAGGTGGTGGTGGACTAGAGGAGGAGGGGTGGTGGTGGACTAGAGGAGGAGGGGTGGTGGTGGACTAAAGGAGGTGGGGTGGTGGTGGACTAGAGGAGGTGGGATGATGGTGGACTAGAGGAGGAGGGATGATGGTGGACTAGAGGAGGTGGGGCGGTGGTGGACTAGAGGAGGTGGGATGATGGTGGACTAGAGGAGGAGGGATGATGGTGGACTAGAGGAGGTGGGGCAGTGGTGGACTAGAGGAGGTGGGGCGGTGGTGGACAAGAGGAGGAGGGGTGATGGTGGACTAGAGCGGTGGTCTAGAGGAGGAGGGAGGGTGGTGGACTAGAGCGGTGGTCTAGAGGAGGAGGGATGGTGGTGGACTAGAGCGGTGGTCTAGAGGAGGAGGGATTTTGGTGGACTAGAGCGGTGGACTAGAGGAGGAGGGATGGTGGTGGACTAGAGGAGGAGAGATGATGGTGGACTAGCGGAGATGGGGTGGTGGTGGACTAGAGGTGGGGTGGTGGACTAGAGGAGGAGGGATGATGGTGGACAAGAGGAGGAGGGATGATGGTGGACTAGAGGAGGAGGGATGGTGGTGGACTAGAGGAGATGGGGTGATGGTGGACTAGAGGTGGGGTGGTGGACTAGAGGAGGTGGGATGGTGGTGGACAAGAGGAGGAGGGGTGATGGTGGACTAGAGGAGGAGGGATGGTGGTGGACTAGAGGAGATGGGGTGGTGGTGGACTAGAGGTGGGGTGGTGGACTAGAGGAGGTGGGGTGGTGGTGGACAAGAGGAGGAGAGATGATGGTGGACTAGAGCGGTGGTCTAGAGGAGGAGGGATGGTGGTGGACTAGAGCGGTGGTCTAGAGGAGGAGGGATTTTGGTGGACTAGAGCGGTGGACTAGAGGAGGAGGGATGGTGGTGGACTAGAGGAGGAGGGATGATGGTGGACTAGCGGCGATGGGGTGGTGGTGGACTAGAGGTGGGGTGGTGGACTAGAGGAGGAGGGATGATGGTGGACAAGAGGAGGAGGGATGATGGTGGACTAGAGGAGGAGGGATGGTGGTGGACTAGAGGAGATGGGGTGATGGTGGACTAGAGGTGGGGTGGTGGACTAGAGGAGGTGGGATGGTGGTGGACAAGAGGAGGAGGGGTGATGGTGGACTAGAGGAGGAGGGATGGTGGTGGACTAGAGGAGATGGGGTGGTGGTGGACTAGAGGTGGGGTGGTGGACTAGAGGAGGTGGGGTGGTGGTGGACAAGAGGAGGAGGGATGATGGTGGACTAGAGCGGTGGTCTAGAGGAGGAGGGATGGTGGTGGACTAGAGGAGATGGGGTGGTGGTGGACTAGAGGAGGAGGGATGATGGTGGACTAGAGGAGGAGGGATGATGGTGGACTAGAGGAGGAGGGATGATGGTGGACTAGAGGAGGAGGGATGATGGTGGTCTAGAGGAGGAGGGATGATGGTGGTCTAGAGGAGGAGGGATGATGGTGGACTAGAGGAGGAGGGATGATGGTGGACTAGAGGAGGAGGGATGATGGTGGACTAGAGGAGGAGGGATGATGGTGGACTAGAGGAGGAGGGATGATGGTGGACTAGAGGAGGTGGGGTGATGGTGGACTAGAGGAGGTGGGGTGGTGGTGGACTAAAGGAGGTGGGGTGATGGTGGACTAGAAGAGGAGGGGTGGTGGTGGACTAGAAGAGGAGGGGTGGTGGTGGACTAGAGGAGGTGGAGTGGTGGTGAACTAGAGGAGGTGGGGTGGTGGTGGACTAGAGGAGGTGGGGTGGTGGTGGACTAGAGGAGGTGGGGTGATGGTGGACTAGAGGAGGAGGGATGATGGTGGACTAGAGGAGGAGGGGTGGTGGTGGACTAGAGGAGGTGGGGTGGTGGTGGACTAGAGGAGGAGGGATGATGGTGGACTAGAGGAGGAGGGATGATGGTGGACTAGAGGAGGAGGGATGATGGTGGACTAGAGGAGGAGGGATGATGGTGGACTAGAGGAGGAGGGATGATGGTGGTCTAGAGGAGGAGGGATGATGGTGGTCTAGAGGAGGAGGGATGATGGTGGTCTAGAGGAGGAGGGATGATGGTGGACTAGAGGAGGAGGGATGATGGTGGACTAGAGGAGGTGGGGTGATGGTGGACTAGAGGAGGTGGGGTGGTGGTGGACTAAAGGAGGTGGGGTGATAGTGGACTAGAAGAGGAGGGGTGGTGGTGGACTAGAAGAGGAGGGGTGGTGGTGGACTAGAGGAGGTGGAGTGGTGGTGAACTAGAGGAGGTGGGGTGGTGGTGGACTAGAGGTGGTGGGGTGGTGGTGGACTAGAGGAGGTGGGTGGTGGTGGACTAGAGGAGGTGGCGTGGTGGTGGACTAGAGTCGGTGGGGTGGTGGTGGACTAGAGGAGGTGGGGTGGTGGTGGACTAGAGGAGGTGGGGTGGTGGTGGACTAGAGGAGGTGGGGTGGTGGTGGACTAGAGGTGGTGGGGTGGTGGTGGACTAGAGGTGGTGGGGTGGTGGTGGACTAGAGGAGGTGGGATGATGGTGGACTAGAGGAGGTGGGGTGGTGGTGGACTAGAGGAGGAGGGATGATGGTGGACTAGAGGAGGAGGGGTGGTGGTGGACTAGAGAAGGTGAGGTGGTGGTGGACTAGAGGAGGAGGGGTGGTGGTGGACTAGAGGAGGTGGGGTGGTGGTGGACTAGAGGAGGTGGGGTGGTGGTGGACTAGAGGAGGTGGCGTGGTGGTGGACTAGAGGAGGTGGGGTGGTGGTGGACTAGAGGAGGAGGGATGATGGTGGACTAGAGGAGGAGGGATGATGGTGGACTAGAGGAGGTGAGGTGGTGGTGGACTAGAGGAGGAGGGGTGGTGGTGGACTAGAGGAGGAGGGGTGGTGGTGGACTAAAGGAGGTGGGGTGGTGGTGGACTAGAGGAGGTGGGATGATGGTGGACTAGAGGAGGAGGGATGATGGCGGACTAGAGGAGGTGGGGCGGTGGTGGACTAGAGGAGGTGGGATGATGGTGGACTAGAGGAGGAGGGATGATGGTGGACTAGAGGAGGTGGGGCAGTGGTGGACTAGAGGAGGTGGGGCGGTGGTGGACAAGAGGAGGAGGGGTGATGGTGGACTAGAGCGGTGGTCTAGAGGAGGAGGGAGGGTGGTGGACTAGAGCGGTGGTCTAGAGGAGGAGGGATGGTGGTGGACTAGAGCGGTGGTCTAGAGGAGGAGGGATGGTGGTGGACTAGAGCGGTGGACTAGAGGAGGAGGGATGGTGGTGGACAAGAGGAGGAGGGATGATGGTGGACTAGCGGAGATGGGGTGGTGGTGGACTAGAGGTGGGGTGGTGGACTAGAGGAGGAGGGATGATGGTGGACAAGAGGAGGAGGGGTGATGGTGGACTAGAGGAGGAGGGATGGTGGTGGACTAGAGGAGATGGGATGGTGGTGGACTAGAGGAGATGGGGTAATGGTGGACTAGAGGAGGTGTGATGGTGGTGGACAAGAGGAGGAGGGGTGATGGTGGACTAGAGGAGGAGGGATGGTGGTGGACTAGAGGAGATGGGGTGGTGGTGGACTAGAGGTGGGGTGGTGGACTAGAGGAGGTGGGGTGGTGGTGGACAAGAGGAGGAGGGATGATGGTGGACTAGAGCGGTGGTCTAGAGGAGGAGGGATGGTGGTGGACTAGAGGAGATGGGGTGGTGGTGGACTAGAGGTGGGGTGGTGGTGGACTAGAGGAGGTGGGATGATGGTGGACTAGAGGAGGTGGGGTGGTGGTGGACTAGAGGAGGTGGGGTGATGGTGGACTAGAGGAGGTGGGGTGGTGGTGGACTAGAGGAGGTGGGGTGATGGTGGACTAGAGGAGGAGGGATGATGGTGAGCTAGAGGAGGAGGGGTGGTGGTGGACTAGAGGAGGTGGGGTGGTGGTGGACTAGAGGAGGAGGGGTGGTGGTGGACTAGAGGAGGTGGGGTGGTGGTGGACTAGAGGAGGAGGGATGATGGTGGACTAGAGGAGGTGGGATGATGGTGGACTAGAGGAGGTGGGTTTGGTGGACTAGAGGAGGAGGGATGATGGTGGACTAGAGGAGGTGGGGTGGTGGTGGACTAGAGGAGGAGGGGTGGTGGTGGACTAGAGGAGGAGGGGTGGTGGTGGACTAGAGGAGGCAGGGTGGTGGTGGACTAGAGGAGGAGGGATGATGGTGGACTAGAGGAGGTGGGATGATGGTTGACTAGAGGAGGTGGGTTTGGTGGACTAGAGGAGGAGGGATGATGGTGGACTAGAGGAGGTGGAGCGGTGGTGGACTAGAGGAGGTGGGGTGATGGTGGACTAGAGGAGGTGGGGTGATGGTGGACTAGAGGAGGTGGGGTGGTGGTGGACTAGAGGAGATGGGGTGGTGGTGGACTAGAGGAGGTGGGGTGGTGGTGGACTAGAGGAGGTGGGGGAATAGGGGAGGTGGTGGACTAGGGGAGGTGGAGTGGTGGTGGACTAGAGGAGGTGGGGTGCTGGTGGTCTTGGGGAGGTGGGGTGGTGGTGGACTAGAGGAGGTGGTCTAGAGGAGGAGGGATGGTGGTGGACTAGAGGAGATGGGGTGGTGGTGGACTAAAGGAGGTGGGGTGGTGGTGGACTAGAGGAGGTGGGATGATGGAGGACTAGAGGAGGTGGGGTGGTGGTGGACTAGAGGAGGTGGGGTGATGGTGGACTAGAGGAGGTGGGGTGGTGGTGGACTAGAGGAGGTGGGGGAATAGGGGAGGTGGTGGACTAGGGGAGGTGGAGTGGTTGTGGACTAGAGGAGGTGGGGTGATGATTGTGGACTGGGGTGGTGGTGGACTAGTGGAGCTGGGGTGGTGGTGGACTAGAGGAGGTGGGGTGGTGGTGGACTAGAGGAGGTGGACTAGATGAGGTGGACTAGAGGAGGTGGGGTGTTGGTGGACTAGAGGAGATGGGGTGGTCGTGGACTAGAGGAGGTGAGGTGATGATTGTGGGCTGGGGTGGTGGTGGACTAGGGGAGCTGGGGTGGTGGTGGACTAGGGGAGCTGGGGTGGTGGTGGACTAGAGGAGGTGGGGTGGTGGTGGACTAGAGGAGGTGGGGTGGTGGTGGACTAGAGGAGGTGGGGTGATGATTGTGGGCTGGGGTGGTGGTGGACTAGAGGAGGTGAGGTGATGATTGTGGGCTGGGATGATGGTGGACTAGAGGAGGTGGGGCGGTGGTGGACTAGAGGAGGTGGGGTGGTGGTGGACAAGAGGAGGAGGGATGATGGTGGACTAGAGGAGGTGGGGTGGTGGTGGACTAGAGGAGGTGGGGTGATGGTGGACTAGAGGAGGTGGGGTGATGGTGGACTAGAGGAGGTGGGGTGGTGGTGGACTAGAGGAGATGGGGTGGTGGTGGACTAGAGGAGGTGGGGTGGTGGTGGACTAGAGGAGGTGGGGGAATAGGGGAGGTGGTGGACTAGGGGAGGTGGAGTGGTGGTGGATTAGAGGAGGTGGGGTGCTGGTGGTCTTGGGGAGGTGGGGTGGTGGTGGACTAGAGGAGGTGGTCTAGAGGAGGAGGGATGGTGGTGGACTAGAGGAAATGGGGTGGTGGTGGACTAGAGGAGGTGGGGTGGTGGTGGACTAGAGGAGGTGGGATGATGGAGGACTAGAGGAGGTAGGGTGGTGGTGGACTAGAGGAGGTGGGGTGATGGTGGACTAGAGGAGGTGGGGTGGTGGTGGACTAGAGGAGGTGGGGGAATAGGGGAGGTGGTGGACTAGGGGAGGTGGAGTGGTTGTGGACTAGAGGAGGTGGGGTGATGATTGTGGACTGGGGTGGTGGTGGACTAGGGGAGCTGGGGTGGTGGTGGACTAGAGGAGGTGGGGTGGTGGTGGACTAGAGGAGGTGGACTAGAGGAGGTGGACTAGAGGAGGTGGGGTGTTGGTGGACTAGAGGAGATGGGGTGGTCGTGGACTAGAGGAGGTGAGGTGATGATTGTGGGCTGGGGTGGTGGTGGACTAGGGGAGCTTTGGTGGTGGTGGACTAGGGGAGCTGGGGTGGTGGTGGACTAGAGGAGGTGGGGTGTTGGTGGACTAGAGGAGATGGGGTGGTCGTGGACTAGAGGAGGTGAGGTGATGATTGTGGGCTGGGGTGGTGGTGGACTAGGGGAGCTGGGGTGGTGGTGGACTAGGGGAGCTGGGGTGGTGGTGGACTAGAGGAGGTGGGGTGGTGGTGGACTAGAGGAGGTGGGGTGGTGGTGGACTAGAGGAGGTGGGGTGATGATTGTGGGCTGGGGTGGTGGTGGACTAGAGGAGGTGAGGTGATGATTGTGGGCTGGGATGATGGTGGACTAGAGGAGGTGGGGCGGTGGTGGACTAGAGGAGGTGGGGTGGTGGTGGACAAGAGGAGGAGGGATGATGGTGGACTAGAGGAGGTGGGGTGGTGGTGGACTAGAGGAGGTGGGGTGATGGTGGACTAGAGGAGGTGGGGTGATGGTGGACTAGAGGAGGTGGGGTGGTGGTGGACTAGAGGAGATGGGGTGGTGGTGGACTAGAGGAGGTGGGGTGGTGGTGGACTAGAGGAGGTGGGGTGGTGGTGGACTAGAGGAGGTGGGGTGATGATTGTGGGCTGGGGTGGTGGTGGACTAGAGGAGGTGAGGTGATGATTGTGGGCTGGGATGATGGTGGACTAGAGGAGGTGGGGCGGTGGTGGACTAGAGGAGGTGGGGTGGTGGTGGACAAGAGGAGGAGGGATGATGGTGGACTAGAGGAGGTGGGGTGGTGGTGGACTAGAGGAGGTGGGGTGATGGTGGACTAGAGGAGGTGGGGTGATGGTGGACTAGAGGAGGTGGGTGGTGGTGGACTAGAGGAGATGGGGTGGTGGTGGACTAGAGGAGGTGGGGTGGTGGTGGACTAGAGGAGGTGGGGGAATAGGGGAGGTGGTGGACTAGGGGAGGTGGAGTGGTGGTGGACTAGAGGAGGTGGGGTGCTGGTGGTCTTGGGGAGGTGGGGTGGTGGTGGACTAGAGGAGGTGGTCTAGAGGAGGAGGGATGGTGGTGGACTAGAGGAAATGGGGTGGTGGTGGACTAGAGGAGGTGGGGTGGTGGTGGACTAGAGGAGGTGGGATGATGGAGGACTAGAGGAGGTAGGGTGGTGGTGGACTAGAGGAGGTGGGGTGATGGTGGACTAGAGGAGGTGGGGTGGTGGTGGACTAGAGGAGGTGGGGGAATAGGGGAGGTGGTGGACTAGGGGAGGTGGAGTGGTTGTGGACTAGAGGAGGTGGGGTGATGATTGTGGACTGGGGTGGTGGTGGACTAGGGGAGCTGGGGTGGTGGTGGACTAGAGGAGGTGGGGTGGTGGTGGACTAGAGGAGGTGGACTAGAGGAGGTGGACTAGAGGAGGTGGGGTGTTGGTGGACTAGAGGAGATGGGGTTGTCGTGGACTAGAGGAGGTGAGGTGATGATTGTGGGCTGGGGTGGTGGTGGACTAGGGGAGCTTTGGTGGTGGTGGACTAGGGGAGCTGGGGTGGTGGTGGACTAGAGGAGGTGGGGTGTTGGTGGACTAGAGGAGATGGGGTGGTCGTGGACTAGAGGAGGTGAGGTGATGATTGTGGGCTGGGGTGGTGGTGGACTAGGGGAGCTGGGGTGGTGGTGGACTAGGGGAGCTGGGGTGGTGGTGGACTAGAGGAGGTGGGGTGGTGGTGGACTAGAGGAGGTGGGGTGGTGGTGGACTAGAGGAGGTGGGGTGATGATTGTGGGCTGGGGTGGTGGTGGACTAGAGGAGGTGAGGTGATGATTGTGGGCTGGGATGATGGTGGACTAGAGGAGGTGGGGCGGTGGTGGACTAGAGGAGGTGGGGTGGTGGTGGACAAGAGGAGGAGGGATGATGGTGGACTAGAGGAGGTGGGGTGGTGGTGGACTAGAGGAGGTGGGGTGATGGTGGACTAGAGGAGGTGGGGTGGTGGTGGACTAGAGGAGGTGGGGTGGTGGTGGACTAGAGGAGATGGGGTGGTGGTGGACTAGAGGAGGTGGGGTGGTGGTGGACTAGAGGAGGTGGGGGAATAGGGGAGGTGGTGGACTAGGGGAGGTGGAGTGGTGGTGGACTAGAGGAGGTGGGGTGCTGGTGGTCTTGGGGAGGTGGGGTGGTGGTGGACTAGAGGAGGTGGTCTAGAGGAGGAGGGATGGTGGTGGACTAGAGGAGATGGGGTGGTGGTGGACTAGAGGAGGTGGGGTGGTGGTGGACTAGAGGAGGTGGGATGATGGTGGACTAGAGGAGGTGGGGTGGTGGTGGACTAGAGGAGGTGGGGGAATAGGGGAGGTGGTGGACTAGGGGAGGTGGAGTGGTTGTGGACTAGAGGAGGTGGGGTGATGATTGTGGACTGGGGTGGTGGTGGACTAGGGGAGCTGGGGTGGTGGTGGACTAGAGGAGGTGGGGTGGTGGTGGACTAGAGGAGGTGGACTAGAGGAGGTGGACTAGAGGAGGTGGGGTGTTGGTGGACTAGAGGAGATGGGGTGGTCGTGGACTAGAGGAGGTGAGGTGATGATTGTGGGCTGGGGTGGTGGTGGACTAGGGGAGCTTTGGTGGTGGTGGACTAGGGGAGCTGGGGTGGTGGTGGACTAGAGGAGGTGGGGTGGTGGTGGACTAGAGGAGGTGGGGTGGTGGTGGACTAGAGGAGGTGGACTAGAGGAGGTGGGGTGATGATTGTGGGCTGGGGTGGTGGTGGACTAGAGGAGATGAGGTGATGATTGTGGGCTGGGGTGGTGGTGGACTAGGGGAGCTGGGGTGGTGGTGGACTAGAGGAGGTGGACTAGAGGAGGTGGGGTGATGATTGTGGGCTGGGGCGGTGGTGGACTAGGGGAGCTGGGTGGTGGTGGACTAGAGGAGGTGGGGTGGTGGTGGACTAGGGGAGGTGGACTAGAGGAGGTGGGGTGATGATTGTGGGCTGGGGTGGTGGTGGACTAGAGGATGAGGGATGATGGTGGACTAGAGGAGGTGGGGTGATGCAGTCTCATGCTATGTGTGTGTCAGCTTGTTGTGCTTAGTATTCTGAATCTATGTGTGTTTAGAACAGGGGTTGGAACCAGTTCAGGGAACAGAACCGACAACTGGAAAATATACATATTTCAAGGAACAGAATCAGAACAAAAGTGATCTATACTGTTCCGGAACAGAACCATTATTTTAAAAGCATGGAACCGGTTAATAACGTTATTTTATTTTCCATGCATTGTTTGTCAGTCGCACAAAAAAACGTAACAAAGTGCATATTCAAAGCCTCACACTCTGTCACTAAGAAAAGTGTTCCAGTATCCGCCTGACAGAAAAGTGTTCCAGTGTCCGCCTGTCAGAAAAGTGTTCCAGTGTCCGCCTGTCAGAAAAGTGTTCCAGTGTCCGCCTGTCAGAAAAGTGTTCCAGTGTCCGCCTGACAGAAAAGTGTTCCAGTGTCCGCCTGACAGAAAAGTGTTCCAGTGTCCGCCTGACAGAAAAGTGTTCCAGTGTCCGCCTGACAGAAAAGTGTTCCAGTGTCCGCCTGACAGAAAAGTGTTCCAGTGTGCGCCTGACAGAAAAGTGTTCCAGTGTGCGCCTGACAGAAAAGTGTTTCAGTGTGCGCGTGTGTAGGCTACCTGCCCCTTCCCCTCTGAAGCATAGTCTAGTAGCCTACTGACGTTACAAGTCTGATTCAGAAATTAGGGAGAGAGATTTACAATCAGAGAAGAATGGATTACCCTTTTCAATGCTAATTAAGGATACTATAGTTATCACATTTCACATTGGATTTACTAAGTACAAAAAGGTAAAAGGTGTTTTTATTTGAATTCTGGTGCCGCTCTGGACATACCAGCTAGCTGGCCCAGCGTTAAGACACCTTTCTGAAGTTCAAAGACATTCAAAGTTCCTTCATAAAAGCCGCTCTTCCGAAGGTATAATTCTGTGGGCCTAATTCAGATGATGCATGTCATAACAACAAGACGCCCACCGTTTCAAGCCAACCCTCCTCCACCCTCTCTCGCTCTCTCCCCACACGGAAAATGTCAGTCTCATCCAACGCCCTACATTCGTCTGTCCAATGCATGTAAACAGCTTGCCCGCTCCATAGCAAGCTGCTATATCCTCACTGATTGGTGAAGTAACTAAATGTCGAGCTAAATGTTTTAAAAAAAGTCAATTTCAGAGGTTTATAAAGGAACAGAAAGGAATTATATTAATCTTTGCTTTTTTTTGGCTTCGAACCGGTTCAGAACTTTTTTTGGGGTTCGAACCGGTTCAGAACTTTTTTTTGCTGGTCGGGAAAAAAAATGTATGGTTCTAGTCAGAACAAAACAATTGGAAAATAATTTTGGTTCCAACCCCTGGTAGAGAACAAGCAAAATGATCAAAATCTGAAATGACAAGGATTCTTAACGCAACGTAACACACAGGGTGGTAGCAACATGATGGAACTAACAAAACACAACACAGGGAAACACACGGTTGGTAAAGATGCAGGTTTGGTTCCATGCAGAAGACATTTCATAGGAGCTGATTAGTAATTAAGAGTCTGTGCATCATTCATGCCTAACCTTCAACCCATACGGAGGCTAACCTAGTTTAGCTTCAACATGCTAGTTAGATTACCAATGCTATGTAGGCTAACCTAGTTTAGCTTAATTACCATGCTAGTTCGATGACCAATATTACGCAGGCTAACCTAGCTTAGCGTCATCATCATACCAATTAGCAGGCGGCTTACGCCGCCTTCACCACTTACAGTACAGTACAGGTTAGGCATCGCCCGGCGTGCAAAACAAGCAGACCCATTGCTACTGAAGCAAATCTAGTTTTATCACCTACATAATATATCATTAATATAGATTCAATATCAGCCAGCCATCATCAACTATATTATCCTATCCAATAAAAAGCCTCCGCTCAGTCTTGCTCAATCCCCATTGGTCAGCATGACCACGCATGCTCCGCCTCACGATGCAAAGGACACATCTGATTGGTTACCTGAGCCGATTTAGGAGCTCATTGGCTTCTAGTGGTTTACGCAAGAACCTGGGAGATCTGCGCACAACAGAGAGAGGAGTTCACACACACAGTTCTCAAACACATACAGATCTCACACACACTGAGTGTACTCATGGAGTACATCAGACATACTGGTGGGGAGCTTGTACTGTAATGAGTCCTCTGTGGAACTCTGGGGGGAGGAAGGGAAAGGTAAAGAGGGAAGGGGGTGACAGACAGAAGGAGATAGAGGGGAGAGAAAGGTAAAGAGAGAAGGGAGTGACAGACAGAAGGAGATAGGGGGGAGAGAAAGCAAAAGAGAAAGCGAAAGAGAGAAAGGGAGAGAGAAAGCGAGAAGGAGAGGGAAAGCGAAGAGAAGGGGAGAGAGAGAAAGCGAGAGAGATTGAGGAGATACAGAGAGAAGGAGATAGAGGGATGGGGAGGGAAAGTGAAAAAGAGAGAGAGAAAGAGAGTTGTACCTGTTGGTCTCTTTGAGTCCTAGATAAGCCTGAGTGATTGCACCAGAGTCCTTCATCTTATGGACATCCTCTGCATAGTGCACTGGCTCTGTCATCGTCTCCTGGAGAGAGGGATGACATGGAGGGGGATGAGAGAGAAAGAGGAAAATAACCACATTCACATGTAGAGAAGACACAACAGAGCATCAGGCAGAGAACAGAGAGAAGACACAACAGAGCATCAGGCAGAGAAGAGAGAGAAGACACAACAGAGCATCAGGCAGAGAACAGAGAGAAGACACAACAGAGCATCAGGCAGAGAACAGAGAGAAGACACAACAGAGCATCAGGCAGAGAACAGAGAGAAGACACAACAGAGCATCAGGCAGAGAACAGAGAGAAGACACAACAGAGCATCAGGCAGAGAACAGAGAGAAGACACAACAGAGCATCAGGCAGAGAACAGAGAGAAGACACAACAGAGCATCAGGCAGAGAACAGAGAGAAGACACAACAGAGCATCAGGCAGAGAACAGAGAGAAGACACAACAGAGCATCAGGCAGAGAACAGAGAGAAGACACAACAGAGCATCAGGCAGAGAACAGAGAGAAGACACAACAGAGCATCAGGCAGAGAACAGAGAGAAGACACAACAGAGCATCAGGCAGAAAACAGAGAGAAGACACTATTATTCCACGTGAATCTTGACCCATCCAGTATTGTGAATCTAAAGACCATACATATGGTGGTGTTACATGCAAATAAATCAGTGGCACGTGTGTATGTGTTTAAGCTAGTCATTCCCAGAACATGCAGTCAGCAGAGTTCTAGTACCTTCTCATCCTTTAGGAAGGCATGGCAGGAGAGAGAAGAGAGAGAGGGAGAGAAGGAGAGAAGAGACTGGAGTGTTAGAAGCATTGATAGTGCAGTGGACAGACATGAAAAGGTTTCACGTGTGTGTGTATATATGTGTATATATCTATATCTGTGAGACTGTGTGCATATATGCGTGTCTGCATGGGTCAGTGTGCATGTGTGTGTGTGTGTGTGTGTGTGTGTGTCCCTCCATGTCTCCTACCTTGTGCTGCATGGCCTCCTTCTGTGAGACCAGTTGAGATCGTAGAATCAACACCTCCTCTTTCCGCACCTCCAGCTCCTCGCACGAGGAGTTCAGTTGGTCCATGAGAACTTTGTAGGGTGGACTTCCTGGTGCCCCCGCCCCAGCGCCTGCATTACCCAGCAGGCTCTGCCTCATGGCGGTCAGGTCATGCTTCAACTTCTTGTTCTCGGAATCCAGCTCCTGGCGCTGTGGATTAAAGATGGATGCCGCCGACGGCAGTCAGAGTTAATACACACCCATAGAGACGGTAATGTCAATGCTAAAATGGGTTATATCCATCTAGAGATCTCTAACCATCTATGTATACAACACACTCACCCAGACAAATCCAGTCCCAAATCAACCCCTAGCCCCGTGATGAGCAACTGGCGGCCCCCGGGGCCCTTGAGTCACGAGCTGTTGCCCACCTAAGTCCTATCCCCTACCCACTACCGTAGATATGAGTAGATTGGATATCTATACAATACCTTGAGAGACTCGTACTCCAGTTCTGCTCCACGTGATTTCTTATGCTCCTCATCATCCTGACAGACGGAGAGGTCCGACAGTAAAATAAGACAGACTGTGGTTGTAATACAGTAATATAGCATAGTATTGTAGTAATATTGTGTAGTACTGTGGCTGTACCCTGACTCTAGCCCGCTGGAACTGCTCCTCCTTGTTTTCTAGCTCGTTGCGGAGAGAGGATTTCTCCTGCTCCAGCTCGGTTACGCGCTTCTGCAGCTTCAGAGTCAGAGACGTGTCCATGCCCCGGGTCACATCCTGTCACAACAGGAAGTGAGGTCAGAGACAGAAATGACACTGACAGGCGGAGCTTTGGGGCATCGTCATGGGCATTAAAGACATTAGCTGTCAATACTGTGGAAGGACCACCAGAGGGCAGGCTGGGCTCATGGATAGTAGCCCAACAAGGCATGGGAGACAAGGTAACCAGAGGCAATTAAGCACAGCTGACGGTACTAATGACATACTCTCCTTCCCCTATAAGAGAGAGAATGGAACCAGCAGAGAGGGGGAAACTATCTCTGGAAGATGGCCACCGAGAGAGAGGAGCTATCCAGGAAGAACCACTAAGACGGTGACAATCCCGTGACTTTTTGTTGTAGTTTAAAGATACTCCTATTATGTTCTTGTTTCATCTGGAGAAGAAGATGTATGTTTTTTTCCTTGGAAGATTTTCATTGATTATGTTGGAGTGTTTGTGTTGACCCAATGCCCTCAATAGAGAACTGTGTTCAATCAAGAAAACTTACTCCTGACTCGTTTATTCCACCTTCCCGCTTTAGAGTGACGCCCAATTACTTGGTCCGCTCACAATACTAAAACATTACAGAAAGTGTTTTACTGAATGACGACCAATTCTGCAGGGTTGTAGTTGTAATAACTGTTCAAATAACTACAGAACAGGTTGAAGCAACATTAACACGTTTTTTGTAACATTTTCTAATGGTGAGAGGAAGTTTCTGTCTAAGTCCCGTCCCACTCACTTCTCCATGTCGGGAACTTTCTTCTGATTCGGCGAACTCTGAGTTGTAGGTGCACTCTGATCCGTTGCTGCTGTGGGTGGAGTCTGTTCTCCTGTGGCCGGGCTTGGGCACGCTCTGGAGAAAGGAGGGGCAAGGGGACTTTAGTGTGTGTTTGTGGTGTGGTGTGGTGCAGTGTGTTTGTTTGGTGTGTGTGCGTTTAGTATGGTGGGGCAGTGTGGCGTGTGTGTAAGTGTGTGTGGTCTGGTTCGGTCCAGTGTTTGTGAGTGTGTGTGTGGTCTGGTTCGGTCCAGTGTTTGTGAGTGTGTGTGGTCTGGTTCGGCCCAGTGTTTGTGAGTGTGTGTGGTCTGGTTCGGTCCAGTGTTTGTGAGTGTGTGTGGTCTGGTTCGGTCCAGTGTTTGTGAGTGTGTGTGGTCTGGTTCGGACCAGTGTTTGTGAGTGTGTGTGGTCTGGTTCGGTCCAGTGTTTGTGAGTGTGTGTGGTCTGGTTCGGTCCAGTGTTTGTGAGTGTGTGTGGTCTGGTTCGGTCCAGTGTTTGTGAGTGTGAGTGGTCTGGTTCGGTCCAGTGTTTGTGAGTGTGAAATTGTTGACATGCTATGCGTTAGCCTCCTACCACAGAGAGAGTGATTTCTTCCTTGAGGTCGTCGTAGCGTTCCTCCAGTCTCAGGTGTTCTGTTAGGAGGTTCTGGTAGCGAGACCTCTCCTCGTTCAGATCGCTCTCCAACTGCTGAGTCTCCTCCGCTAATGCACGAGTCATTTTCTCTGAAAGGGGGAGGAGGTGGAGGAGATGGGGAGGAGAGAGCACAGAGAGAAGAAGGGAAATGGGGAGGTGGAGGAGATGGGGAGGAGAGAGCACAGAGAGAGGAAGGGAAAGGGGAGGTGGAGGAGGTGGGGAGGAGAGAGCACAGAGAGAAGAAGGGAAAGGGGGAGGAGGTGGGGAGGAGAGAGCACAGAGAGAAAAAGGGAAAGGGGGAGGAGGTGGGGAGGAGAGAGCACAGAGAGAAGAAGGGAAAGGGGGAGGAGGTGGGGAGGAGAGAGCACAGAGAGAAGAAGGGAAAGGGGGAGGAGGTGGGGAGGAGAGAGCACAGAGAGAAGAAGGGAAAGGGGGAGGTAGAGGAGATGGGGAGGAGAGAGAAGAAGGGAAAGGGGGAGGTAGAGGAGATGGGGAGGAGAGAGCACAGAGAGAAGAAGGGAAAGGGGGAGGAGGTGGGGAGGAGAGAGCAGAGAGAAGAAGGGAAAGGGGGAGGAGATAGCACAGAGAGAAGAAGGGAAAGGGGGAGGTGGAGGAGATGAGGAGGAGAGAGCAGAGAGAAGAAGGGAAAGGGGGAGGAGGAGGAGATGGGGAGGAGATAGCACAGAGAGAAGAAGGGAAAGGGGGAGGAGATAGCACAGAGAGAAGAAGGGAAAGGGGGAGGAGATAGCACAGAGAGAAGAAGGGAAAGGGGGAGGAGAGAGCACAGAGAGAAGAAGGGAAAGGGGGAGGGGGAGGAGGTGGGGAGGAGAGAGCACAGAGAGAAGAAGGGAAAGGGGGAGGAGAGAGCACAGAGAGAAGAAAGGAAAGGGGGAGGAGGTGGGGAGGAGGTGGGGAGGAGAGAGCACAGAGAGAAGAAGGGGGAGAAGGTGGGGAGGAGAGAGCACAGAGAGAAGAAGGGAAAGGGGGAGGAGGTGGGGAGGAGAGAGCACAGAGAGAAGAAGGGAAAGGGGGAGGAGGTGGGGAGGAGGTGGGGAGGAGAGAGCGCAGAGAGAAGAAGGGAAAGGGGGAGGAGGTGGGGAGGAGAGAGCACAGAGAGAAGAAGGGAAAGGGGGAGGTGGAGGAGATGGGGAGGAGAGAGCACAGAGAGAAGAAGGGAAAGGGGGAGGTGGAGGAGATGGGGAGGAGAGAGCACAGAGAGAAGAAGGGAAAGGGGGAGGTGGAGGAGATGGGGAGGAGAGAGCACAGAGAGAAGAAGGGAAAGGGGGAGGTAGAGGAGATGGGGAGGAGAGAGCACAGAGAGAAGAAGGGAAAGGGGAGGACATAGCACAGAGAGAAGAAGGGAAAGGGGGAGGGGGAGGAGGTGGGGAGGAGAGAGCACAGAGAGAAGAAGGGAAAGGGGGAGGAGGTGGGGAGGAGAGAGCACAGAGAGAAGAAGGGAAAGGGGGAGGAGGTGGGGAGGAGAGAGCACAGAGAGAAGAAGGGAAAGTGGGAGGAGATAGCACAGAGAGAAGAAGGGAAAGGAGAGAGAGAGGAGAAAGAAGTTCAGCACGTGTGGGGAGCGTATCATCAATTCTCTGTATGGAACTTCAACAATGAGTGTGATTGGTCTAAAACTATTTACACGGAATGTGATTGGTCTAAATATAGTAACAGTGAACATGATTGGTCTAAAGCTAGTGAATGGTTGGTACCTGTCATCTGCTGGCTCTGTTCCTTGATCATTCGGTTCAGGTCGTCTTTCTCGGTCTTCAGCAGACCATTCTGCTGCTTCAGCTCTGCTACCATCTTCACACACAGGAGAAAATACTTCAATCAAGTCTACCACAGCCTATTGGTCCAGTAATCCATCAATCATGTGATTTGAGAACACTAGCAGATCTGGGTCAAATAGTTTCAAATACTTAAAGGTGCACTTGATTTGCTGGACCAGTGTGCAGAGTTGGGGGCGTTTCAGAACATTTCCATTGGTCCCAGTGTACAGGGTGAAACAAATCAAGTGCATCTTCAGTATTTGACAGATGTTCTGTATCTGACTCAGGTCTGGACTGCAAGGACATTGGGGTTTAGTTGATATCACTGGGCTTCTGGAGGACTGCTCTACTGTACTGCACAGCTAGCACTAGTCTACCTGCTATTAACTACACAACCACATGAGTCTACCTGTCTGACCTACACACCCACAGTACACTAGCCTTCCTGTCTCACCTACACACCCACACTAAACTAGCCTACCTGTCTCACCTACGGTACATTAGCCTACCTGTCTCACCTACACACCCATACCACAGTCGTGGCCAAAAGTTTTGAGAATGACACAAATATTAATTTTCACAAAGTCTGCTGCCTCAGTTTGTATGATGCAATTTGCATATTCTCCAGAATGTTATGAATAGTGATCAGATGAATTGCAAAGTCCCTCTTTGCCATGCAAATGAACTGAATCCCCCAAAAAACATTTCCACTAGATTTCAGCCCTGCCACAAAAGGACCAGCTGACATCATGTCAGTGATTCTCTCGTTAACACAGGTGTGAGTGTTGACGAGGACAAGGCTGGAGATCACTCTGTCATGCTGATTGAGTTCGAATAACAGACTGGAAGCTTCAAAAGGAGGGTGGTGCTTGTAATCATTGTTCTTCCTCTGTCAACCATGGTTACTTGCAAGGAAACACGCGCCGTCATCATTGCTTTGCACAAAAAGGGCTTCACAGGCAAGGATATTGCTGCCAGTAAGATTGCACCTAAATCAACCATTTATCTCATTGTCTCATCAAGAACTTTGAGAGCGGTTCAATTGTTGTGCAGAAGGCTTCAGGGCGCCCAAGAAAGTCCAGCAAGCGACAGGACCATCTCCTAAAGTTGATTCAGCTGCGGGATCGGGGCACCACCAGTGCAGAGCTTGCTCAGGAATGTCAGCAGGCAGGTGTGAGTGCATCTGCACGCACAGTGAGGCAAAGACTTTTAGAGGATGGCCTGGTGTCAAGAAGGGCAGCAAAGAAGCCACTTCTCTCCAGGAAAAACATCAGGGGCAGACTGATATTCTGCAAAAGGTACAGGGATTGAACTGCTGAGGACTGGGGTAAAGTCATTTTCCCTTTCCGATTGTTTGAGGCCTGTCTCACCTACACACCCACTACAATAGCCTACCTGTCTCACCTACACCACACTAGCCTACCTGGTTCATCTACAGAACCCACACTAGCCTACCTGTCTCACCTACACTAGTCTACCTGTCTCACCTACACACCCATACTACACTAGCCTACCTGTCTCACCTACACACGCACACTACACTAGTCTACCTGTCTCACCTACACACCCACACTACACTAGCCTACACTACACTAGCCTACCTGTCTCACCTACACTAGCCTACCTGTCTCACCTACACTACACTAGCCTACCTGTCTCACCTACACTACACTAGTCTACCTGTCTCACCTACACACCCACACTACACTAGCCTACCTGTCTCACCTACACTACACTAGTCTACCGGTCTCACCTGCACCAAGGCAATGGCCTCCAAGCCCGCCATGTGCCCAGTCTGCAGTAGATTCCCCTGGGTCCTAAACCATTGAACCACGACACACATTACACATTCTTATACAAACTTGTCACACTTCTATAGGGCCACTATGGGAACGATGTATGAAAGGGAGCCATTTATCTGAAATATATCTGAGAAGTGATTGGAGGAGACAAGATGAAGAGATGACTAGAGTGAACCCTTTTCTATCCCACCACCCTCCTCATCCCTCACCTTTTCCATCTCATCCCTGTACTTGGTAGCCCAGTCCTCAATGGTCTTCTTCTCTTTCTGGGTGGTGGTCAGCTCCCTCCTCAGCCTCTCCAGCTGCTCCAGAAGGGAAGTGACACGGTTGGCGTTGTTCTTGGCTTCCTCTTCTATCCCCTTCAGCTTAGACACCTCTACCTTCAGCTTCTCACTCTCCACCGCGTGGGACGTCTCCAGACAGTTCAGCCGCTCGCTAGTCACACGGTTGTCTTTAGCCTGGGAGAGAGAGAGATCATGTTAATGTAATGTGTGAAGATGCATGTTCTATTCGAGCAGCCACTCTTGGAGGAGAGAGTTTGTTATCCAGCAGCACAAAGATCCAAAATGGCCGCCTGGTTTGTACAGAGCCCCACCTGTTCGTCTAACTTCCTCTGCAGCTGCATGATCTTATTCTCCATGCCAACGTTAAGTTTCTTGAAATGTTCAACGGAGCGGGCCTCGATTTTCAGCTTCTTCAGCTCTTTCTTGGCCTTCATCCTCCTGATGCAGCACTGCAGATAGACGATGGCTCGCAGGGAGCGCTTGTACCGCTGTCTGGCCAGCCAGCCACGCACGTGTTTCTGGATGAACACAGCTTTGTGGTTACGCAGCAACTGTGGAGAGAGAGGGAGAAAGAAAGAGTTAGTTCCTGTGAATGTAATGTGAGAATTCTGGTGTTCCTGAGCTCTTATTGGTCTCATGGGCTTCATCTTGCTGTTAATCCACAACAACAGGAGATCTCTCTAGTGTCTACTCTTCTACCTAATATAACAGACAAGTGATGACAGAGACACAGAGAGAGAGAGAGAGAGACACAGAGAGAGAGAGAGAGAGAGAGAGAGAGACACAGAGAGAGAGAGAGAGAGAGAGAGAGAGAGAGAGAGAGAGAGAGAGAGAGAGAGAGAGAGAGAGAGAGAGAGAGAGAGAGAGAGAGAGAGAGAGAGAGAGAGAGAGAGAGAGAGAGAGAGAGAGAGAGAGAGAGAGAGAGGCAAACAGATGCACAGACAAACAGATATCCTGGCAGGGTCATGTTAAAGAGGTCAGCTGTGTGTGTCAGTCAGTGGGACAGTCCCTAACTACTGCCATGTCACCTGACCCTAACATGGCCCCAGTGACCAAAGAGACACCAGCCTAGTTCTCTCCCTAACTCCCAGTAACCAGAGACACCAGCCTAGTTCTCTCCCTAACACCCAGTAACCAGAGACACCAGCCTAGTTCTCTCTCGAACTCCCAGTAACCAGAGAGACACCAGCATAGTTCTCTCCCTAACTCCCAGTAACCAGAGACACCAGCCTAGTTATCTCCTTAACTCCCAGTAACCAGAGAGACACCAACCTAGTTCTCTCCCTAACACCCAGTAACCAGAGACACCAGCCTAGTTCTCTCCCTAACTCCCAGTAACCAGAGAGACACCAGCCTAGTTCTCTCCCTAACTCTCAGTAACCAGAGAGACACCAGCCTAGTTCTCTCCCTAACTCCCAGTAACCAGAGAGACACCAGCCTAGTTCTCTCCCTAACTCCCAGTAACCAGAGACACCAGTCTAGTTCTCTCCCTAACTCCAAGTAACCAGAGACACCAGTCTAGTTCTCTACCTAACTCCCAGTAACCAGAGAGACACCAGCCTAGTTCTCTCCCTAACTCCCAGTAACCAGAGACACCAGTCTAGTTCTCTCCCTAACTCCAAGCAACCAGAGACACCAGTCTAGTTCTCTCCCTAACTCCCAGTAACCAGAGACACCAGCCTAGTTCTCTACCTAACTCCCAGTAACCAGAGAGACACCAGCCTAGTTTTCTCCCTAATTCACTGGGAGTGGTCCAGGTATGAGGGTGACCCAAGTCCATCCAACGTTGAACTGGGGTTATTTATAAACCACACTGCTGACAGACATGCAGGGCAGCTGTGCTATTAGCTGGCAGTGCTAGGTGTGTGTGTTGGTTCTTCTATCCTAATCTCCACAAATGTCCCCCCACAAAGAGAGTAAAACAAGAAACATGTAGTGTGTGTGTATATACTGTATGCATCTCTCACCCCTTGGTATTTCTGTCGGGCCATGTACGCTCTGAGGATAGTCTGCATGACCAGAGCAGCAGCCTGCTTCTGTAGGTACACTTTCCTCTGGACACACATCCTCTGGAACTTCTGGATAGTGATGGCTGCCAGGGTCTGACGCATGTACTTAACCAGACTGGGGGAGGGAGAGAGGCAGGGGGAGGGAGAGAGGCAGTGGAGAGAGGCAGTGGAGAGAGAGAGGCAGGGGGGAGAGAGAGGGGAGGGAGAGAGGCAGGGGGAGGGAGAGAGGCAGGGGAGAGAGAGAGGGGAGGCAGGGGAGAGAGTGAGAGGGGGACAGAGGAGGCAGGAGAGATAGAGGGGAGGGAGAGAGGCAGGGGAGAGCGAGAGAAGTGGGTCAGAGGAGGCAGGAGAGATAGAGAGGGGAGGGAGAGAGGCAGGGGAGAGAGTGAGAGAGGGGGACAGAGGAGGCAGGAGAGATAGAGAGAGGAGGGAGAGAGGCAGGGGAGAGCGAGAGGGGAGGCAGGAGAGAGTGAGAGAAGTGGGACAGAGGAGGCAGGAGAGATAGAGAGGGGAGGGAGAGAGGCAGGGGAGAGAGTGAGAGAGGGGGACAGAGGAGGCAGGAGAGATAGAGAGAGGAAGGAGAGAGGCAGGGGAGAGCGAGAGGGGAGGCAGGAGAGAGTGAGAGAAGTGGGACAGAGGAGGCAGGAGAGATAGAGAGGGGAGGGAGAGAGGCAGGGGAGAGAGTGAGAGAGGGGGACAGAGGAGGCAGGAGAGAGAGAGGGGAGGGAGAGAGGCAGGGGGAGAGAGAAAGGGGAGGCAGGGGAGAGAGTGAGAGGGGGACAGAGGAGGCAGGAGAGATAGAGAGGGGAGGGAGAAAGGCAGGGGAGAGAGAGAGGGGAGGCAGGAGAGAGTGAGAGAGGGGGACAGAGGAGGCAGGAGAGAGAGAGAGGGGAGGCAGGAGAGAGGCAGGGGAGAGAGAGGGGGAGGCAGGAGAGAGTGAGAGAAGTGGGACAGAGGAGGCAGGAGAGATAGAGAGGGGAGGGAGAGAGGCAGGGGAGAGAGTGAGAGAGGGGGACAGAGGAGGCAGGAGAGAGAGAGGGGAGGGAGAGAGGCAGGGGAGAGAGGGAGGGGAGGCAGGAGAGAGTGAGAGAGGGGGACAGAGGAGGCAGGAGAGAGAGAGAGGGGAGGCAGGAGAGAGGCAGGGGAGAGAGAGGGGGAGGCAGGAGAGAGTGAGAGAGGGGGACAGAGGAGGCAGGAGAGATAGAGAGGGGAGGCAGGAGAGCGAGAGAGAAGTGGAACAGAGGAGACAGAGGAGGTAGGGGAGAGAGAGAGAGAGTGTAGTCAGGGTAATTGGTGAAAAATGCTGTTGAATTACTATAATTTACCCACCAATAACCTCCAACTGATCCGATTAACAAATCAATCAAATCACAAATAGATATTTCTAAACAATTCTGACAATTCTGATTGGCTCCTTTTCAGGAAGCCATACAGTCTAAACTACTTTTATCTGCATGGTGATTGTCCAGAGGGTGCTGAGTGACAGGTGTATGCTCCACTGACCAGCGGGCCTGGTGTCCGCGGGTGTATCTCTGGATGGTGATGGCAGCATGCTTCTTTCGGAGGTACTTCTTGCGTACCAGCCAGCAGCGGATGGTCTTCTGGATACGGACGCACGCCTTCCTCAGCTTATCAGCCCTCAGCTTCTCCAGGTAGGCAACCTGACCAGCCCTGAAGAAGATCTTAGTCTTACCAAACTGGTACTTGTCCTGGTCCTGGAGAGAGACAGAGAGAAACATCATGTTGTAGGGGATCAGTTTGAGCAAGGTGAGGTCCAGAACTGCTCATTTTGACCACATAAATCAGGGATGGGCAACTCCAGTCGGGGTCCTGATTGGTGTCACACTTTTTCCCCAGCTACCAAACCTGTCTCATCATGCAATTAGTTGAATCAGTTGGGTGTGCTAGGGATGGGGAGAATGTCTCTCACCCCTCCGGCCCCTCCGCCCCCTCCGGCCCCCGAGGACTGGAGTTGACCATCTCTGACATAAATAGTTGGGACGGAAAGTGATGTGTGATTGCAATGTAGTTGATCTCAAACAGGCCTGACCTCTAACCCCTGACCACTCATACCTGCACCAGTTTCTCCAGGACGTTCCTACAGGTCAGCCTCCTGTCCGACAGGACGTCCTTCTGCTTCATCAGAACCCGGTAACGACTGAAGAACTCCTGGTAGGTCCATCTGGATGGGAAGCCTGCGGCTGAGATGCGGATGGTCTCCAGAACACCACAGGCTCTGAGCTGCTGCACCGCTCGCTTAGGGTCAAACCTAAAAGACAACATTAACCTAACGTTAGGGTCAGACCCAAGCACAACATTCAGCTCAACCTAAAGACAACGTACACCTAACATTAGGGTCAAACTTAAAAGACAACATTCCACTAATGTTAGAGTCAAACCTAAAGACAACATTCACATAGTTAATCCAACCATACCAGCCAAACCTGGAGAGAACCATTCAGCCTCATGACATCACAATTCCATTCACCTAACATCATCTTGCCAAGTCAGATGGTACTATGGCAACTTAACCATAGAGAAGCATGCAGATACTTACGTGAAGGGGAACTTGAGGTCGTTGGGCTTGATGCAGCGAACATAGTGAGGAGTGGTTGCATTCAGAGTCTCCATCAACATAGCCAGAGAGTTCCGGAACTACAGGAGGAGAGAGGGAGAAGAGAGGACAGAGACAGAGGAGAGAGAAGAGAGGAGAGAGGGAGAAGAGAGAGGGAGGAGAGAGGACAGAGACAGAGGAGAGAGGACAGAGACAGAGGAGAGAGGACAGAGACAGAGGAGAGAGGACAGAGACAGAGGAGAGAGGACAGAGACAGAGGAGAGAGGACAGAGACAGAGGAGAGAGGGAGAAGAGAGGACAGAGACAGAGGAGAGAGGACAGAGACAGAGGAGAGAGGACAGAGCCAGAGGAGAGAGGGAGAAGAGAGGACAGAGAGAGGAGAGAGGACAGAGACAGAGGAGAGAGGGAGAAGAGAGGACAGAGACAGAGGAGAGAGGACAGAGACAGAGGAGAGAGGGAGAAGAGAGGACAGAGACAGAGGAGAGAGGACAGAGACAGAGGAGAGTGGGAGAAGAGAGGACAGAGACAGAGGAGAAAGAGTAAAGAGAGGAGATTATTCAAGTCCTTCACTTTTACATCTCAGCTGTTCTGACTCTGGTTGGCAAGTCCCAACCCTGTTCTGAGTGTCCGTATGTGTGTGTGTGTCTATGATCAGTCTACCTGGCAGCCAACAGTCTTCTTGTGCTCCTTGCTGCTTGCTCCAGATCTGACCTCTTTTGGTTTGACGCTGAGTCGTGTTCGACCTCCTGGAGCGGTCCCTGTTGGACTGGTCACTTTCTCCTCATCCTGAAATAGCTCCACTAGCAGGTCCAACTACACACACACATTATTGCAAATAAAACACTGTTCTTAATTGACACACATATATATACAGTGGGGCAAAAAAGTATTTAGTCAGCCACCAATTGTGCAAGTTCTCCCACTTAAAAAGATGAGAGAGGCCTATAATTTATCATCATAGGTACACTTCAACTATGACAGACAAAATGAGAAGAAAAAAAAATCCAGAAAATCACATTGTAGGATTTTTTATGAATTTATTTGCAAATTATGGTGGAAAATAAGTATTTGGTTAATAACAAAATTTATCTCAATACTTTGTTATATACCCTTTGTTGGCAATGACAGAGGTCAAACGTTTTCTCTAAGTCTTCACAAGGTTTTCACACACTGTTGCTGATATTTTGGCCCATTCCTCCATGCAGATCTCCTCTAGAGCAGTGATGTTTTGGGGCTGTTGCTGGGCAACATGTACTTTCAACTCCCTCCAAAGATGTTCTATGGGGTTGAGATCTGGAGACTGGCTAGGCCACTCCAGGACCTTGAAATGCTTCTTACGAAGCCACTCTTTCGTTGCCTGGGCGGTGTGTTTGGGATCATTGTCATGCTGAAAGACCCAGCCACGTTTCATATTCAATGCCCTTGCTGATGGAAGGAGGTTTTCACTCAAAATCTCACGATACATGGCCCCATTCATTCTTTCCTTTACACGGATCAGTTGTCCTGGTCCATTTGCAGAAAAACAGCCCCAAGGCATGATGTTTCCACCCCCATGCTTCACAGTAGGTATGGTGGTCTTTGGATGCAACTCAGCATTCTTTGTCCTCCAAACACGACGAGTTGAGTTTTTACCAAAAAGTTATATTTTGGTTTCATCTGACCATATGACATTCTCCCAATCTTCTTCTGGATCATCCAAATGCTCTCTAGCAAACTTCAGACGGGCCTGGACATGTACTGGCTTAAGCAGAGGGACACGTCTGGCACTGCAAGATTTGAGTCCCTGGCGGCGTAGTGTGTTACTGATGTTAGGCTTTGTTACTTTGCTCCCAGCTCTCTACAGGTCATTCACTAGGTCCCCCCAGGTGGTTCTGGGATTTATGCTCACCGTTCTTGTGATCATTTTGACCCCACGGGGTGAGATCTTGCGTGGAGCCCCAGATCGAGGGAGATTATCAGTGGTCTTGTATGTCTTCCATTTCCTAATAATTGCTCCCACAGTTGATTTCTTCAAACCAAGCTGCTTACCTATTGCAGATTCAGTCTTCCCAGCCTGGTGCAGGTCTACAATTTTGTTTCTGGTGTCCTTTGACAGCTCTTTGGTCTTGGCCATAGTGGAGTTTGGAGTGTGACTGTTTGAGGTTGTGGACAGGTGTCTTTTATACTGATAACAAGTTCAAACAGGTGCCATTAATACAGGTAACGAGTGGAGGACAGAGGAGCCTCTTAAAGAAGAAATTACAGGTCTGTGAGAGCCAGAAATCTTGCTTGTTTGTAGGTGACCAAATACTTATTTTCCACCATAATTTGCAAATAAATTCATAAAAAATCCTACAATGTGATTTTCTGGATTTTTTTTTCTCATTTTGTCTGTCATAGTTGAAGTTGATACCTATGATGAAAATTACAGGCCTCTCTCATCTTTTTAAGTGGGAGAACTTGCACAATTGGTGGCTGCCTAAATACTTTTTTGCCCCACTGTACATGACTTGTATAAATAAAAAGGTAACAGCAGCCAACAGACAGTTACGTCACAAACTTGCTAAGCTAATAGTTTGCATTGTTAACATGGGTATCTGGCTTATTCATACCATCCTGTCTATCTAAAGTGACAACAAAGAACATTGTACATGGTACGGTTCAAGGAGAAAGCGATTGGTTATTGTGTTCTCTGTATTGTGGTTGGTTAAGATGGGCCACGGCGCAGCCTCCAGTTCTGCAGCGTCCGTTCAGCCTCACCCCCCCCCCCCCACCCTGGGTCATCTCCAGTTCTGCAGCGTCCGTTCAGCCTCACCCCCCCCCCCCCCACCCTGGGTCATCTCCAGTTCTGCAGCGTCCGTTCAGCCCCACCCCCCCCCACCCTCACCACCTCCCCACATACTTCAGTGCCATTTGAACTATTGTGAGACCACGGTGAGGAAGAATGAATGGTGTGGGTTAGAAGGTTGAGACAGAAAGAAATGAGGAGGGCAGCATGTTTACCTTTAGCTGTTAAACGGTTGTTGTCATGATGGGACAGACACATGGGAAACACATGGAAAACAAACACAACGACAAAATAAACATTCAACAAAAATGAAAGAAACCTAGGAATTGAAAATAATGACACACATCTAAAACATATTAAAAGTATAATTGATATAAAAGTAGAAATCCAAATCAAATGGCCATCAGAACAGGCAGGGTAGGTGTCATGGTGTCTGCTGACCAAGGCTGTTTGTAATGATAACACGGGATCAGACACGGCACAATGTCTGACGGCTCAGACAGCAGAACACATGACTGAGCCGTCTCTTTGCTGATGGTAGGCACAGAAAGAATGTGTGTTTATTATCGACACAAACACACACAGAACCATGATGATGGGTTGAAATGCTAGATTTCTATAGCTTCATTCTCATTAAAGAGTCATTATCACTTCTACACCATTACTTGTTAGTCAAGCTGGTTTCCATGGCAACATACACACACGCACACAGTATTGCCATGGATGATTGTTCCAGTGTAGTTAAACCTGTGTGTGTTTAAGGTGTTAGGGGTTAAAGGAGTGTTTTAACCCTTACCCCTCTCTGCTGCTGCTGGCCTCTACAACAGAACAACGGGCAGAGTGAGTCTTTATACACACACACACACACACACACACACACACACACACACACACTGCAAGGCCTATTTGGTGGACAGAAAATGTCTCCAACTGTGTGCACATCATTACAACACATAGACAGCAGAGGGTGCTGTTTCTCCTGACCTTCACTGGGTTCCCTGTCAGAGGTCATTCAGTGAGACAACACAGACTGTCAAACATACGCACTAATGAGAAAGTCGTCAAATATATGTGTGTTACCCATTGAACGTGCAGTGTGTGTGTGTTACCCATTGAACGTGCAGTGTGTGTGTGTTACACATTGAATGTGCAGTGTGTGTGTGTGTGTTTGGCAGGGACACACACCTTGCTGGCCTTCAGGACATTGATCTGCTCTTCATTCACTGTGTCCTTGTTCTTCTCCAGAAAGCCATCACACTGGTACTGCACCTGGACACAACAGTTAGAAAATAAAGTCATTTTGCTGACACTTTAATCCAAAGTGATTTTCAGAAAATTTCAACTTTGACTCAGATTATCAATCAGAACTGTCAACTTTGACTCAGATTATCAATCAGAACTGTCAACTTTGACTCAGATTATCAATCAGAACTGTCAACTTTGACTCAGATTATCAATCAGAAAATGTCAATTTTGACTCAGATTATCAATCAGAAAATGTCAATTTTGACTCAGATTATCAATCAGAACTGTCAACTTTGATTAATAATTTGACTCAGATTATCAATCAGAACAGCATTCATTTTATTCATAGAGTGACCCGCTCACTTCCCGCTCTCTGTAACCCGACACTGAGACTAAAACAGAACTCAGCAGTACTGGGTCAGCCAAGACATCAACACACAGTGATCAGTACCTTGTCAGCGAAGTGCTGTATGATGAAGGCTTTGTTGGACATGCGAGGTTTCTCAAACAGAGAGCAGGTCTTCAGATGGGTGTTATACAGCTTCTGGGCCCACGAGTCATCTGAACCTTTAGGCATCTGGACACACAGAACACTGGTTCACACTAGTTACTCTGGATGTGTGTGTGTCTGTGTTATGGGTGTCTGTGTACGCCCCTGCATTACGTATTTGTGTATGTATGCATGTATGTGTGCCTCTGCATTATGTGTGTGTGTGTGTGTGTGCCTACCTTGCACTCTTCATCCAGCAGGTCGAGTACCCCCATCTTGGCCTCTATGAGGTTGATACATGGCTGGTTATCATAGAAGTCTATCAGAGTCCAGGGAATCTGCTCCTTCAAATACTCTTCCTGCTCCAGCTTGAACACATGCTGTAGATAGGAGAGGAAAGGAGGGGAGGAGAGAAGAGAGGGGAGTGGAAAGGAGGGGAGAAGAGAGGGGAAAGGAAAGGGAAGAGGGCAGAGGAGAGGGCAGAGAAAATGAGAGGGGAAGGGAGAGGGGAGAGGAAAGGGGAGGGGAGAGGATGGGAGAAGGGGGAGGGAGAGGGGAGAGGAAAGGGGAGGGGAGGGGAGAGGAAAGGAGAAGGGGGAGGGGAGAGGAAAATAAAGGGGAGAGGAAAAGGGAGGGGAGAGGAAAGGGCAGAGGAAAGGAGAGGGCAGAGGAAATGAGAGGGGAAGGGAGAGGATGGGAGAAGGGGGAGGGAGAAGAAAGGAGAAGGGGGAGGGGAGAGGAAAGGGTAGAGGAAAAGGGAGGGGAGAGGAAAGGGCAGAGGAAAGGAGAGGGCAGAGGAAAGGAGGGCAGAGGAAAGGAAAGAGGAAAAGGGAGGGGAGAGGAAAGGGGAGAGGAGAGGAAAGGGCAGAGGAAAGGAAAGGGGAGAGGAAAAGGGAGGGGAGAGGAAAGGGCAGAGGAAAGGAGAGGGCAGAGGAAAGGAGGGCAGAGGAAAGGAAAGAGGAGAGGAAAGGAAAGAGGAGAGGAAAAGGGAGGGGAGGGGAAAGGGGAGAGGAAAGGAAAGGGCAGAGGAAAGGAAAGGGGAGAGGAAAAGGGAGGGGAGAGGAGAGGAGAGGAAAGGGCAGAGGAAAGGAGAGGGGAGAGGGCAGGAAAGGGGAGAGGAAAAGGGAGGGGAGAGGGCAGAGGAAAGGAGAGGGCAGAGGAAAGGAGAGGGCAGAGGAAAGGAGAGAGCAGAGGAATGGAGAGAGCAGAGGAAAGGAGAGGGCAGAGGAAAGGAGAGGGCAGAGGAAAGGAGAGGGCAAAGGAAAGGAGAGGGCAGAGGAAAGGAGAGGGCAGAGGAAAGGAGAGGGCAGAGGAAAGGAGAGGGCAGAGGAAAGGAGAGGGCAGAGGAAAGGAAAGAGGAGAGGAAAAGGGAGGAGAGAGGAAAGGGGAGAGGAGGGGAGAGGAAAGGAGAGGGCAGAGGAAAGGAGAGGGCAGAGGAAAGGAGAGGGCAGAGGAAAGGAGAGAGGAAAAGGGAGGGGAGGGGAGAGGAGAGGAAAGGGCAGAGGAAAGGAGAGGGCAGAGGAAAGGAGAGGACAGAGGAAAGGAGAGGGCAGAGGAGAGGAAAGGGCAGAGGAGAGGAGAGGGCAGAGGAAAGGAGAGGGCAGAGGAAAGGAGAGGGCAGAGGAAAGGAGAGGGCAGAGGAAAGGAAAGAGGAGAGGAAAAGGGAGGAGAGAGGAAAGGGGAGAGGAGGGGAGAGGAAAGGAGAGGGCAGAGGAAAGGAGAGGGGAGGGCAGAGGAAAGGAGAGGGGAGAGGGCAGGAAAGGGGAGAGGAAAAGGGAGGGGAGAGGGCAGAGGAAAGGAGAGGGCAGAGGAAAGGAGAGGGCAGAGGAAAGGAGAGGGCAGAGGAAAGGAGAGAGCAGAGGAAAGGAGAGAGCAGAGGAAAGGAGAGGGCAGAGGAAAGGAGAGGGCAGAGGAAAGGAGAGGGCAGAGGAAAGGAGAGGGCAGAGGAAAGGAAAGAGGAGAGGAAAAGGGAGGAAAGAGGAAAGGGGAGAGGAGGGGAGAGGAAAGGAGAGGGCAGCGGAAAGGAGAGGGCAGAGGAAAGGAGAGGGCAGAGGAAAGGAGAGAGGAAAAGGGAGGGGAGGGGAGAGGAGAGGAAAGGGCAGAGGAAAGGAGAGGGCAGAGGAAAGGAGAGGACAGAGGAAAGGAGAGGGCAGAGGAGAGGAAAGGGCAGAGGAAAGGAGAGGGCAGAGGAAAGGAGAGGGCAGAGGAAAGGAGAGGACAGAGGAAAGGAGAGGGCAGAGGAGAGGAGAGGGCAGAGGAAAGGAGAGGACAGAGGAAAGGAGAGGACAGAGGAAAGGAGAGGACAGAGGAAAGGAGAGGACAGAGGAAAGGAGAGGAGAGGGAAGGTCAGCATGTACAGAGAGGATCACATTGTTACTCTGCATCAATAACCAAACGATATCAAAGAAATTTATATTGTTATTTTGGAATACTTTTACACACCAACAGGGTTATTTAGACAACGGCAACACAGGAGTTCAGTTTCAGACAGGACACACAGTTTTCTCACCATGTTAAACTGCTGTTGCAGTTTCTCGTTAGCATAGTTGATACAGAACTGTTCAAAACTGTTGATCTCAAACGTCTCAAACCTGGAGAGCAGAGGAGAGGTCAGAGTGACTGTCTCACGCACGCACACACACACACACACACACCCCACACACACACACACACACACACACCCCACACAACCCACCCATAGATATCCAGGACTCCTATGAAGGAGTGCTGTTTGACGGTGGCGCGTAGAGATTTGTTGACATGGTCCACGATCCAGTTGAAGACTTTGGCGTAGATGTGTTTGGCGAGCGCGTCGCGGGCATTGGAGGCTTGCAGCCGAGGGATGGGCTTGATGTAGGTCTCCTGGGCTGTCTTCAGCTTCTTGTGGCACAGCCAATGAGACATGTCCTGGTAGGTCACGCCCATCAGCTCACAGAACACCGTCAGGTGGCGGTTATTGGGCTGAGAGAGAGGGATTCATGGTCATGTCAATCAATTGCTCAACTCGTCTTTCTGCTATTCTTTCCATCTACTTGAACCTTCTTAACCATCTTGGAGAAGGTCCAAGGTCTCCCCTCAGACCTTCTTCTCCAATGGGTTTTGAGAAGGAGGTGAGGATAGAGGATGCAAGGAAGTGAGTCAAGACGATTTGAGAAAGAGTCAATCATTAGGAGAGGTCAGAGGTTTAATAATAGAGGTTAGAGGTCAGAGAGGTTTGAGGTGTCTCCTTACAGGTATGATGCTGCTGTCAGAGTCTCGGTCCTTGATCTCCACGTTGCCCAGATGTAAGATGGCAGCCAGGACCTGGAACAGCCCCTTCTGGTTCAACTCGTTGATGCCTGAACACAAATACACACAAAACAATACTATCAAAATCAACCCTACACTAAAAACCAAATGGGACTGAGAGTAAATGTGGTGTTTGTGTGTGACCTAGGACAGTAGGGTAGCTTAGCGCTTAGAGCATTGGGCCAGTACCCGAAAGGTAGCTGGTTTGAATACACAGGGGAAAGTCGACAAGGTGAAAATCTGTCTATGTTCACTTAAGCAAGGCACTAAACCCTCATTTGCTCCAGGGGCGCAACACTACTATGGCTGACCCTGTAAAACAGCACGTTTCACTGCACCTATCCAGTGTATGTGACAATTAAACCTAGTTGTGTGTGTATATATTACCTAGCAGTGAGAAGGAATGTCAGGTGTGTGTGTGTGTATATATTACCTAGCAGTGAGAAGGAATGTCAGGTGTGTGTGTATATATTACCTAGCAGTGAGAAGGAATGTCAGGTGTGTGTGTATATATTACCTAGCAGTGAGAAGGAATGTCAGGTGTGTGTGTATATATTACCTAGCAGTGAGAAGGCATGTTGTGTTGTGCACATCTCTTTAGCATCGTCGACTCCATCGATGACCGGGTTCCGGCCCTGATTGGTGCAGTGGAAGACATCAGCACTACCTGCATGGACGGACACACACACACACAGTTAATTAGTAGCCTATAGAAAGTATTCTATTCAACTGTTTAGAGCAGCTTCCCAGGAGAGTACTGCTACATTAGGGTCACTGGGATCACACAGGGCCACATCCTGACCTGATGTGGGTGTGACACATTGAATACTCTTACTAATACGTGCACACATAAACTGTGCACACATGCACAAGACAAAGCCTTCTCTATACTAAAGCAGCCATAGCCTGTTACCTGGCAACTCAGGGCTGATATCACCCTGACAACACCTCCATTTTGGGGGTGTGTCTCTGCCAAGAGGCCAGCTGAGCGAGACTAGGGCAATGTGTGTTTGTGTGTGTGGCAGAGATGAAGTGTGTCTAACAGCAGATGAAGTGTGAGTGTGTGTGTGTGTGTGTGTGTTCACAGGTGGAATTAAGGAATATTTTGAGGAGCAACACACAGCCTTGTTAGATGACACACACAGTCTCTTTCTGCCTCACACCCAGGGAGAGAGCTAACATGATCTCTACCTCAGTCTATCTCTGCGGGCAGCTGGGCACCTCACACCCACAACATGACCTCTGATCTAACAGGAGCTCTACTGTAGTTAGTATGACCCCACAGTTAATATGACTCAATAGGTCTGTCCTCACATTTCTGTTTACAAATACACTGTACTACTTCCTCTACCCCTGTTACACATCTCACCTATATGATCTAATATGGTTGTCTATGATCACGGAGAATGACTGGGCGCCATTTTGAATGATCCATGTGTCATTTATTGAATTCAATAAATTGCCTGACGACTGATCCTGAATTTAATTCCACTGCCCTGCCAATTGCTTCAAATCAAACCTTTTTTGTCACATGCGCCGAATACAACAACTGTAGACCTTACCGTGAAATGCTGAATACAACAAGTGTAGACCTTACCGTGAAATGCTGAATACAACAAGTGTAGACCTTACCGTGAAATGCTGAATACAACAAGTGTAGACCTTACCGTGAAATGCTGAATACAACAAGTGTAGACCGTAGTGAAATGCTGAATACAACAAGTGTAGACCTTACCGTGAAATGCTGAATACAACAAGTGTAGACCGTAGTGAAATGCTGAATACAACAAGTGTAGACCTTACCGTGAAATGCTGAATACAACAAGTGTGGACCTTACCGTGAAATGCTGAATACAACAAGTGTAGACCTTACCGTGAAATGCTTACTGACAAACCCTTAACCAACAATGCAGTTCAAGAAGAGTTTAGAAAATATTTACCAAATAAACTAAAGTAAAAAATTATTAAAAATGAACACAAGAATAACGAGGCTCTATACAGGGGTACCTGTACCGAGTCAGTGTGCGGAGGTACAGGTTAGAGGTAACTTGTACATGTAGGTAGGGGGGAAGTGACTATGCATAGATAATAAACAGTGAGTATAAGTACAAAACAAATGGGGGGGGGTCAATGTAATAGACCGGTGGCCATTTGATTAACTGTTCAGCAGTCTTATGGCTCGGGGGTAGAAGCTGTTAAGGAGCCTTTTGGTCATAGACTTGGTGATCCGGTACTGTTTGCCGTGCGGTAGGAGAGAAAGTCTATGACTTTGGTGACTGGAGTCTTTAACAATGTTATGGGCTTTCACCTGACACCGCCTATGTAGGTAGAGTCACCTTAATTAACTCTACCTACATGTACATACTACCTCAACTAACCGGTGCCCCCGCACACTGACTCTGTACCGGCACCCCCCTGTATATAGTCTCCACATTGACTCTGTACCGGCACCCCACTGTATATAGTCTCCACATTGACTCTGTACCGGCTCCCCCCTGTATATAGTCTCCACATCGACTCTGTACCGGCACCCCCCTGTATATAGTCTCCACATTGACTCTGTACCGGCACCCCCCTGTATATAGTCTCCACATTGACTCTGTACCGGCACCCCCCTGTATATAGTCTCCACATTGACTCTGTACCGGCTCCCCCCTGTATATAGTCTCCACATCGACTCTGTACCGG
Source organism: Oncorhynchus clarkii lewisi (assembly GCF_045791955.1). Classification (NCBI taxonomy): domain Eukaryota; kingdom Metazoa; phylum Chordata; class Actinopteri; order Salmoniformes; family Salmonidae; genus Oncorhynchus; species Oncorhynchus clarkii. Next base: position 77,925,933 of record NC_092152.1, on the reverse strand, counting down.
CACCCCCCTGTATATAGTCTCCACATCAACTCTGTACCGGCACCCCCCTGTATATATTGACTCTGTACCGGCACCCCCCTGTATATATTGTCATTCTTTACTGTTCCTCTTTAGTTACTTGTTACTTTTATCTCTTATTATTATCTGTATTTTTTTAACTGCATTTTTGGTTATTGGCTCGTAAGTGAGCATTTCACTGTCTACACCTGTTGTATTTGGGGCATGTGACTAATACAATTGGGTTTGATTTGATATCGGTCCTGGATTGCAGGAAACTTGGCCCCAGTGATGTACTGGGCCATACGCACTACCCTCTGTAGCGCCTCGAGATCAGATGCCGAGCAGTTGCCATACGGTGATGCAACCATACAGGATGCTCTTGATGGTGCAGCTGTAGAACCTTGTGAGGATCTGGGGACCCATGCAAACTCTTTTCAGTCTCCTGGCGGGGGAAAGGTTTTGTCATACCCGTTTCACGACTGCCTTGGTGTGTTTGGACCAAGATAGTTTGTTGGGGATGGAAACTTGAAACTTTCTACCGACTCTACTACAGCCCCGTTAATGGGGCCTGTTCGGCCCACCTTTTCTTGTAGTCCACGATCATCTCCTGTGTCTTGCTCACATTGAGGGAGAGGTTGTTGTCCTGGCACCAGACTGCCAGGTCTGACCTCCTCCCTATAGGCCGTCTCATCGTTGTCGGTGATCAGGCCTACCACTGTTGTGTCGTCAGCAAACTTAACGATGGTGTTGGAGTCGTGTTTGGCCACGCAGTTGTGGGTGAACGGGGAGTACAGGAGGGGACTACGTATACACTCCTGAGGGGGCCCAGTGTTGAGGATCAGTGCGGCAGACATGTTGTTTCCTACCCTCACCACCTGGGGGCGGTCCGTCAGGAAGTCCAGGATCCAGTTGCAGAGGGAGGTGTTTAGTCCCAGGGTACTTAGCTTAGTGATGAGCTTCGTGGGCACTATTGTGTTGAACACTGAGCTATAGTCAATGAACAGCATTCTCACATACAGTGGGGCAAAAAAGTATTTAGTCAGCCACCAATTGTGCAAGTTCTCACACTTGCAAAAAGATGAGGCCTGTAATTTTCATCATAGGTTCACTTCAACTATGACAGACAAAATTAGGAAAAAAAATCCAGAAAATCACATTGTAGGATTTTTAATGAATTTATTTGCAAATTATGGTGGAAAATAAGTATTTGGTCACCTACAAACAAGCAATATTTCTGACTCTCACAGACCTGTAACAACTTCTTTAAGAGGCTCCTCTGTCCTCCACTCTTTACCTGTATTAATGGCACCTGTTTGAACTTGTTATCAGTATAAAAGACACCTGTCCACAACCTCAAACAGTCACACTCCAAACTCCACTATGGCCAAGACCAAAGAGCTGTCAAAGGACACCAGAAACAAAATTGTAGACCTGCACCAGGCTGGGAAGACTGAACCTGCAATTGGTAAGCAGCTTGGTTTGAAGAAATCAACTGTGGGAGCAATTATTAGGAAATGGAAGACATACAAGACCACTGATAATCTCCCTCGATCTGGGACTCCACACAAGATCTTACCCCGTGGGGTCAAAATTATCACAAGAACGGTGAGCAAAAATCACAGAACCACACGGGGGGACCTAGTGAATGACCTGCAGAGAGCTGGGCGCAAAGTAACAAAGCCTACCATCAGTAACACACTACGCCGCCAGGGACTCAAATCCTGCAGTGCCAGACGTGTCCCCCTGCTTAAGCCAGTACATGTCCAGGCCCGTCTGAAGTTTGCTAGAGAGCATTTGGATGATCCAGAAGAAGATTGGGAGAATGTCATATGGTCAGATGAAACCAAAATATAACTTTTTGGTAAAAACTCAACTCGTCGTGTTTGGAGGACAAAGAATGCTGAGTTGCATCCAAAGAACACCATACCTACTGTGAAGCATGGGGGTGGAAACATCATGCCTTGGGGCTGTTTTTCTGCAAAGGGACCAGGACAACTGATCCGTGTAAAGGAAAGAATGAATGGGGCCATGTATCGTGAGATTTTGAGTGAAAACCTCCTTCCATCAGCAAGGGCACTGAAGATGAAACGTGGCTGGGTATTTCAGCATGACAATGATCCCTAACACACCGCCCGGTCTACGAAGGAGTGGCTTCGTAAGAAGCATTTCAAGGTCCTGGAGTGGCCTAGCCAGTCTCCAGATCTGAACCCCATAGAAAATCTTTGGAGGGAGTTGAAAGTCCGTGTCGCCCAGCAACAGCCCCAAAACATCACTGCTCTAGAGGAGATCTGCATGGAGGAATGGGCCAAAATACCAGCAACAGTATGTAAAAACCTTGTGAAGACTTACAGAAAACGTTTGACCTCTGTCATTGCCAACAAAGGGTATATAACAAAGTATTGAGATAAACTTTTGTTATTGACCAAATACTTATTTTCCACCATAATTTGCAAATAAATTCATGAAAAATCCTACAAATGTGATTTTCTGGATTTTTTTTCTCATTTTGTCTGTCATAGTTGAAGTGTACCTATGATGGAAATTACAGGCCTCTCTCATCTTTTTAAGTGGGAGAACTTGCACAATTGGTGGCTGACTAAATACTTTTTTGCCCCACTGTAGGTGTTCCTTTTGTCCAGGTGGGAAAGGGCAGTGTGGAGTGCGATAGAGATTGCGTCATCTGTGGATCTGTTGGGGCGGTATGGAAATTGGAGTGGGTTTAGGGTATCCGGGAGAATGCTGTTGATGTGAGCCGTGACCAGCTTTTCAAAGCACTTCATGGCTACCGACATGAGTGCTACGGGGCGGTAATCATTTAGGCAGGTTACCTTCGCTTCCTTGGGCACAGGGATTATGGTGGTCTGTTTTAAACATGTAGGTATTACAGACTCGGTCAGGGAGAGGTTGAACATGTCAATGAAGACACTTGCCAGTTGGTCCGTGTATGCTTTGAGTTCAAATCCTAGTAATCAATCTGGCCCCGCAGCTTTGTAAATGTTGACCTGTTTAAAGGTCTTGCTCACATCGGCATCGAGAGCATTATCACACAGTCAACCAGGACATCTGGTGCTCTTGTGCATGTTTCAGTGTTGCTTGCCTCGAAGCAATCATAAAAAGGCATTTAGCTCGTCTGGTAGGCTCTCGTCTGGGTTTCCCTTTGTAGTCCGTAATAGTTTTCGAGCCCTGCCACATCCGACGAGCGTCAGAGCCGGTGTAGTACGATTCAATCTTAGTCCTGTATTGATGCTTTGCTTGTTTGATGGTTCGTCTGAGGGCATAGCGGGATTTCTTATAGGCGCCCAGTTAGTGTCTCGCTCCTTGAAAGCGGCAGCTCTAGCCTTTAGCTCGATGTGGATGTTGCCTGTAATCCAAGGCTTCTGGTTGGGATATGTACGTACGGTCACTGTGGGGACGACGTCGTCGATGCACTTATTGATGAAGCCGATGACTGAGGTGGTATACTCCTCAATGCCATTCAGTCAAACTGCCATCCCAGAAGTCGCTTGTGCTGACTTCAAAATGAAGGGCATTGTACAAAACAAATTCATCACCGATTGGATCGTATCAAAGCCAATGACCTGATTCATGAACGCTGGGCTAAACCCATTGGTTTCCGGGACCAATCAGAACGGTTAGAATGTGTTCACATTCTACGTATTGAGGAAGGAAAGCAAATCCAGACTCGTGGTGGAGAAGAAACGCTAGTGGGCGGAGCCATGCATGTGGATGGGTTGTCAGGCTAATCAATGAACAAATAGCTTAGGAACCGTCCAACCATCCAATGGAGAGTGTTTGTGTCTTACCTAGCTTCAGATTCTTGAACTCTGGTAGATGGGATGACGCACACAGCTGGTAGAAGATATGATAGTTCCTCTCCTCGTCCGCCTGCACAGACAGAGACAGACACACACACAGTCAGGCAGTTTCAGGTAGTGTATGTTCTATACAGCCAGGAGATTCCAGTGTTGTGTACATACAAGAGAACACTGTCATACTGTTTTGAATCTGGTGTAGTTTTAATGTTGCAACATTTCCACCACAGACTAAGACACACACACCCAGGTGCTGTTGCAGAAAGGTATGTGGGGAATGTGTGTTGCAGTACAGGACTCACAGCAGCTTCCTCAAGTCTGGGAAGACATGCTGTACTCCACTATCCTCATCTCAATACGCCTGTGTGTTTTTGTGTATCTCTCTGTGTGTGTGTGTGTGTGTGTGTGTGTGTGTGTGTGCACACTTTCTAAGTTGTGCACATTCCTGATTCGTCTCAGCAGTGTGACCTGGATCAGATCCACACAGAGAAAAAAGAGAAAGAGGGAAAGAACGAGAGAGAACGAGAGCTAGAGGGAGATGGAAAAAGGAAGGACGACTATTCAATAGGCTCTTATCAGCAATGAGCTGGACACGGAAGGAAGGACAGAACAGAACACGGAAGGAAGGACAGAACAGAACACGGAAGGAAGGACAGAACAGAACACGGAAGGAAGGACAGAACAGGACACGGAAGGAAGGACAGAACAGAACACGGAAGGAAGGACAGAACAGAACACGGAAGGAAGGACAGAACAGAACACGGAAGGAAGGACAGAACAGAACACGGAAGGAAGGACAGAACAGAACACGGAAGGAAGGACAGAACAGGAGTAAAGGAATGTGTTTGGTCTCCTGTGTTTCCTGACCTGGGTAGAAGAGGAGGAAAGACACAGACAGAAGGACATATATATATATATATATGAATATGTGTGAGTGAGTGAGGGACAGAGAGAGAAAGGAGGAGACAGGTGGACTCAGCAGAGGTAAAGAGAAAGGAATGTGAACAGATGACTGGTGTGTGTGGTCTGGCTGTGTTTTCCTGAACTGGGTGGAGGAGGAAGTCACTGCTAAATATTGAACTTCTTGAGAGAGACACTCACTGCCTACACTGGTTACACACACACACACACACACACACACACACACACACACACACACACACACACACACACAGCACTGTATGGATTGCATCCCACACTACACACAGTGCTGTGGAAAGAGAGGCAGTGTGTTGAGGCTCCCAGTATAACCTGTAGATAGGTCATTGACTTTTCCTAACCACATGACCTGACCAAAACAACTGCAGGTCCTACCCATTACCCCTGACCTAGACTACAGCGCCAGACTTTCTGGTCCTACTGTGTGTTGGTGGTACATCACCTGAAACACCACTCTAGACTTCTCCAGTAGATATGTCCTCATGTTAGCTCCAATGATACGGTAGCGTTTGTCGAAGCCGATCTCAATGTACTTCCCAAAACGACTGCTGTTGTCGTTACGAGTCGTCTTAGCGTTTCCTATCGCCTGGAGACACACACGGACGGACACACACACACACACGGACACAGACACACATACAGACAGACAGACACACACACACACACATGAGGGAGGGAGAGAGAGAGCGATAAATATAGATTAGGTCAGCAACATCAGCATATCACTCCCCTTTACAACAAGGCAGTGGTTTGACATTAGTATTCAGTGTGTATTTCAGGCCAGCTGGGCCAGGTGATGGTGTAGAACTAAAACTGTCCAGCAGGGAGGGGAGGGACAGGGGGAGACAGATACTGTGCTGCTGCTGCTGTGCATCATGTGGAATAGAGTCCTGCAGTCAAAGCACAGTTGTCAGTGGTGGTGTTCCAGGATGTCTTTATTGCAGTCGCGCTGCCCAGATAATCAGATCACACAACGCCAGCACAGGGACTTAACATGCTTAAAGCCAATATCACCGTCTGACTGACTGCAGTGGAAATCAGGTCTGCCACAGACAGACACAGACAGAGACACACAGACAGAGAGAGACAGAGAGACAGACAGAGACAGAGACACACAGACAGAGAGAGACAGACAGAGACACACACACAATCAGAGACAGACAGACACAGACAGAGACACACAGACAGAGACAGACAGACAGACACACACACACAGAGACAGAAAGACAGAGAGACACAGACAGGCAGAGAGAGACAGACAGAGAGACAGAGAGAGAGACAGACAGGCAGAGAGAGACAGACAGAGAGACAGAGACTATATAGGGGTTAAAGTGTGTGTAAGGAGAAAAGTCTCCTCTAGCGGAGCTAAGAGAAAACACACGGCTACTGTTCCCTAAAGACAAGGAGGCTTTCAGCTGCACAGGCTAGTATGGTAATGTGTCCTTACATCAACACACACACACACACAGCATGAAGAAGGCTTGGCCACTGATTGGCTGACAGGTCTGTGAGAGGAGTGATTTCATCCTTACACCAAGGGGAGAGGGAAGGGAGGAGAGGAAATAAATAGAGATGGGGAGAGGGAAGGGAGGAGAGAAATAGAGGAGATGGGGAGAGGGGAGGAGAGAAATAGAGGAGATGGGGGAGAAGGGAGGAGAGGAGAGAAATAGAGGAGATGGGGGAGAGGGAAGGGAGGAGAGAAATAGAGGAGATGGGGAGAGGGAAGGGAGTAGAGGAGAGAAATAGAGGAGATGGGGAGAGGAGAGGAGAGAAATAGAGGAGATGGGGAGAGGGGAGGAGAGAAATAGAGGAGATGGGGGAGAAGAAAGGGAGGAGAGGAGAGAAATAGAGGAGATGGGGTAGAGGGAAGGGAGGAGAGAAATAGAGGAGATGGGGGAGAGGGAAGGGAGGAGAGAAATAGAGGAGATGGGGAGAGGGAAGGGAGTAGAGGAGAGAAATAGAGGAGATGGGGAGAGGGAAGGGAGGAGAGGAGAGAAATAGAGGAGATGGGGGAGAAGAAAGGGAGGAGAGGAGAGAAATAGAGGAGATGGGGGAGAAGAAAGGGAGGAGAGGAGAGAAATAGAGGAGATGGGGGAGAAGAAAGGGAGGAGAGGAGAGAAATAGAGGAGATGGGGAGAGGGAAGGGAGGAGAGAAATAGAGGAGATGGGGAGAGGCCATATGGACACAGGGGAGAGAACTAACCCTCCCAGACTCCACATGAACACACCATGAAGCAGGCTTTGCAGAGGACTGGAGCGAGGAGAGGGAGAAGAGAGGCGAGGGGAAGGGAGAGGAGTCATACCTCCATGATGGGGTTGGATGCGAGGACCTTCTCCTCTACGTTGGCCTCTGTGGCTGCTCCACTGACCGTAGCAAAGTAGCGCATGGCGTATTTAGCTGAGACAGTCTTCCCTGCTCCCGACTCACCGCTTACGATTATAGACTGGTTCCTCTCATCTCTAATACAGGAGAGAAGGAAAGACTGAGACGGTGAGGGAAGCAAGAGTCTGCCATGTGGCAGCTTATTTGGCTCAGTCATGCCAATACAACAATACACACATAACAAAAATCATAGAAGATAAAAACAGAAAGTCATTACTTAGTTCCATTATGGTTCTGAAAACGGTGTGAGGTCACTGTAGCAGACAACATGCTGTATAGATGCCAACTGGGACCATAGGTCACTATGCTGCAGAGTGTGTGTGTGTGTGAGTGAGTGCTCTGTGTGCTCATTCCGTCAAACGAAAAGATCAATGCCGATATTTTCATATCTGATCAATAGTCTTCTGATTAATGAATGATTTACTTTACCTCATGTTAGTCTCATTCCAAACATCGTAAATTGTTGGTTATCTGCACGAACCCAGTCTTCACTATGAGTCATCCATACATCAATTGTCTTAAATAATTTATTTATTAACTAACTAAACAATCACAGAAGTGCACATACAAACAAACAAAGTAAATATGGTTACAAGAAATGATAGGTGAATGTGCCCTAGTGGGCTAAACCGGCATGGCGGCGTGTTAGACAAAAGGGAAGTGGGGGTCGACTAAGAAGTCACTACAGAGTTAATAATTATAACAATTGAAATGCTAATCCTTTGCACATGAACGCTCACTCATTCGGGAACAATTGCAGGTAAGGTAAGGGTGCTCTCGAGCGGCTAGATGTTCTTTACCATTCGGCCATCAGATTTGCCACCAATGCTCCTTATAGGACACATCACTGCACTCTATACTCCTCTGTAAACTGGTCATCTGTAAACTAAGTAAAATGGTGCAGGAAGAAATGGCAGCAGTTTTACGGGCGCCCAACCAACTTAACTTATTTTGTACATAATGTTTCTGCAACCGTAACCTATGGCAAAAAAAAGAGCTTCTGGATATCAGGACATCGATCACTCACCTCGGATTAGACAAAGATTTTTTCCTTCAACAAGCAGGAAGCACACGACATTCTCCAAACACCCGACAGGGGCAACATCTCAGTTATTTGCAAGAGGAGGAGATGCAGGTATAGAAGACACAGAGCGGGAAGCATCGTGAGGACCCTCAGGAGGTGAGTGGGAAAGCTGCCATTACCGTCAATATTACTAGCCAACGTGCAATCATTGGACAATAAACTAGACAAGGTACAATCGCGAATATCCTACCAACGGGGCATCAAAAACTGCAACATGTTATGTTTCATGGAATCGTGGCTGAATGACGACATGGATATTCAGCTAGCGGGATATACACTGCACCAGCAAGATAGAACAGCACACTCCGGTAAGACGGGGGGGGGGGGGGGGGGGGGGGGGGGTGGCTGTAGTGGAGCAGGGGCTGTAGTAGGTTGAGAGCTTCAAGTTCCTTCAAGTTCACCAACAAACAAGAATGGTTCAAACACACCAAGACGGTCGTGAAGAGGGCACGACAAAGCCTATTCCCCCTCAGGAAACTAAAAAGATTGGCATGGGTCCTGAGATCCTCAAAAGGTTCTACAACTGCAACATTGAGAGCGTCGTGACTGGTTGCATCAATGCCTGGTACGGCAATTGCTCGGCCTCCGACCGCAAGGCACTACAGAGGGTAGTGCGTATGGCCCAGTACCCAGTCACTGGGGCTAAGCTGCCTGCCATCCAGGACTTCTACACCAGGCGGTGTCAGAGGAAGGCCCTAAAAATTGTCAAAGTCCCCAGCCACCCCAGTCATAGACTGTTCTCTCTACTACCGCATGGCAAGCAGGACCGGAGTGCCAAGTCTAGGACAAAAAGGCTTCTCAACAGTTTTTAACCGCAAGCCATAAGACTCCTCAACAGGTAATCAAATGGTTACCCGGACTATTTGCATTGTGTCCCCCCCCCCTAACCCCTCTTTTTACGCTGTTGCTACTCTCTGTTTATCGTATATGCATAGTCACTTTAACTATACATTCATGTACATACTACCTCAATCAGCCTGACTAACCGGTGTCTGTATGTAGCCTCGCTACTTTTATAGCCTCGCTACTGTATTTAGCCTGTCTTTTTACTGTTGTTTAATTTCTTTACTTACTTATTGTTCACCTAATACCTTTTTTTGCACTATTGGTTAGAGCCTGTAAGTAAGCATTTCCCTTTAATTAATTAAGGTCTACACCTGTTGTATTCGGCGCACGTGACAAATAAACTTTGATTTGATCTGTTTACCCGTCGCAAGACCCACTGGTTGATGCTTATTTATAAAACCCTCTTAGGCCTCACTCCCCCCTATCTGAGATATCTACTGCATCCCTCATCCTCCACATACAACACCCATTCTGCCAGTCACATTCTGTTAAAGGTCCCCAAAGCACACACATCCCTGGGACGCTCGTCCTTTCAGTTCACTGCAGCTAGCGACTGGAACGAGCTGCAACAAACACTCAAACTGGACAGTTTTATCTCAATCTATTAATTCACAGACTCCATCATGGACACTCTTACTGACAGTTGTGGCTGCTTTACGTGATGTATTGTTGTCTCTACCTTCTTGCCCTTTGTGCTGTTGTCTGTGCCCAATAATGTTTGTACCATGTTTTGTGCTGCTACCATGTTATGTTGCTACCATGCTGTGTTATGTGTTGCTGCCTTGCTATGTTGTTGTCTTAGGTCTCTCTTTATGTAGTGTTGTCTCTCTTGTCATGATGTTGGTTTTGTCCTATATTTCTATATATATATATATATTGTATTTTTAATCCCAGACCCCGTCCCCGCAGGAGGCCTTTTGCCTTTTGGTAGGCCGTCATTGTAAATAAGAATTTGTTCTTAACTGACTTGCCTAAGTGAAATAAATAACAAGACCGTAAATACACACACTGTACTATGCTTCCATTGGAATGTCCGTCTGACATTGTTTGAAACATGGGAAATCTGTGTATACTACCTTTGAGCAGGTAACACTCGCACGCACGCACACCACACACACCCACCTGGCCATCTGTTTGTAAGCCTCCTCAGCCACAGCGAAGATGTGAGGGTCCATATCTCCCATGTTCTGGCCACTGTACGCATTGATGATGTCACTACCGTAGATGGGAAGGTTCTCATAGGGATTAATGGCCACCAGCACAATACCTACAGGAAGAGAGGAGGAGTTGGTGTGTGTGTGTGTGTGTGTGTGTGTGTGTGTGTGAGAGACCCTTGTGTGTCTGTGTGGGCATACCACAGTATGTGTAGATGAGTTTGGAGTCGGTGAAGCGGACTTTAAGGTTGTGCAGGACGGCCGGCTCGTGGAGGTAGCTAAGAGCTGTGAGGTCATTCTCCCCCACCAGGATGTCAGGGTTCCGGAGGTGAGGAAGGTTCTTTGTCTTATCATCCAGCTTGTGCTCAATGTCCTGGACAGCACAGATTAAACAGAGACGTTATCACACACAATATATGTGTGTATCACAGGCGGCTGGTGGCAGCTTAATTGGGGAGTACGGGCTCATAGTAATGGCTGGAACAGAATAAATGGAACGGTTTCAAACATTGTTTCATTGTGCTTTATACCATTCCATTTAGTCCATTCCAGCCATTATTGTAATTCATCCCCCCCTCACCAGCCTCCTGTGGTGTGTGTGCTGAGTAGGGACCTGGTTTTATGTAACTCAGTGACATAAAAAACAGACAGTTGGTGAACATAAGCCTCACACATGTATCAAAATATGCCACCAAATGGGTCAGGTTTCTGCCCCCATTTCCTTCTGAACGGTTTATTGGACTTGGTTGACATCGACACATGGACATGTTTTTATGATATGTATGGTGATATATTGCAGTGTGAAGACAACAGCCCTTTGCAACTACTCCAATACCCAATAATGAGATAGATTCGCTGTGTGTGTGTGTGTGTGTGTGTGTGTACTGCGCATCTCATTACAAATGAGAGGATGTTATGCAACCACCCAACCCTACACCACCATCTCCTCCTCCTCTCCTCCAGTACTCACCATTCCATCCTCCAGTGTGAGGTGTAGGGTGGAATCTCCATGTTTGTAGTTCTTAGTGAGCTCTGCTGACTTCCACACCTCATCTGCATCAGGGATCCACACCCGAGCAAACTGAGAGAGAGGAGAGGAGAAATAAGGAGAGTGAGAAGGGAGAGAAAGGTTCTACATGACATAAAAACATACTACAGAGTGTGTTCTCCAAGTCAGAAAGCTACATAAGGCCTATATCAGTCCAGTACTGTCCCCAGACTCAATGTCTACTGCAGAGAGAACCTGCTGCTGTATCAGATTGGTACAGTGCTGACTGAGGCTGTTGTATCTCCATGGTTGGTTGGATATCATTTCACCATCTAACCATCTGTCAGCTGATCAAAGACGTGAAAAACACAGAAACAAAAACACTGTAAAACTGACTGGGTTTGATCCCGGGTCTTCAGCCTTCCACTAGACTGTGCTGGTCCGCTGAGCTAAAGCCACGGCATTAGCTCAGGAAGTTAAGTCGTCAGGTTATAGCACGGGCAGCTAACAGAAGTCTTCAGGCCTCAGGCTCACAAGAGTGCAGTTCACAGAACCACATCCGTAACACACACGGAGGAGAGCTTTAACAGCTGCCATTAGAAAGGTCAATCAGATGGCCAATCAGTAATCTTTACATCTCACTAAGCAGCTCAATGATGATCAGCGCTACACAAAGCTTATCCTGGTTTATCCTGGTTTATCCTGGCCCATTATTACCACCAGCAGACCTGTATACACAGACCTTTCAGAGGCACACACACAGCAGGCCGGTCTGGGTCTCATTCCATAGTGCAACAATGTTTAGTTAAGAACAAATTCTTATTTACAATGGCGGCCTAGTGGGTTAACTGCCTTGTTCAGGGTCAGAATGACAGATTTTTACCTTGTCAGCTCATGGATTCAATCTAGCAACCTTTTGGTTACTGGCCCAATGCTCTAACCACTAGGCTACCTGCCGCCCCATGATACTGCTTGTTTGGGAAAATGGGCCTGCTTGACCTGAATACTACTGTATCCTATACACAACTGGTTCCTGTCTTTGATACGCCAACTAACGCTCTTAGAACAGTCTGTAAAACGTGTCAGAATCTCATTGGTAGGAAGGATTTACATGAAGACTGAAACCAAGCTTCAGTGTGTATGTGTGTGTGAGTGTGTGTGTTGGCACTAAGACTGTTGGCACTCGGATCGGATGCTCTCATATCCTCATGACTCACCCTAACCTTCCAGCAACCCTCAGCCAACCTTCCAGGAACATTCTGTGGAAAAGTCTAATGATCTAGCTCATAGCCATTTACTCACACAGACAGACAGACAGACAATAATCACCATTGTAGTAGGTTGCTTACATATTCAGACCTACGTCATCGTCATGTCATCATGGTTTATCACTATGTAGTGGATAAGGTATTCTTGTGATGCTCCACAATGAATTGAAATTAATCTTTCACACCAGTGTTTAACACTGAAAGGTCAGAGCAGTGTGTGTGTGTGTGTGTGTGTGTATATACAGAGGTCAGCAGAGAAAAGTGCTGACTCGACAGAACACAGTATCAGTCATCCTATAGCAGGGTTAATGAGGCTATTCTGTCGCTCTCTCATGTTCCTTCCTGGAGGAGAGCGGTTCACAGCCCAGCTCCTAGCAATGGAAAGGAGGAGTGAGGGAGTGAGAGAAAGAGTGAGAGAATGTGTGAGAGAGATGGAGAGAGTGAGAAAGAGACGGGAGGGTGGAGGTAAAAATAGCCTCACACACACACCTCACTGAGTAGCATCACCATACACCGCTGAGCACACTTCCTGATCCTCCTAATCACACACACACTTTCTGCAGCAATGAAGCGTGTAAACCATTTCCTATCCACATTGTGAGGAGGGGGGGGGGGGGGGGGGGGTTGAGTCGTATTTATAGACAGATCCCCAGGGTTACAGTAGAGGACAGATGAAGGGTACAACTCTACCCCAAGCACACACAAACACAGACACGGACAGAGAGGAGTCATAGGTACACTGTCTGCTACATGGTGCTAGTGGGGGTCAGCTAGACTGGTCAACTATACAGGGGAGGAGGAGAGGGATAAGGAGGAGGATGCAGGAAGAGAAGGAGATATTATCTCCCTTGTGACATCAGCCCTCATGACTCAGAGTGAAGGCGTTTCTTGTCACACACCCTCTGCTTGCCTGGTCATGACCTGGAACAGCTGATCAGAGGGGGAGAGGAAGAGCTACAGGGATGTGTGTAAGAGGGGGAGAGGAAGAGCTACAGGGATGTGTGTAAGAGGGGGAGAGGAAGAGCTACAGGGATGTGTGTAAGAGGGGGAGAGGAAGAGCTACAGGGATGTGTGTAAGAGGGGGAGAGGAAGAGCTAGAGATGTGTGTAAGAGGGGGAGAGGAAGAGCTACAGGGATGTGTGTAAGAGGGGGAGAGGAAGAGCTAGAGATGTGTGTAAGAGGGGGAGAGGAAGCGCTACAGGGATGTGTGTAAGAGGGGGAGAGGAGGAGCTACAGGGATGTGTGTAAGAGGGGGAGAGGAAGAGCTACAGGGATGTGTGTAAGAGGGGGAGAGTAAGAGCTACAGGGATGTGTGTAAGAGGGGGAGAGGAAGAGCTACAGAGATGTGTGTAAGGGGGGGAGAGGAAGAGCTACAGAGATGTGTGTAAGGGGGGGAGAGGAAGAGCTAGAGATGTGTGTAAGAGGGTGAGAGGAAGAGCTACAGAGATGTGTGTACGAGGGGGAGAGGACAGAGGGGTCTGCAGCAAGCAGCAGAGTGTGATGTAACCTTGCTTGAGGCTTTAGCTCAGTGGGCTACTGTAGAGCTAACATATGCTTGAGGCAAGCGTTCAATATGAACCTGACAAACTGTTACACACTGCAGGTCTACTCCTGGAGATGTTTAGTGCTTCAGTGCCTTCCTCAGGGGCCCAGAGCAACCAGTAAGAACACCAGCAACCTTCTGACCTGGGATTTGAACCTATAGGTCTAACCTATAGGCGAACTCCCACCCCAGTGGTTAGTTGTATTAGAGTAGTGTATACGTGTTTGGTAGCAGGGAAAGACAGGAGTGACTCAGGCCGACCCTTTAATCCAGGACTGACTAAGAGACTAAAGATCAACACTGTATTAACTCTGGATTTACCTCTAATCTAATCCTTACACAGAGAACTACACCTCCACTCTCTCACACACACACACACACACACACACACACACACACACACACACACACACACACACACACACACACACACACACACACACACACACACACACACACACACACACACACACACACACACACACACACACACACACACACACACACAGGTTATACCAGTCCTTTCACAGCAGTGAATACTGAAAGGCTCTGAGAGATGCTACTGGTACAGTGTACTAGGGGCTAGGAGCTAGTGAGGCAGACCCAGAAGAGAGGAGAGAGGATAGGGGGAGGGGGGGAAAGAGGACAGGAGGGGGAGAAGAGAGGACAGGAGGGGGGGGGGGGAAGAGAGGACAGGAGGGGGGGGAAGAGAGGACAGGAGGGGGGAGAAGGGAGGACAGGAGGGGGGGGGGGAGAAGAGAGGACAGGAGGGGGGGGGGGAGAAGAGAGGACAGGAGGGGGGGGGGGAAGAGAGGACAGGAGGGGGGGAGAAGAGAGGACAGGAGGGGGGGGGGAGAAGAGAGGACAGGAGGGGGGAGGAGAAGAGAGGACAGGAGGGGGGAGAAGAAGAGAGGACAGGAGGGGGGAGAAGAAGAGAGGACAGGGGGGGGAGAAGAGAGGACAGGAGGGGGGGGGGAGAGAAGACAGGAGGGGGGAGAGAGGACAGGGGGGGGAAGAGAGGACAGGGGGGGGGAAGAGAGGACAGGAGGGGGGAAAGAGAGGACAGGAGGGGGGAAAGAGAGGACAGGAGGGGGGAAAGAGAGGACAGGAGGGGGAAAAGAGAGGACAGGAGGAGGAAAAGAGAGGACTTGGAGGGGGGAAGAGAGGACAGGAGAGGGAGAAGAGAGGACAGGAGGGGAGAAAGTAACAGCAGAAGTGTTAATACATTTGTTCACAGCCAACAGGATTATTAGAAGCAGATTAACCCTCTAAGACTGAGCTTTCACTTCATCAGTCAGATCTCTCCCTCTCTTTCACCTCTCCTTCTCCCCTCTTGTTCTCTCTTCCTCTGTCCTTCATTCCTTTATTTATCCTGATCTGACAAAGCAGGACAGGCCAGACATCCACCATGTAGCTTTCACAACTCAGCATTACAGATCACTGACTGTGACTGCAGATGGAGGAGAGGAGGAGGATGAGGAGAGTTGAACTGCAGCCGGCCCTCACCCTGCAGGCCTGGTGTCTTGACTTCTGCTGAGGGGGAGGATGAGGAGAGTTGAACTGCAGCCGGCCCTCACCCTGCAGGCCTGGTGTCTTCACTACTGCTGAGGGGGAGGATGAGGAGAGTTGAACTGCAGCCGGCCCTCACCCTGCAGGCCTGGTGTCTTCACTACTGCTGAGGGGGAGGATGAGGAGAGTTGAACTGCAGCCGGCCCTCACCCTGCAGGCCTGGTGTCTTCACTACTGCTGAGGGGGAGGATGAGGAGAGTTGAACTGCAGCCGGCCCTCACCCTGCAGGCCTGGTGTCTTCACTACTGCTGAGGGGGAGGATGAGGAGAGTTGAACTGCAGCCGGCCCTCACCCTGCAGGCCTGGTGTCTTCACTTCTGCTGAGGGGGAGGATGAGGAGAGTTGAACTGCAGCCGGCCCTCACCCTGCAGGCATGGTGTCTTCACTTCTGCTGAGGGGGAGGATGAGGAGAGTTGAACTGCAGCCGGCCCTCACCCTGCAGGCATGGTGTCTTCACTACTGCTGAGGGGGAGGATGAAACACTGAAGGGCTGTAGAGCAGCAGTAAATACAACCTCCACCCCTGGCCAGGCCTCTCTCTGCTCAAATGGAGAGCATCAATGGCCCTATGAGCCAACCCAATTATAATTAAACCATAAGGCCCGAGGAGTTCTGGTATATGGCCAATATACCACGACTCAGGAGCACGACGCAACGTAGAGTGCCAGGACACAGCCCTTAGCAAGGGTACAGTGGGGCAAAAAAGTATTTAGTCAGCCACCAATTGTGCAAGTTCTCCCACTTAAAAAGATGGGAGAGGCCTGTAATTTTCATCATAGGTACACTTCAACTATGACGGACAAAATGAGAAAAAAAATCCTGAAAATCACATTGTAGGATTTTTAATGAATTTATTTGCAAAATATGGTGGAAAATAAGTATTTGGTCAATAACAAAAGTTTATCTCAATACTTTGTTATATACCCTTTGTTGGCAATGACAGAGGTCAAACGTTTTCTGTAAGTCTTCACAAGGTTTTCACACACTGTTGCTGGTATTTTGGCCCATTCCTCCATGCAGATCTCCTCTAGAGCAGTGATGTTTTGGGGCTGTTGCTGGGCAACACGGACTTTCAACTCCCTCCAAAGATTTTCTATGGGGTTGAGATCTGGAGACTGGCCAGGCCACTCCAGGACCTTGAAATGCTTCTTACGAAGCCACTCCTTCGTTGCCCGGGCGGTGTGTTTGGGATCATTGTCATGCTGAAAGACCCAGCCATGTTTCATCTTCAATGCCCTTGCTGACGGAAGGAGGTTTTCACTCAAAATCTCACGATACATGGCCCCATTCATTCTTTCCTTTACACGGATCAGTCGTCCTGGTCCCTTTGCAGAACAACAGCCCCAAAGCATGATGTTTCCACCCCCATGCTTCACAGTAGGTATGGTGGTCTTTGGATGCAACTCAGCATTCGTTGTCCCCCAAACACGACGAGTTTAGTTTTTACCAAAAAGTTATATTTTGGTTTCATCTGACCATATGACATTCTCCCAATCTTCTTCTGGATCATCCAAATGCTCTCTAGCAAACTTCAGATGGGCCTGGACATGTACTGGCTTAAGCAGGGGGACACGTCTGGCACTGCAGGATTTGAGTCCCTGGCGGCGTAGTGTGTTACTGATGGTAGGCTTTGTTACTTTGGTCCCAGCTTTCTGCAGGTCATTCACTAGGTCCCCCCGTGTGGTTCTGGGAATTTTGCTCACCGTTCTTGTGATAATTTTGACCCCACGGGGTAAGATCTTGCGTGGAGTCCCAGATCGAGGGAGATTATCAGTGGTCTTGTATGTCTTCCATTTCCTAATAATTGCTCCCACAGTTGATTTCTTCAAACCAAGCTGCTTACCTATTGCAGGTTCAGTCTTCCCAGCCTGGTGCAGGTCTACAATTTTATTTCTGGTGTCCTTTGACAGCTCTTTGGTCTTGGCCATAGTAGAGTTTGGAGTGTGACTGTTTGAGGCTGTGGACAGGTGTCTTTTATACTGATAACAAGTTCAAACAGGTGCCATTAATACAGGTAAAGAGTGGAGGACAGAGGAGCCTCTTAAAGAAGAAGTTACAGGTCTGTGAGAGTCAGAAATCTTGCTTGTTTGTAGGTGACCAAATATTTATTTTCCACCATAATTTGCAAATAAATTCATAAAAAATCCTACAATGTGATTTTCTGGATTTTTTTTCTAATTTTGTCTGTCATTGTTGAAGTGTACCTATGATGAAAATTACAGGCCTCTCTCATATTTTTAAGTGTGAGAACTTGCACAATTGGTGGCTGACTAAATACTTTTCCCCCCACTGTATATTGGCCCTTTATATTGGCCATATACCACAAACCCCCGAGGTGCCGTATTGTTATTATAAACTGGTTACCAACGTAATTAGTGCAGTAAAAAAGGTTTTGTCATACCCATGGTATAGGGTCTGATATACCACAGTTGTAAGCCAATCAGAATTCAGGGCTCGAACCACCCAGTTCATAATGTTCTTCAATGTCTTTGTGTGTGTGTGTGTGTGTGTGTGTGTGTGTGTGTGTGTGTGTAATTAGTCTAGTCAACACTGTGAGCAGTAGAACTAATCTCGCGGAAACTGCGGCCCCCTCATCACATGACCCGGTTCATCACATGACAGAGCCTCATGTGAGAAACTGCTGCTTTTCTGTTTAACCACAGAGTTTCTAAAACATCTTTGGTTTAATGCTCCCCAGTACACACCTCAGCAGAGACACAGGAGGAAGAGGAGGAGAGGAGGGGGGAGGAGAGGGGCAGATGTAGGAATCTTGGGGAAAACCGATGTTGATGAAAATCCCTGATTTCCTGGGAAACACTACCTTGAGCGCTCGTTCGCCCTCTTTCCCTCCCCATCTCATTACCCAGATCCCTCGCTCTCTCCATCCCACTTTCCTCTCTCCACCCCCCCCTTCCTGTCTCCATCCCCCCTTCCTGTCTCCATCCCCCCCTTCCTGTCTCCATCCCCCCCTTCCTGTCTCCATCCCCCCCTTCCTCTCTCCATCCCCCCCTTCCTCTCTCCATCCCCCCTTCCTCTCTCCATCCCCCCCTTCCTCTCTCCATCCCCCCCTTCCTCTCTCCATCCCCCCTTCATCTCTCCATCCCCCCCTTCCTCTCTCCATCCCCCCTTCATCTCTGCTCTCAAAACCGACAGTGTCAACCCACAGAGTGTCTGTCTTACAGTAACTACAGTATGAAAGCACAGCGGCCCTGACTCCGACAGCACAGCGGCCCTGACTCCGACAGCACAGCGGCCCTGACTCCGACAGCACAGCGGCCCTGACTCCGACAGCACAGCGGCCCTGACTACGACAGCACAGCGGCCCTGACTACGACAGCACAGCGGCCCTGACTACGACAGCACAGCGGCCCTGACTACGACAGCACAGTAGCCCTGATTATGACAGCACAGTAGCCCTGACTACGACAGCACAGTAGCCCTGACTACGACAGCACAGTAGCCCTGACTATGACAGCACAGTAGCCCTGACTATGACAGCACAGTAGCCCTGACTACGACAGCACAGTAGCCCTGACTATGACAGTACAGTAGAGAGTTCCCATTGTATAAGAGCGTATAAAGGGGTATGACAGAAGGAAGGTATGTAGGTATGATAATCTAGATAGTGCTCCTAACTGTCTCAAACAGTCTTGTTGGGCAGCCCTCTGTTGTTCTTGTGTTGGCTGAAGTACCAAGGCCTACTGGAACACTCATGGTGGTAGCATCCCAAATGGCACCCTATTCCTTATAAAGTACACTACTTTTGATCAGAGCCCTTTGGGTGCCATACAGGGTTCCATTTAGGATGCAGACTTCAACAGACAAACAACCCTTCCTGGTACAGGAGAGACAGGGGAGTTAGGACACTAGTTAGGACACCAGATCAGTGCAGACCAGGGTGTGTCTGACCTCCATGTTGTCTCCAACTCACAGAGCTACTGGACAGTCCACGCTCTCACACACAGGCCTGAAACGTTCTACTACAACACAATAGAGAAATAACCAAACCAAGCCAAATGAAAGGAAGTGAACTTACTTTGACAAACATATAATCCAACTCCTGATTCTCGTTCATCTTCACGCCTCAGCAGATCCCAGAGCCTTATCTTAAACTTTGCCCCCCTCCTCTTCACCTCCCGGCCCCACACACACACACACACCTTGCAACACACTCCCTGCCACACACCTGGCCAGCAGAGGCAGGTGAATCGATTAGAGTGATGGTTATAGCGTTGCGGACAGATGAAATATTCCCATTGTGTCTGACAGCGATCAGGACTCTGTCTCTCTCCCTCTGCCTTCTACTTTGCTCTGGTCCAACCCTGTCATTGGACAACCCAGATTTCAGTCAAACAGCCCAGCTCCCGCCCTCCCAGCCCAGACTACCACCCCTCCGTCACATGAGAATGGAGGCAGACAAAACCTCGCTCAAACACACACACACACACGAGCTGGGACGAAGAACCAAAAATTATCCACACCAACCACTTATGTGGACATTTGGCTTATATTGTTCATTATGATAAATAACCTATTAGAGAAGTGTGAAGTTTGAAATTAAATACGTTTGCTAATAGTAGTTAAGGGAAATATTTTTAAAAATAACTGTGGTGCACATAATGTTATAAACTTGTCGTTCTGGTGATAATTCAGTCAATTTATTGTGATATGAATTTTGGTCCATATGACTGACTGACTGACTGACTGACTGACTGACTGACTGACTGTATTTGAGAGTGGAGCAGCAGGATGTCATGTAGATCGCACTGTGGACACGCTTTGAGCTGAGAGATGCTGTATTCTTCTCTGAGCTACTAAATGACTGTGCTCTCCCTAATGCCCTTTAGGCTAGACCTGACTGACTACTGGAGCCTACTGCAGCCTGATGACTAGATACACTCTGTTCACCAACCCGTGACAGCAGAGATGTCATTTTGACAGCATTAAAATTACAAGACATTTTTCTATAGTGAAAAGGAAGGAGCTGCCATTCATTCCAACAGAATAACGTCACGCTGTAAGCTAGACCTAAACTTAACCCTTTGAGTTGTGGGTTTGGTGCTGGAAACAGCAGAATTATAGTTATTGGTGCTGGAAACAGCAGAATTATCGTTATTGGTACTGGAAACAGCAGAATTATAGTTATTGGTGCTGGAAACAGCAGAATTATCGTTATTGGTACTGGAAACAGCAGAATTATAGTTATTGGTACTGGAAACAGCAGAATTATAGTTATTGGTACTGGCAACAGCAGAATTATAGTTATTGGTACTGGCAACAGCAGAATTATAGTTATTGGTACTGGAAACAGCAGAATTATAGTTATTGGTGCTGGAAACAGCAGAATTATCGTTATTGGTACTGGAAACAGCAGAATTATAGTTATTGGTGCTGGAAACAGCAGAATTATCGTTATTGGTACTGGAAACAGCAGAATTATAGTTATTGGTACTGGAAACAGCAGAATTATAGTTATTGGTACTGGCAACAGCAGAATTATAGTTATTGGTACTGGCAACAGCAGAATTATAGTTATTGGTACTGGCAACAGCAGAATTATAGTTATTGGTACTGGAAACAGCATAATTATAGTTATTGGTACTGGCAACAGCAGAATTATAGTTATTGGTACTGGCAACAGCAGAATTATAGTAATTGGTACTGGAAACAGCAGAATTATAGTTATTGGTACTGGCAACAGCAGAATTATAGTTATTGGTACTGGCAACAGCAGAATTATAGTTATTGGTACTGGCAACAGCAGAATTATCGTTATTGGTACTGGAAACAGCAGAATTATCGTTATTGGTACTGGAAACAGCAGAATTATAGTTATTGGTACTGGCAACAGCAGAATTATAGTTATTGGTACTGGCAACAGCAGAATTATAGTTATTGGTACTGGCAACAGCAGAATTATCCTTATTGGTACTGGCAACAGCAGAATTATAGTTATTGGTACTGGAAACAGCAGAATTATAGTTATTGGTACTGGCAACAGCAGAATTATAGTTATTGGTACTGGCAACAGCAGAATTATAGTTATTGGTACTGGTAACAGCAGAATTATAGTTATTGGTACTGGCAACAGCAGAATTATAGTTATTGGTACTGGAAACAGCAGAATTATAGTTATTGGTACTGGCAACAGCAGAATTATAGTTATTGGTACTGGCAACAGCAGAATTATAGTTATTGGTACTGGCAACAGCAGAATTATCGTTATTGGTACTGGCAACAGCAGAATTATAGTTATTGGTACTGGAAACAGCAGAATTATAGTTATTGGTACTGGCAACAGCAGAATTATAGTTATTGGTACTGGCAACAGCAGAATTATAGTTATTGGTACTGGCAACAGCAGAATTATAGTTATTGGTACTGGCAACAGCAGAATCATAGTTATTGGTACTGGCAAAAGCAGAATTATAGTTATTGGTACTGACAACAGCAGAATTATAGTTATTGGTACTGGCAACAGCAGAATTATCGTTATTGGTACTGGCAACAGCAGAATTATAGTTATTGGTACTGGCAACAGCAGAATTATAGTTATTGGTACTGGCAAAAGCAGAATTATAGTTATTGGTACTGACAACAGCAGAATTATAGTTATTGGTACTGGCAACAGCAGAATTATCGTTATTGGTACTGGCAACAGCAGAATTATAGTTATTGGTACTGGCAACAGCAGAATGATCGTTATTGGTACTGGCAACAGCAGAATTATAGTTATTGGTACTGGCAACAGCAGAATCATAGTTATTGGTACTGGCAACAGCAGAATTATAGTTATTGGTACTGGCAACAGCAGAATTATAGTTATTGGTACTGGCAACAGCTGGGTTGTGGGTTTGATCCCAACATGTCCCAATTACTGAGCTATGCATTTCTTCATTGTACCTTCACCTGCCTTTCTCCTCTCTCCCTCCTTTCGCTTCCCACTAGAATATTGGGTCCTCTGACTCTCCCACGGCCGAAGCAGACAGGAGACAAACCTAGTTTACAATACCACCCTGTGTGTGCGCACAGTATTTTCCATTCGCGCCAGCAGTCGGCTAATCAGCCGATTACAAACTCATTTTCAGCTGGCTACATTTTGCACTTCATATTAACTAGGCTACTTTTCATTTAAAAGTTTCCATTTGCTAGCGTGATGTGCCTGTCAGTCACAAAGCGAATGATGACAAGGAAACGCAGTCTGCTGTCTGTCCCACGGCCTGCCGGTACAATGTATGCATGCTGTGGTTGGTTGCAGTCAGATTTCTTTACATGTAGGAGAGAGAAAGCAAGTGAATTCGTACGTCCCATGTAATATACATGGTAACGATACCAGACAGTGACACTAAAGAGAGTGACTCTCGTCAGTCAGTGTAGCATACCAAATCGCATCGGTGAGAGAGCCGTTCATTTGGCTCCCTAACTTGTACAGTGCCCTCGGAAAGTATTCACACCCCTCGACTTTCCCCCAGAAATGTTGTGTTACAGCCTCAATTTAAAATGGATTAAGTTTAGGATGTTTTGCACTGGCCTACACACAATGCCCCATAATGTCAAAGTGGAGTATTTTTGGGGGACATTTTTACTAATTAATTAAAAATTAAACAGCTGTCAATAGGTATTCAACCACTTTGTTATGGCTAGCCTATATAAAAGTTCAGGACAAAAAAAAAGTGCTAAACTTGTCACATAATAAGTTGCATGGACTCATTCTGTGCAATAAGTGTTTAACATGATTTTTGAATGACTACCTCATATCTGTATCCCACATATACAATTATCTGTAAGGTCCCTCAGTTGAGCAGTGAATTTCAAAACACAGATTCAACCAAAGACCAGGGAGGTTTTCCAATGCCTCACAAAGAAGGGCCAAATACATTTAAAATACATACAGCCAAATACATTTAATCTCAGTTTCACAATTCCTGACATTTAATCCAAGTAAAAAATTCCCTGTTTTAGGTCAATTAGGATCACCACTTTATTTTAAGAATGTGAAATGTCAGAATAATAGTAGAGATAATTATTTCTTTCAGCTTTTATTTCTTTCATCACATTCCCAGTGGGTCAGAAGTTTACATACGTACACTCAATTAGTATTTGGTAGCATTGCCTTTAAATAGTTTATCTTGGGTCAAATGTTTCGGGTAGCCTTCCACAAGCTTCCCACAATAAGTTGGGTGAATTTTGGCCCATTCCTCCTGACAGAGCTGGTGTAACTGAGTCTGGTTTGTAGGCCTCATTGCTCGCAAACACTTTTTCAGTTCTGCCCACAAATTGTCTATACGATTGAGGTCAGGGCTTTGTGATGGCCACTCCAATACCTTGACTTTGTTGTCCTGAAGCCATTTTGCCACAACTTTGGAAGTATGCTTTGGGGTCATTGTCCATTTGGAAGACCCATTTGCTACCAAGCCTTAACTTCCTGACTAATGTCTTGAGATGTTGCTTCAATATATCCACATAATTTTCCTTCCACATGATACCATCTATTTTGTGAAGTGCACCAGTCCCTCCTGCAGCAAAGCAACCCCACAACATGATGCTGCCATCCCCGTGCTTCACAGTTGGGATGGTGTTCTTTGGCTTGCAAGCCACCCCCTTTTTCCTACAAACATAATGATGGTCATTATGGACAAACAGTTCTATTTTTGTTTCATCAGACCAGAGGACATTTCTCAAAAAAGTACGATCTTTGTCCCCATGTGCAGTTGCAAACCGTAGTCTGGCTTTTTTAATGGTGGTTTTGGAGCAGTGGCTTCTTTCTTGCTGAGCGGCCTTTCAGGTTATGTCGATAGAGGACTTGTTTTACTATGGATATAGATCCTTAGTAATATATTTCCTCCAGCATCTTCACAAAGTCCTTTGCTGTTGTTCTGGGATTGAATTGCACTTATCGCACCAAAGTACGTTCATCTCTAGGAGACAGAACGCGTCTCCTTCCTGAGCGGAATGACGGCTGCATGTTTATACTTGCGTATTATTGTTTGTAATAGCGTTTGAAATCGGTGACGTCACTCGCTCTGAGACCTTGAAGTAGTTGTTCCCCTTGCTCTGCAAGGGCTGCGGCTTTTGTGGAGTGATGGGTAACGATGCTTCGAGGGTGGCTGTTGTCTGTGTGTGCAGAGGGTCCCTGGTTCGAGCCCAGGTAAGGGCGAGGAGAGGGACGGGAGCTACACTGTGACATTCAGGCGTTTGGAAATTGCTCCCGATGAACCAGACTTGTGGAGGTCTACAATTGCTTTTCTGAGGTCTTGGCTGATTTCTTTTGATTTTCCCATGATGTCAAGCAAAGAGGCACTGAGTTTAAAGGTAGGCCTTGAAATACATCTACAGGTATACCTCCAATTGACTGAAATTATGTCAATTCGTCTATCAGAAGCTTCTAAAGCCATGACATTTTCCAAGCTGTTTAAAGGCACAGTCAATTTAGTGTATGTAAACTTCTGACCCACTGGAATTGTGATACAGTCAATTATAAGTGAAATAATCTGTCTGTAAACAATTGTTGGAACAATTACTTGTGTCATGCACAAAGTAGATGTCCTAACCAACTTGCCAAAACTATAGTTTGTTAACAAGAAATTTGTGGAGTGGTTGAAAAACGAGTTTTAATGACTCCAACCTAAGTGTATGTAAACTTCAGACTTCAACTCTAGATGGGTAAAAGTTTTTTTTTAAAAGCAGACATTGAATATCCCTTTGAGCATGGTAAAGTTAATAATTACACTTTGGATGGTGTATCAATACACCCAGTTACTACAAAGATACAGACGTCCTTCCTAACTCAGTTGCCGGAGAGGAAGAAAACCGCTCAGGGATTTCACCAGGAGGCCAATGGTGACTTTAAAGCAGTACAGAGTTTAATGGCTGTGATAGCAGAACAATGAGGATGGATCAACAACATTGTAGTTACTCCACAATACTAACCTAATTGACAGAGTGAAAAAAGGAAGCCTGTACAGAATAAAACATATTCCAAAACATGCATCCTGTTTGTAACAAGGCACTAAAGTAATACTGAAAATAAAGCAGTTCACTTTTTGTCCTGAATACAAAGTGTTATGTTTGGGGCAAATCCAATACAACACATTACCGAGTACCATTCTCCATATTTTCTTGCACAGTCTTGGCTACATCATGTTATGGGTATACATGTAATTGTTAAGGACTGGGAACTTTTTGAGAATACAAATAAATGGAGCTAAGCACAGGAAAAATCCTAAAGGAAAACCTGATTCAGTCTGCTTTCCACCAGACACTGGGAGATGAATTCACCCTTCAGCAGGACAAGAACTTAAAACACAAGGCCAAATATACACTGGAGTTCCTAAGAAGACAGTGAATGTTCCTGAGTGGTCGAGTTACAGTTTTGACATAAATCTGCTTGAAAATCTATGGCAAGACCTGAAAATGGTTGTCTGGCAATGATCAACAACCAATTTCACAGAGCTTGAAGAATTTTGGAAAGAATAATGTGCAAATGTTTCACAATCCAGGTGTGGAAAGCTCTTAGAGATTTACCCAGAAAGACTCAGATGCAATCGCTGCCAAAGGTGCTTCAACAAAGTATTGACGCAGGGGTGTGAATACTTATGTAAATGAGATATTTCTATATTTCATTTTCAATAAATGAGCAAAAATGTCAAAAAATAAATAATCGGTTTTCACTTTGTCATTATGGGATATTATGTGCAGATGGGTGAGAGAAACAAATCTGTTTAATCCATTTTGAATTCAGGCTGTAACACAAACTATTGTGGAATAAGTCTAGGAATATGAATACTTTCTGAAGACACTGACTGTATAGGCTACTGTAGGCCTAAGCTGTTTGATTATCTTCAGATAAATTATGAAAACATTCAACGAAGATGGTGAATCACTGCAGGAACAATAGGTAGTGGAGAGCCTCATTCTGATCCACATATGATAATTAGGGCCCTCATGGAATCCAGGCATTAAAACAGAATTCAACCATATTAAAAAATGTATTGACCTTAGTAGGGAATCAACTAAATAAATATTAAATTCATAATTTGCCCAAGTTTATCTTAAGACATGAACAGAAGGTATCAGTGATTCCTATTTCCTGCAACTTTCTGTAGAGGCAAAGAGAATGCTCCTGTCTGAGTGTGAGGTGCGTGCATCTTCCACTTTCTATATGCTGTTAATGAGAACAGTCTTCTGGTAGATGGAAAGGCTTTCCCAAAAACCTTATCAATTAAATGTTAACTACAAAGTAGCCTCTGCCTACCTGGCAGAATGATAACATGATTGTTTGTATCAATCCAGTGGGTATTTGTTCTGCAAACTCCCATTACATGTACCGCTAAACAACAGCCTCTTCCTAGGTGTGCACTTAAATTAAAGGGTAACTACACCCAAAAATCTACATTTCTCTCTACACAATATCACAACAAATGTTTCCAATCTGGAAGGTAAACTCGATAAAGTATTTCATAATTTCGCTGTGCATTTCGGATGGAATCATGGTATTGGAAGGTACGAGAGGCCACCAGAATAGAGCTCCTTAGGCAAAAAATAATAATAAATTGAACCCTTGGGGGCAAGCACCCCCGAACCAGGGGCGCCTGGCTGGCTACCTTTTCTATTTGGCTGGCTAATCTATGTACTTGTGGGAAACACTGGTGTGTGTGTGTGTGTGTGTGTGTGTGTGTGTGTGTGTTGCGTATGCAGCGGAGGACCTTCTGAACTAACCGTTTATTGGTTAGAGACACAAAAAGAAGAGTGTTCCCTAGACCTCTGTACACACAAATAAAAAGCACACACACCCTCAGGGAAAACCTCTGATTTGACACACCCTTAGACTAAAAGGCATTAGCAATGCACAGAAATTTCAGTTTTCATGGAAAGACTTAATTTGTGCAGCGGTGAATGCATCCTAAGTCTGGACAGTCATGTCTGCAGACAGACGGAAACACACTGTCGGTCTGTCTAACACAATCTTTCTATATGTTTCTAATATATCCACACACTCCTTCTGGTGTGTGGATGGATGTGATAGTAGTAACCCTGAGGACTCGGACACTTCAGGGTATCAGTCATTCACACCACTCTCTGTTCATTCTGAATACAGCAGCTGGCCTTGTGGGGGGGGATGGGCAACTCATCTCTCTTTCTCACACACCCAGACTCTCTGCCCTCATCTGAATTATCCTCCTCACGTTGGTCAAAAACAATAACAACAACAAAGAAGTATTCTTTTCTTTGTTGGGTCTTGTTATTCTAGGCTGTTGTCATTCATTTCTTTATTCTAATTATACTAAACTCAAATTGCATCCCTCTATTTGGGCTGTCTTGATCAGGCAGTGATACGTCTTTATCTCTCAGCATTCCCCTGGCCTATCTGTCTTGATCAGGCAGTGGTACGTCTTTAACTCTCAGCATTCCCCTGGCCTAGCTGTCTTGATCAGGCAGTGATACGTCTTTAACTCTCAGCATTCCCCTGGCCTAGCTGTCTTGATCAGGCAGTGATACGTCTTTATCTCTCAGCATTCCCCTGGCCTATCTGTCTTGATCAGGCAGTGATACGTCTTTATCTCTCAGCATTCCCCTGGCCTAGCTGTCTTGATCAGGCAGTGATACGTCTTTATCTCTCAGCATTCCCCTGGCCTAGCTGTCTTGATCAGGCAGTGATACGTCTTTATCTCTCAGCATTCCCCTGGCCTATCTGTCTTGATCAGGCAGTGATACGTCTTTAACTCTCAGCATTCCCCTGGCCTAGCTGTCTTGATCAGGCAGTGATACGTCTTTATCTCTCAGCATTCCCCTGGCCTAGCTGTCTTGATCAGGCAGTGATACGTCTTTATCTCTCAGCATTCCCCTGGCCTATCTGTCTTGATCAGGCAGTGATACGTCTTTAACTCTCAGCATTCCCCTGGCCTAGCTGTCTTGATCAGGCAGTGATACGTCTTTATCTCTCAGCATTCCCCTGGCCTAGCTGTCTTGATCAGGCAGTGATACGTCTTTATCTCTCAGCATTCCCCTGGCCTAGCTGTCTTGATCAGGCAGTGATACGTCTTTAACTCTCAGCATTCCCCTGGCCTAGCTGTCTTGATCAGGCAGTGATACGTCTTTATCTCTCAGCATTCCCCTGGCCTAGCTGTCTTGATCAGGCAGTGATACGTCTTTATATCTCAGCATTCCCCTGGCCTATCTGTCTTGATCAGGCAGTGATACGTCTTTATCTCTCAGCATTCCCCTGGCCTAGCTGTCTTGATCAGGCAGTGATACGTCTTTATCTCTCAGCATTCCCCTGGCCTAGCTGTCTTGATCAGGCAGTGATACGTCTTTATCTCTCAGCATTCCCCTGGCCTATCTGTCTTGATCAGGCAGTGATACGTCTTTAACTCTCAGCATTCCCCTGGCCTAGCTGTCTTGATCAGGCAGTGATACGTCTTTATCTCTCAGCATTCCCCTGGCCTAGCTGTCTTGATCAGGCAGTGATACGTCTTTATCTCTCAGCATTCCCCTGGCCTAGCTGTCTTGATCAGGCAGTGATACGTCTTTAACTCTCAGCATTCCCCTGGCCTAGCTGTCTTGATCAGGCAGTGATACGTCTTTATCTCTCAGCATTCCCCTGGCCTAGCTGTCTTGATCAGGCAGTGATACGTCTTTATATCTCAGCATTCCCCTGGCCTATCTGTCTTGATCAGGCAGTGATACGTCTTTATCTCTCAGCATTCCCCTGGCCTAGCTGTCTTGATCAGGCAGTGATACGTCTTTATCTCTCAGCATTCCCCTGGCCTAGCTGTCTTGATCAGGCAGTGATACGTCTTTATCTCTCAGCATTCCCCTGGCCTATCTGTCTTGATCAGGCAGTGATACGTCTTTATCTCTCAGCATTCCCCTGGCCTATCTGTCTTGATCAGGCAGTGATACGTCTTTATCTCTCAGCATTCCCCTGGCCCAGCTGTCTTGCGCTTGGGCCGTGTTATGTTTCACTGTATTGGATCACTCCAATACATTGGTATTACTCCGCGGCGGAGGGATACATCCGAGGTGAGGATTTACAGATTTACTCCCCGTTTACACCTGTGTCACGGCTGGGGTCCACCCCTATATATAGAGCCCATGGCCGCGACACACATTCTCTTTCATTTTCTCAGGGGATGTCCGTATGGTTTGAGGTAGAAACTTTCTAAAGTTCGCTTGGTAAGTGTAATATCTTGCGTGGAAGTATACTCACTGGCTGTTTGCAGCCTGGAGTGGTTTGTCGTGCTTGTTTTGTTAGCTTTACACTACGAGTCTGTGTGCATCCATTAATATCTTGGTGGCTCTTGCTGCCACAAACTTACACAACTTGCCGACTGGCTTGTTCTGTGTGTTGTGAATTGCTTTAAAATGCTGTCCCCGCGCTATAGGCGCAGGTTCTCTGCTAATTACCCTACACGGGTTCTCTGCCAATTACCTTACAGGGTTTTCTTGTTCTTTCTTCTGCAGAATGTAAGAGTATGGTGGTGGGCTGCCACTACGTTGAGACATTAACTTGGGAGTTCCTTAACGGAGTTAGCCCATAATGTTTTGTTTTCTGCTTGGATATTACATTTTTTTTTTTTTTAATCGCAGTTGGCGTAAAACAAAACCAAAAAAACACATAATTCAAATCCATTACCTGGTTGCTGTTTTTTTTGTCTTCCTGTTTCTCCCACAGGGGTCTTCCCATGTGTTTGCAGAGGTACTGGGTCATTTATCCCTCACCGGGTTCCTATTCCTCCAAGCTGGTCATGACATGGCTCTCCCAGGGCGTCGGACCCCTGCTCCGTGGCCTTGTTGGCTTGGCTGAGCTTATGGCTTCCCTTTGTGACAGGTGTGATGGTGTCAACCGTCACCACCATAGGGACGTGCCTGGGGGACCTATGCGCTCGGGGCCCTTCATTGGACACTGTGTTAACTAACCTCCAGACGAGCTTCAATGCCATACAACTCTCCTTCTGTGGCCTCCAACTGCTCTTAAACGGAAGTAAAACATAATGCATGCTCTTCAACCGATCGCTGCCCGCACCTGCCCGCCCATCTAGCATGACTACTCTGGACGGTTCTGACTTAGAATATGTGGACAACTACAAATGCCTAGGTGTGTAGTTAGACTGTAAACTCTCCTTCCAGACTCACATTAAGCATCTCCAAAATAAAATCTAAAAACCTATTACGCAACAAATCCTCCTTCACTCATGCTGCCAAACAGACCCTCGTAAAACTGACTATCCTGCCGATCCTGGACTTCGGCGATGTCATTTACAAAATAGCCTCCAACACTCTACTCAGCAAACTGGATGCAGTCTATCACAGTGCCATCCATTTTGTCACCAAAGTCCCATATACCACCCACCACTGTGACCTGTATGCTCTCGCTTCATATTCGTCGTCAAACCCACTGGCTCCAGGTCATCTATAAGTCTTTGCTAGGTAAAGCCCCGCCTTATTTCAGCTCACTGGTCACCATAGCAGCACCCACCCGTAGCACACGCTCCAGCAGGTATATTTCACTGGTCACCCCCAAAGCCAATTCCTCCTTTGGCCACCTTTCCTTACAGTTCTCTGCTGCCAATGACTGGAACAAATTGCACAAACCACTAAAGCATGACACTCATATCTCCCTCACTAACTTTAAGCATCAGCTGTCAGAGCAGCTTACAGACCATTGCACCTGTACATAACTAATCTGTAAATAGCCCACCCAACTACCTCATCCCCATAATATTAGTATCTTTGCTCCTTTGCACCCCAGTATCTCTACTTGCACATTCATCATCTGCACATCTCAATCCAGTGTTAAACTGCTAAATTGCAATTATTTCGCCACTACGGCCTATTTACTGCCTTTACTAATTTGCACACACTGTATATAGACTTTTCTATTGTGTTACTGACTGTACGTTTGTTTATTCCATGTGTAACTGTGGTGTTTATGTCGCACTGCTTTGCTTTATCTTGGTCAGGTCGCAGTTGTAAATGAGAACTTGTTCTCAACTGGACTACCTGGTTAAATAAAAGGTGAAATAAAATTAAAATAAATTTAAAAAAAGAGGAGAGGCCCGGCAGGTCCCCTGACACACCCTTACCCGGCTGCTTCTCCCGGTCTCAAAGGGCAAAGTGGGAGGAGTGTTTGGAGTCCCGATGGGTGTTGTCCTCAATGCTCGAGGGGTACTGACTCCAATTCCGGTGCCGGCCTCCATTCTTCAGGGGCCTTCGTGTCACCGCGGATGTTGACCCTCTAAAGCAAACCCTGCGGCTGGAGATTTCCTCACTCCTGGACAAGGGTGTTGCCCGCAGGACTGAGACATCAGAACGGCTAGGCGGGTTCTACACTAGAGGTCGACCGATTTTGATTTTTCAACACTGATACCGATTATTGTAGGACCAAAAAAAAGCCGCTACCGATTAAATCGGCCGATATAAAATAAAATGTATTTGTAATAATGACAATTACAACAATACTGAATGAACACCTATTTTAACTTAATATAATACATCAATAAAATCAATTTAGTCTCAAATAAATAATGAAATATGTTCAATTTGGTTAAAGTAATGCAAAAACAAAGTGTTGGAGAAGAAAGTAAAAGTGCAATATGTGCCATGTAAGAAAGCTAAACTTTAAGTTCCTTTCTCAGAACATGAGAACATATGAAAGCTGGTGGTTCCTTTTAACATGAGTCTTCAATATTCCCAGGTAAGACATTTTAGGTTGTAGTTATTATAGGAATTATAGGACTATTTCTCTCTATACCATTTGTATTTCATTAACCTTTGACTATTGGATGTTCTTATAGTCACATTAGTATTGCCAGTGTAACAGTATAGCTTCCATCCCTCTCCTCGCTCCTACCTGGGCTCGAAACAGGAACACATCGGCAACAGCCACCCTCGAGGCAGCGTTACCCATGCAGAGCAAGGGAAACAACCACTCCAAGTCTCAGAGCGAGTGACGTTTGAAACGCTATTAGCGTGCACCCCGCTAACTAGCTAGCCATTTCACATCGGTTACACCAGCCTAATCTCGGGAGTCGATAGGCTTGAAGTCATAAACAGCTGCTGGCAAACGCACGAAAGTGCTGTTTGAATGAATGCTTACGAGCCTGCTGGTGCCTACCATCGCTCAGTCAGACTGCTCTATCAAATCATAGACTTAGTTATAACATAATAAAACACAGAAATACGAGCTTTAGGTCATTAATATGGTCGAATCCAGAAACTATCATCTCGAAAACAAGACGTTTATTCTTTCAGTGAAATACAGAACCGTTCCATATTTTATCTAACGGGTGGCATCCATAAGTCTAAATATTGCTGTTACATTGCACAACCTTCAATGTTATGTCATAATTACGTAAAATTCTGGCAAATTAGGCGGCCCAAACTGTTGCATATACACTGACTCTGCGTGCAATGAACGCAAGAGAAGTGACACAATTTCACCTGGTTAATATTGCCTGCGAATCTGGATTTCTTTTAGCTAAATATGCAGGTTTTAAAATATATACTTCTGTGTATTCATTTTAAGAAAGGCATTGATGTTTATGGTTAGGTACACATTGGAGCAACGATATGCACCGCATCGATTATATGCAACGCAGGACACGCTAGATAAACTAGTAATATCATCAACCATGTGTAGTTAACTAGTGATTATGATTGATTGGTTTTTTATAAGATAAGTTTAATGCTAGTTAGCAACTTACCTTGGCTTACTGCATTCACGTAACAGGCAGGCTCATCGTGGAGTGCAATGAGAGGCAGGTGGTTAGAGCGTTGGACTAGTTAACTGCAAGGTTGCAAGATTGAATCCCAGAGCTGACAAGGTAAAAATCTGTCGTTCTGCCCCTGAACAAGGCAGTTAACCCACCGTTCCTAGTCATTGAAAATAAGAATGTGTTCTTTACTTGCCAAGTTAAATAAAGATTAAATAAAAGGTGTAAAAAAAATTTTTTATAAATGTAATTAGACAAAAATCGGCCAAATCAGTGTCCAAAAATCCCGATTTCCAATTGCTATGAAAACTTGAAATCGGCCCTAATTAATCGGCCATTCCGATTCCGACCTCTATTCTACACCACTTATTTTGTGGTCCCAAAAAGAGATGGAGGGTGTTGACCGATTCTGGACCTCTGCAACCTCAATGGGTATTTGAAGGTACTGAGATTCCACATGAGGTCCTCAGCCCGCGTGTTGCAGGCAGTGTCCAGGGACCAGTGGTTTGTGACGCTGGACCTGATGGATGCGTACTTCCATGTTCCTGTTTATCCCAGCTCATTGGCAGTACCTCCGATTCGCTTTCGAAGGGAGGGCTTACGAATTCATGGTTCTCCCCTTTGGCCTCTCCTTGGCACCCCACACTTTCACAACTTCTCATGTACCGAAAATTGTTGATCCTCAATTACCTGGACGATTGGCTGATTGTGCCCCGACCAGGACCCAGGTCCTGTCAGACAGAGACTTGCTCCTGACTAGAGGTCGACCGATTAATCGGAATGGCCGATTTCAAGTTTTCATGACAATCGGAAATCTGTATTTTTGGGCGCCAATTATTTTTTTTTTTATACATTTCTTTAACTAGACAAGTCAATTAAGAACACATTCTTATTTTCAATGACAGCCTAGGAACAGTGGGTTAACTGCCTTGTTCAGGGGCAGAACGACAGATTTTCACCTTGTCAGCTCGGGGGATCCAATCTTGCAACCTTACAGTTAACTAGTCCAACGCAATAACGACCTGCCTCTCTCTCGTTGCACTCCACAAGGAGACTGCCTGTTTCGCGAAAGCAGTAAGCCAAGGTAAGTTGCTAGCTAGCATTAAACTTATCTTATAAAAAACAATCAATCAAAATCACTAGTTAACTACACATGGTTGATGATATTACTAGATATTATCTAGCGTGTCCTGCGTTGCATATAATCTGACTGAGCATACAAGCATACAAGTATCTAAGTATCTGACTGAGCGGTGGTAGGCAGAAGCATGCGAGTAAACATTCATTCAAACAGCACTTTCGTGCGATTTGCCAACAGCTCCTCCTTGTGCGTCAAGCATTGCACTGTTTATGACTTCAAGCATATCAACTCCCGAGATGAGGCTGGTGTAACCGAAGTGAAATGGCTAGCTAGTTAGCGCGCGCTAATAGCGTTTCAAACGTCACTCGCTTTGAGCCTTCTAGTAGTTGTTCCCCTTGCTCTGCATGGGTAATGCTGATTCGATGGCGGCTGTTGTCGTTGTGTTGCTGGTTCGAGCCCAGGGAGGAGCGAGGAGAGGGACGGAAGCTATACTGTTACACTGGCAATACTAAAGTGGCTATATGAACATCCAATAGTCAAAGGTTAATGAAATACAAATGGTTTAGAGGGAAATAGTCCTATAATAACTACAAACACTTTGGTTTTGCATTATTTCAACCAAATTGAACATGTTTCATTATTTACTTGAAGCTAAATTTATTTTATTGATGTATTAAGTTAAATAAGTGTTCATTCAGTATTGTTGTAATTGTCATTATTACAAATAAAAATAAAATCTCAATCGTCCGATTAATCGTTATCGGCTTTTTTGGTCCTCCAATAATCGGTATCGGTATGGAAAAATCATAATCGGTGGGCTGGGCATTACTGTAAACAACGAGTCGTCTGACACCCAGCCAGAGGATGGCCTTCATTGGCATGGAACTGGACTCAGTCCTCATGAGAGCACGCCTGCCCACCAGAGGGGTTCAGGCGATCTTAACTTGCCTCGATTACTTTCTGCAGGGGCGGGTGGTATCCGCCCTAACCTGCCAACGCCTGTTGGGCTTGCTGACGGCGGTCTTGTTGTTGATTCCCCTGGGCTTGCTCCATCTCCGGCCTCTTCAACAGTGGTTCCACTCCCACCAGCTGCGCCCAAAGTGTCACCGTCACCGCCAGCTGCGGGTGACCGCACAGTGCCTCAGGGTACTGTTGAGGTGGCGATGTCACTCCTTTCTCTCAGATGGGGTGGAGATGCTGAGGATATGCCGCCGGGAGCTGGTCAGCACAGACGCCTCCCAGATTGGCTGGGGGTGTGTGACCAAGGGCAGGTCGGCCAGCGGCTGTTGGCTACCCCTTGGAGCAGCAGGCACATACTGACAAGTTTGGGAGGGTGCAGGTGGACTTGTTTGCCTCTCTGGACAATGCACACTGAGGTACTGTGGTACTCCGTGTCGGAGCCACCAGGGCCTCTGGGCTTGAATGCTCTGGCTCACGATTGGCCAGGGCTGGAGCTTATGCATTCCCCCCTTTTCCCCTGATCCAGGCTGTGCTGGACAGGACCAGGATGGCAGAGCATCGTCTGCTTCTGGTGGCCCCATACTGGCCCAGACGACCCTGGTTCAGCCTTCTCCTGTCCCTGTTGTCTGGGACACCTTGGCAACTTCCCCTGAGATCGGACCTGCCGTCTCAGGTTGGGGGGACTCTGTGACATGAGGCCACACCTCCTCAGTCTGTGGGCTTGGCCACTGAACGGCTCCAATGGTCTATGTTAGGACTACAGGAGGGTGTAATGAACACCATGCAGAGGGCAAGGGCGCTGGTTATAACCACGGCATACCAGTTGCGCTGGCGGTTGTTCTGCTCTCGGTACACTGGTATTGAGGTTGTGCCCGAGTCATGCGGGGTGCAGTATGTCTTCCAATACATGCAGTCTCGCTTGGATGAGGGCTTGGCGGCCTCTACACTGAGAGGGTGTATATCTGCTTGTCATGCGGGGTGGATGGACAAGCCAGTGGGGCGCCATCCCTTGGTCTCCAGGTTTATGAAGGGGGTTGTTGCCTGAGTCCAGCTAGGACCTGCTCAACAGCAAGCTGGGATCTAGATGTGGTCTTGGCAGCTTTAGCAAAGCCACCTTTCGAACAGTTGGAGTCTGCCTCCCTGAAACACCTCTCTATGAAGGGGGTTCTCTTGGTACCGATTACTTCCATGAAGAGGGTGGGTGAGCTCCATGCTCTTTCTGTAAGTTCTGAGTGCTACCGGATGGACCCTCTCCACCCCAGCCCTTCATTCCTCCCGAAGGTTCTGTCAGACAGGCATGTGAACATCCCTTTTTATCCTGTCTCCTTACGACGCTCCCGGCAGTGGCGGGGGAGTCTGGACCTCCCTCCGGCATGCTGTGCCCTGTGAGAACAACAGACCAGCTCTTTGTGTCACTGGATCGTGGACACGATTACGACAACATATCGCCTGGCTGGCAGGCCAGTGCTGGGATCTGTGGTGGCACATTCAACACGAGGTGTGGCTGCGTCCTGGGCTCTACTGAGAGGAGTGCCCCTCGCTGATATCTGTGCTGCGCCCAGCTGGGCTTCCTCTTGCACCTTTGCTAGGTACTATCGGGTAAATGTGGCACCTCCCTCTACAGTTGGTTCAGCGGTCCTGGGCATCGCCTCCCCGTTCGGGGACTGTGCCGGGACCCCCCTCCACATTGACGGCCCCTGTGTTTCGGTCTCGCGCTGGGACTTTGCCGCTGGCTGGCCAGGTCCCTCTAGCACCGACTAATCTGGTACGGGTATACCAATATATTGTAGTGATCCAATATAGTGAAACATAACGAAGGTTACGTATGTAACCACGGTTATGTGAGCTACATGGATCACTCAAATCCTCTATGGTGCTAGAGGCGCCTCAAAAATGATGGAGAGAACGTGTGTAGCAGCCATGGGGACTATATATAGGGGCGGACCCCAGCCATGACACAGGTGTACACAGGAGTAAATCTGTAAATCCTCACCTCGGATGTATCCCTACGCCGCAGAGTGATACCAATATATTGGAGTGATCCATATAGTTCACATAACCGTGGTTACATAAGTAACCTTCTTCAGCTGGATGCAAAGTTTGGAACTTTCAGCTAGAAATATATGATGTAAAACAAACATGCATGGCTGACTTGTAGAATACGAAATAACGTCAGCTCTATATGTGATATTTCTATCTACGTTTGCATTCTGAACATGGTCATGGATGCAAAAAGGGGGACAAAAATCTCAAAACAAATCGCAGTGACGTAAACGGGGCCCGTGACGTCACCACTGGTCTCAGCATCATTCCTCTCTCCTCGGTACCCAAACCGAATCCCAGACTCGAGATCAAATAAACGGCCTTTATAAAACACAATAACAAACATCACTGTAGTTTGACTGCAGTTTGACAAAATAACATGATTTATGTAGGTCAAAAAACACCATTATCCATCGTTGCCAGTGCGATGCTAAATGTATACTAAAATAAAAATGGTATTTTTAAAAGTGCATCAACCCCGATCTGACATTAAGCCGAATAATAAAACATTTAAATTGACGGTCATTCTGAGCGGGGGGCTATGAAGGGCAGAGAGAGGCCGAATCGCAGAACCCATAGCCTCGGCGCTTTGTCAGCTGAGCTGCCTCTGCTGCACCCATTTTAACCCAGCAGAGAGCTAAATATAGAAGGCGCCTTCACTCAGTCATAGGCTACTGCATGTCAACCTATATGTACAGTGTATTGCCCCAGGCTGTAGGACCCTGCTTCAAACACTTTTCATACGTTCCAAAAACCACGCACTGGTTTGATAATCACCTCCTGTGCGTTGTTCGAGGCTTTGTGACCTGTCAATCTCGATGTTTGGTATAAAGACTTCTCTCTCATTCATTCCCGCCACCAACGAATGAATGATTACAAACAAGCTCTTTGCTTTGTTCTCATTAAAGAAAGCGCTGCAGAAACGCTATAAACGCACAAGGCAAAGCAAACACCGATTACGTTGGTTCTATTACCTTTGTGTACAGCTCTGACGCTGCCATACTGGTGGAGCTGTCGTGTCCTTTTTCCATGAATCTCAGCAGCTAGATTTGAACATCAGTAGTTCGCCGCTACGTGTTTTCCTCGCAGTTAATAAAAGTCCCTCCAGGTTTTAGGTTACTCTCTTTTTAGTGTACACCTAGCGCCATCATACCTAGAAAACCTCAATATTTTGGCATCTCTCGGAGCATTGTGGGAATTGATGATGGATAAAATGATTCAGTAAAACGCGGTTGTTGCCATGGGCTCGGAAACATAGCTAAACAGCGCTCCGCTGTGGCCAAGAGGCGACATCGCTTTAGTTCTGCTGGTTAGAAGCCTGCTTGTCAGATATTAGTCAGATTCCGTTGCAAAACGTTTAGTCTGTTTACTATATGAGCAAACGGAAGCAAACATAACGAAACGGGGAGGAACCTACCTGAATTTGTTCAGCAGAAACTCATGTTCGATGCCAAACGTTTTCCGTTTGGATTGCAACAGACTAAACGTTTTGCAACAGAATCCGACTAATGAATACAGCCCTGGTTGCCATGTGACATAGGCCTGATAATTTAGCCCTCTTTGTCCCAGATGCGACATAAAGCTGCAACAATCTTCTTACACTAGGGTCTGTCGGTCTTCAGCCAGAGCTTGTGTGTTTTAAAAGGGAGACAAATCCAGATTATTTATATACATTTTGATCAAGATTTATCTTGGTGCTTCAGCTCAGATGGTGTTATCCCTCATCTAAAACTAACTGTCCTCTACATTTTCATACAGAATTATTTTGTATACAATCCTTCATAGATGATTGTATGATCTGTCAATACATGGAGTCAGTCATCAAACACCCAACAGCCATTTGTGCAAAACTATTTTATTTACAAAACAAAATGGCACAAAGTGACAGGGGGGGTTGTGGATGGGGGCAGTCATATACACACACCTTAACTATTCAGTCCTTCAGCTTCAGACCCTTGATGACCACACCCCCACTAGTGGATTGGCCTGTGCATATATACAGTAGAGCACTATATAGGGAATAGGGTGTGACTGAGATCTGTAAAGATATGTTGGCCAAAGGGGTAGGTGTGTATGAGGGAGAGTATGTGTGTGAGAGAAATAAGGAGAGTGGGAGTGAGTGTGTGTATGTGAGAGAGTTGGGGTGTAGAGGAGTGTATCTGTGTGTGAGAGATGAATGAGTGTGTGTGAGGCCAAAACATTTGGAGCTAAATGAAGATGTCTTTAGCACCCCAGTCACATCATCCAGCTGTTACATCTACATTCACCACTGGAGGCTGCTGAGGGGAGGACGGCTCATAATGGATGGAACAGAGTAAAGGGAACGGCATCAAACACATGAAAACCATGTGTTTGATACCATTCCACTCCAGCCATTACCACGAGCACATCCTCCCCAATTAAAGGGGCCACCAAAAACCTGTGACATTCACCCCTCCCTCCGGTCTGAAACCAGAGGTTACAAATAGGGTCAAGAGTTTTTCCTGGTCAGGAGGTTTTATGGGGCCATACATGTTGGTGCTTTTCCATTGAGACTTACTCACACTAGTGGGTCATCAGTGTTTTAATGGAAGCTCTAGTGTTATCAGGAGGTTGATGCTAAAGACTTGGGGCAGGCAGAATTAACAACCTCCACATCATCCTTGACAGTAGCTTTGTGAGAAGGTGTTAAAGTTCATAGTTAGCCATGGCCTGGGCTCGGCTCCAAGTCAGAACAGGTCCACTGGAGCCATGGCACAGTGGGACACGGGTGCCGACCCGGGTAGACGGAAACAGAAAACTCTTGAGTATTTTGGTAAAACACTGGGGTAAATCCTCATTGGAAACTCGCCAATAGTGCACTACTCTTGACTAGAGTCCTATGTGGCAGTGGGTGTAATGTAGTGCACTACACAGAAAGAAGGGTATGATTGGAGATTCCCTATAAAATGCACTACTTCTCACCACCAGAGCCCATTGGACCCTGTTTAAAAGTGGTGCACTATGTAATGAATAGGTTGCCATTTGTGACAAATATGTAGCCTTTAAAACAGAACAGCAGCAGTGAGAGGTTCTGGTCAGTCATTATCAAGGTTATATTCAATCACTCAAGCACATTAGAGCATAATTTAGATGACAACATAACACCAACGTGTTTGGTAAATCATAATATTCTACGTTAAAACATTCTAAAAGGCTGACTTCAGCCTCACTCCTCTCCAACACAACTAGAAATATTTACACAATCAGCTAACAGGACTTGAGACGACATTCAATCCTCTAGACCAGAGACCGTCTGCCTGTCCAAAACGGATCACTATGCCCTATGTAATGTAACCGTTTTGGGCCAGATGCTCAAAGGGCAGCCACATAGGGCACTGGTTGATAGTAGTGTACTGCATAGGGAATAGTGTGCCATTTCAGACTCTCTGTGGCTCCAGTCTGGGCCCTCCTCCCTCCTATGTTACAGACTCTCCAGGTGTGTATCCAAAATGGCACCCTATTCCCTAAATACACAAGTGTACAAAACATTATGAACACCTGCTCTTTCCATGACATAGACTGACCAGGTGAATGCTATGATTCCTTATTGATGTCACTTGTTAAATCCAATTCAAATCAGTATTGATGAATGATTAGAGTCCGGTTAAAGAAGGATTGTAGAGCCTTGAGACAGATTGTGTATGTGTGCCATTCAGAGGGTGACAGATTTAGGTGCCTTTGATTGGGATATGGTAGTAGGTGCCAGTTTGAGTGCGTCAAGAACTGCAACACTGCTGGATTTGTCACGTTCAACAGTTTCCTGTGCGTCTCAATAATGGTTCACCACCCAAAAGATATCCAGCCAACTTGACAACTGTGAGAAGCATTGGAGTCAACATGAGCCAGCATCCCTGTGGAATGCTTTCGACACCTTGTAGAGTCCATGCCCCAACGAATTGAGGCTGTTCTGAGGGCAAAAGGGGGTGCAACTCAATATTAGGAATGGTGTTCCTAATGTTTTGTACACTGTACTTTTGACCAGGGCCCACAGGGCTATATAGGGGATAGGGTGTCATCTGGGACACAGAGTTGTGGTCATCTTTAAAGTCTCCTCCTGTAGTGGAGTCATCCCAGTCCTCCCTCTCTCTCCCTTCTACACATCCTCATCCTTGCTTTCAGTGTATTTTTACATGAGAATAGAAAATAAACAAGAACAGAGGGGAGGAAGAGCAGGAAGAAGAGGGAGCCATAACAGAGTGGAAGGTGAGGGGAAGCAGAGGACTGGGTGAAGAGGATGAGGGACAGAACCAGAGACAGGCGGTTAGAGGTGTGTGCCAGTTTGCTGGCCACCAGGGAAGGGTCTCTCTGGGGCTGGGGCAGAAGTAGATGGGGGGGAGGTAGTGAGACAGGAACAGGTGTAGCAGGGTGATTGTTAGGAGTATTGACAGGGTTAGAGACAGGACAGTGTGTATCAGCCGGACAGTTTGCTGGCCACCAGGGAAGGGTCTCTCTGGGGCTGGGGCAGAAGTAGATGGGGGGAGGTAGTGAGACAGGAACAGGTGTAGCAGGGTGATTGTTAGGAGTATTGACAGGGTTAGAGACAGGACAGTGTGTATCAGCCGGCCAGTTTGCTGACCACCAGGGAAGGGTCTCTCTGGGGCTGGGGCAGAAGTAGATGGGGGGAGGTAGTGAGACAGGAACAGGTGTAGCAGGGTGATTGTTAGGAGTATTGACAGGGTTAGAGACAGGACAGTGTGTATCAGCCGGCCAGTTTGCTGGCCACCAGGGAAGGTTTCCTCTGAGGCAGGTCCTGAGGTGTGGGGATATGGTCTCCTGTGATCTCTCCTCCTCCGCTCTTCTCTGACGCAGCTGCAGGAAGCTGCTTGTTCTTCACCTTGGCCTTGGCCATGTTGTAGTCCCCAGAGTCAAAATACTTTTGCTGCAGAGAGAGAATGTTCAACTTAAAACAAGCTGTAACTTTTTTTAAATACATAGTCTAATTGATGCTGAGAGAGAAACAACTGTGGGCTTGTGGGGATAAGTTAGGAGAGAAGGTAGGGCAGTAGGTAGGGCTGTGGACTCACCCCCTTGGTCAGGCGTTTGCGTAGCAGGTCGGAGCCTCCAGGTTTGTGCCCCAGGTTTGGGTAGCGAGCCTTCAACTTGGCCTCCTCAACCTTCTCTGGACTGGTCACCTTGTCGTCCATCTCCTGAAACACAAACAACAATTGAAAGCTTTTCTGTGGCGCAGCTGGCTAAAGGCATTGTCAAGCGGGCGGTCACGTGTTTGCGAGGCATTGTGCCTAGGGTTCGAGCCGTTGTACGGACAGCGTACCCAAAGCTATGCTAAGCAAACACACTGTGGTCTGTCACATCAGCTCCTGAAAACACCTGCACAACACATACGCCACCCACATGGACAACACATGTGGAGGGAGCAGGGCTGTTACTACTGGTAGGGAAGTCAAGCTTTCAGCCTGCTGCACAGATCCTATGGATGCTCTAGTCTAGAGCGCCTGGTTAAATTGTGCTAAAAACTGCAACGCTGCTGGGTTTTCACACTCAACTGTTTGCCCATGTGAATTAAGAATGGTCCACCACACAAAGGACATCCAGCCAACTTGACAACTGTGGGAAGCATTGGAGTCAACATGGGCCAGCATCCCTGTGGAACGCTTTCCACACCTTGTAGTCCATACCCCGGGCAAATTGAGCCTGTTCTGAGGGCAAAAGGGGGTGCGACTCAATTTTTGTAAGGTGTTCCTAATGTTCTCACAGATAGTCACAGAGACGTCAGGTTGTCATCTAATCGACAAACTCTGCAAAAAAAAGAAACGTCCCTTTTTCAGGACCCTGTGTTTCAAAGGTAATTCATAAAAATCCAAATAACTTCACAGATCGTCATTGTAAAGGGTTTAAACACTGTTTCCCATGCTTGTTCAATAAACCATAAATAATTAATGAACATGGAGCTGTGGAATGGTCTTTAAGACACTGACAGCTTACAGACGGTAGACAATCAAGGTCACAGTTATGAAAACTTAGGACACTAAAGAGGCCTTTCTACGGACTCTGAAAAACACCAAAAGAAAGATGCCCAGGGTCCCTGCTCATCTGCGTGAATGTACCTTAGGCAAGCTGCAAGGAGGCATGAGGATTGCAGATGTGGCCAGGGCAATAAATTGCCATGTCCATACTCGGAGACGCCTAAGACAGCGCTACAGGGAGACAGGACGGACAGCTGATCGTCCTCACAGTGGCAGACCACGTGTAACAACACCTGCGGGACAGGTACAGGATGGCAACAACAACTGCCTGAGTTACACCAGGAATGCACAACCCCTCCATCAGTGCTCAGACTGTCCGCAATACACTGAGAGATGCTGGACTTGTAGGCCTGTAGTATGGCAGGTCTTCACCGGCAACAACGTCGCCTATCGGCACAAACCCACTGTCGCTGGACCAGACAGGACTGGCAAAAAGTGCTCATCACTGACGAGTCGCGGTTTCGTCTCATCAGGGGCGATGGTCAGATTTGGGTTTATCATCGAAGGACTGAGCATTACACTAAGGCCTGTACTCTGGCGAGGGATCGAGGTGGAGGGTCCGTTATGGTCTGGGGCGGTGTGTCACAGCATCATCGGACTGAGCTTGTTGTCATTGCAGGCAATCTCAACGCTGTGCGTTACAGGGAAGACATCCTCCTCCCTCATGTGGGACCCTTCCTGCAGGCTCATCCTGACATGACCCTCCAGCATGACAATGCCACCAGCCATACTGCTCGTTCTGTGCGTGGTTTCCTTCAAGACATGAATATCAGTGTTCTGCCATGGCCAGCGAAGAGCCCGGATCTCAATCCCATTGGGCAAGTCTGGGACCTGTTGGAT
The DNA here is from genome assembly GCF_045791955.1 of Oncorhynchus clarkii lewisi. NCBI lineage: Eukaryota > Metazoa > Chordata > Actinopteri > Salmoniformes > Salmonidae > Oncorhynchus > Oncorhynchus clarkii. The sequence continues at coordinate 77,881,706 of NC_092152.1, read as the reverse complement.
CAGAGGGTGAGGGCCATTCCCCCCCAGAAATGTCCAGGAACTTGCAGGTGCCTTGGTGGAAGAGTGGGGTAACATCTCACAGCAAGAACTGGCAAATCTGGTGCAGTCCATGAGGAGGAGATGCACTGCATTACTTAATGCAGCTACACCAGATACTGACTGTTACTTTTGACCCCCCCTTTGTTCAGGGACACATTATTCCACTTCTGTTAGTCACATGCCTGTGGAACTTGTTCAGTTTATGTATCAGTTGTTGAATCTTGTTATGCTCATACAAATATTTACACATGTTAAGTTTGCTGAAAATAAACGCAGTTGACAGTGAGAGGACATTTCTTTTTTTTGCTGAGTTTAGCTAGCTAGCTACCTAGCTAAGGACAGGACAAAACAAACACTGGCCTTCAGTACAGCGAGGGGCGAGTCACTGTTGACACACAGCCAGGCTGCCTTCTTTAGTAGTCAAGCCACTGAAAGCAACATAACTTCCCTAACGTTAGATGGCTTTGATGGTGGTAGGTAGTAAGTTATATAACGTGTTGGTTAATGTGGTCAAAACTAGCTGGCTAATGTGCCAATGATGTTTGTTAGCAAGCTGCTAAAATAGACACAAACCGACATATTTAACGTTAACTCGTTAGGTCAATATCCAACAAGCAAGTCAATTAACTAACGTTGGTTATTACTTTAGGAAACACAATAATTGGGGTATTTGTTCTGCTTGTACTTAACAAATAACCATGACTTGATTAGTTAACGTTAGCTGCCCACAATGCTAACGTTAACTGTCGAAGCTAGCTACCGCGTTAGCTAGATGAAATCCGACCTTAGCTTAATATCGAAAAGCCCTGCTAGCTACGACTGCAAATAGTTATGGAAAACAGCTTGATTAGATACCAACTGGCATTTATTAAGCAAACTGATATTGTTGTTGATAATCACGATTGCTAGTTAGAAAAGATTAACGCTAACGACGTTACAGTAGCTAACGTTAGCTAAAAACCTGCCATATCATATGATAGTGTGCATTGCAGTGCAGCTTGACTGTCGTTGGTTAGCAAGTGGTTGTGTTTAAGGCAAATAAACGTACATTCTGGTCATTCACCACCGTCTCCTCCGTCGTCTTTGTCCCCTCAATTTCCTCCGACATTTCAGTGTAACCTCGATCCCTGGCAAAGTCGAAAAGTAAACACAATCTGAACTAAATCCTTGCCCTGGCTTCCTCTCCCCATACGAATCCGTCCGACCGTTAACTATCAGCCCGCACAAATATGTCTGCCCGATCTGACGTCATTCTTTAGCAGAGGCGCGCTCACCCATCTTCCTCTAAAAACTGTCGCTTGATATTTGAGCAAGACAAATGTAGAGCCTTTTGTTGAGCATCAACTTTACTCGACTTAATTCATGCAACCGACATTCCCACTACAAAAGTTTTTGACATCAAATTTGAAGTGGTGTTTCCCAGTATATTGCATGATGGTAAATGTCGTTTTTTTGCTGTAATGATAATGGACTGCATCAGAAGGCTTTGGTCATCAAGTCCAATGTCATGAAATAAGCTAAATTATACACATTCTTCCTTTGATGGACCATGATCCATAGGTTATATTGAAGGCCAGTGATTGTGGGGGAACTGCCAGAGCTGAACCAGTGACTCTGTGGTTATGGAGCATGGCCACCACCTGTGCCATGACCTCTTGGCAGTTGAAGCCTGCAGCAGTAGGCCTACACTAAGAAAGAAGGGTCAGGATACATATATTAGTGATTTGCAGACAGAACAAAAGTGTTATTTAATTGACAAGGATTTGAATGTGGTTCCTCAGTGTGTATTCTTTGTTTTCTCCACAGGCCACGTGATCATGTACATCTGACCCCAGGACCAACCTGCTATGACCAGAGGACTTAAACAGTCATTTTATACCCCTGTAGAAATATTGACTCATTTTCATATCATCTTTATCATATGTGGCCTTTCTAGGGAGTTTTTCCTAGCCACCGTGCTTCTACACCTGCATTGCTTGCTGTTTGGGGTTTTAGGCTGGGTTTCTAAATCAAATCAAATCAAATTTTATTTGTCACATACACATGGTTAGCAGATATTAATGCGAGTGTAGCGAAATGCTTGTGCTTCTAGTTCCGACAATGCAGTAATAACAAGTAATCTATCTAACAATTCCAAAACTACTGTCTTGTACACAGTGTAAGGGGATAAAGAATATGTACATAAGGATATATGAATGAGTGATGGTACAGAGCAGCATAGGCAAGATACAGTAGATGGTATCGAGTACAGTATGTACAAATGAGATGAGTATGTAAACAGTGGCATAGTTTAAAGTGGCTAGTGATACATGTATTACATAAGGATACAGTCGATGATATAGAGTACAGTATATACGTATGCATATGAGATGAATAATGTAGGGTAAGTAACATTATATAAGGTAGCATTGTTTAAAGTGGCTAGTGATATATTTACATAATTTCCCATCAATTCCCATTATTAAAGTGGCTGGAGTTGAGTCAGTGTCAGTGTGTTGGCAGCAGCCACTCAGTGTTAGTGGTGGCTGTTTAACAGTCTGATGGCCTTGAGATAGAAGCTGTTTTTCAGTCTCTCGGTCCCAGCTTTGATGCACCTGTACTGACCTCGCCTTCTGGATGATAGCGGGGTGAACAGGCAGTGGCTCGGGTGGTTGATGTCCTTGATGATCTTTATGGCCTTCCTGTGACATCGGGTGGTGTAGGTGTCCTGGAGGGCAGGTAGTTTGCCCCCGGTGATGCGTTGTGCAGACCTCACTACCCTCTGGAGAGCCTTACGGTTGAGGGCGGTGCAGTTGCCATATCAGGCGGTGATACAGCCCGCCAGGATGCTCTCGATTGTGCATCTGTAGAAGTTAGTGAGTGCTTTTGGTGACAAGCCGAATTTCTTCAGCCTCCTGAGGTTGAAGAGGCGCTGCTGCGCCTTCTTCACGATGCTGTCTGTGTGAGTGGATCAATTCAGTTTGTCTGTGATGTGTATGCCGAGGAACTTAAAACTTGCTACCCTCTCCACTACTGTTCCATCGATGTGGATAGGGGGGTGTTCCCTCTGCTGTTTCCTGAAGTCCACAATCATCTCCTTAGTTTTGTTGACGTTGAGTGTGAGGTTATTTTCCTGACACCACACTCTGAGGGCCCTCACCTCCTCCCTGTAGGCCGTCTCGTCGTTGTTGGTAATCAAGCCTACCACTGTTGTGTCGTCCGCAAACTTGATGATTGAGTTGGAGGCGTGCGTGGCCACGCAGTCGTGGGTGAACAGGGAGTACAGGAGAGGGCTCAGAACGCACCCTTGTGGGGCCCCAGTGTTGAGGATCAGCGGGGAGGAGATGTTGTTGCCTACCCTCACCACCTGGGGGCGGCCCGTCAGGAAGTCCAGTATCCAGTTGCACAGGGCGGGGTCGAGACCCAGGGTCTCGAGCTTGATGACGAGCTTGGAGGGTACTATGGTGTTGAATGCCGAGCTGTAGTCGATGAACAGCATTCTCACATAGGTATTCCTCTTGTCCAGATGGGTTAGGGCAGTGTGCAGTGTGGTTGAGATTGCATCTTCTGTGGACCTATTTGGGCGGTAAGCAAATTGGAGTGGGTCTAGGGTATCAGGTAGGGTGGAGGTGATATGGTCCTTGACTAGTCTCTCTTCTGTACAGCACTTTGAGATATCAGCTGATGTACGAAGGGCTATATAAATACATTTGATTTGATGTATAAGGACATGATATGTTTTACATCAGTCGACATGACATGGACCTCAGTTGTCCAAAACACTCAAAATAAAAGACACACAGACACAATGCAGCTTTCAAGATTGCTTTAAGATATAGATATATTTTCAGATCTGAGTTCATGTCAAAAATACACATTATGATTTACAGAGTTTTGCACTTGATCATAATGCTGAGGATGATAGATGTCACATAAGCAGTAACTGAAATATTAATTTAAATATTAAATAACTGACGGTAAACAAAGAAAATGATGTAAACACTAAAGCTACATGTTACTCTCTATTGCAACACTTTAAAGATTTGTTTTTGTAACAGTACAAAAAAAACAGAATATTACTCCTTTTGATTTCCAGTCGTGGAAATACACAGTGCGCTTTTTCAATGTCATCTTGTAATTTTCTCAGTCTCTTGATTGCTTGTTCTGGTCAGTCAGTGGTCCATGGTCGCTAACGTGTTTTTGATGTGTGTTTTAGCATGTCTTTAATACATTTTCTACATGTATAAATACGTGTTTGAGCGTCACAGAAAACAGCAGGGTTCTGTAGGGCCAGGAGTTGTTCATGGTCAGATGGTCAGCAAAATCTCCAGGCCTTAGGTATCTGGGACGGACGGAGCCTGTCTGGACTGTTCCACATGAGAACGCTCTGAGCCCAGCTCTCTGACAGCTCTGTGGGTGTGCGTGTATGCGTCAGTGTAGTTAGAGGAGTGTGTGCGTCAGTGCAGATAGAGGAGTGTGTGTGTGTGTGTGTGTGTGTCAGTGCAGATAGGTGTGTGTATGTGTGTGTCAGCAGCGCGGGGAGAAGGCTGGGTCAGCTGGGGACTCTGTGTAGGACTTGAGTTCGTAGGCCGCTCCACTGTCTACCTCCATAGACTTCCTACTGAACAGCAGTCTGATATCCCTGTGGAGGTACATTTTACCTGACCTGGAGGTCTGGAACCTGGATTGGGGGGGTGAAGAAAGAGCTAGATTAGTGCCAGTACAATGTTTTCCTGTTCAGTTTGGTCTTCTGTCCAGTCTTGACTAACAGGTCATCTATTTGACTGACAGGTGAGATGTGATTGACAGGTCAGCTGAGCCAGGCGTCTTTCTTACCTCAGGTGAATGAGGTAGCGCAGGATGCGTTCCTGGCTGAGGGAGAGGGCTTTCCTGCTGCTGACGGGTGTGTGTGTGTTGTCTGGGCTGCCGTGTTTGTGTGAGTGTGTGCTGTCCCGTCGAACGGGGACAGAAAAGGTCCTCTGACGGAGGAAGGTCTGGTGGCCGGCAGGCATGGCTCTCAGGTCATACACCACCACAAACATCTTCACCACCGTCTTATTGGGGTTAAATAAGGTCTGGGAGAGAAGGGGAGGGGGGGGCGAGAGAGAGTGCGAGAGAGAGAGGGCAGGAGAGAGAGAGAGGGCAGGAGAGAGAGAGGGCAGGAGAGAGGGAGAGAGGGCAGGAGAGAGAGGGAGAGAGGGCAGGAGAGAGAGAGAGAGAAAGTGGGAGGGAGAGAGCAAGAGAGAGAGAGAAAGAGAAAGTGGGCGGGAGAGAGCAAAAGAGAGAGAGAGAGAGAGAGAGAAAGTGGGAGGGAGAGAGCAAGAGAGAGAGAGAGAGAAAGAGTGGGCGGGAGAGGAAAAGAGAAGGGGTTAACACACTACAGTAGTGTATTTCTCTCTGTCCCCACTTAAGGTCTCCCTCTCCTAACTCTCTGCTGGAACGGGAGCTGGCCTATCTTTCCTTTGTTCTCTCTGTCTGGAGTTATTATGTCAGCAACAGTGACACGCATGCACACACATTTAAACAAAAGTCTTCAATGTGTATAATCAACAGAGTGAAAATCTGTCCTCACCACTTGAATGGTTCCTGATGGAGGGACACGGTAGCCCCGTTTACCCAGAGTCTCCAGGTTGATAACTCCCTGTAGCAAAAACAACACACACACTATTAATATTGATCTGCACTGTGAGCAGTAAGTGTGTGTGTGCATATACATACATAAATACATACATAATATATATATAAATATAATATTTATATATATAAATATATAAATATAATATATATATATATAAATATAATATATATATAAATATAATATATATAAATAATATATATATAAATATAATATATATAAATAATATATATAAATAATATATATATATATCATATAATATGTATATATATTATATAAATATATATATATATATATAATATATATAAATATTATATATATATAAATATTATATATATATATATATATATATATTATATATATATAAATATTATATATATATATATCATATAATATGTATATATATTATATAAATATATATATATATATATAATATATATAAATATTATATATATATATATATATATAAATATAATATATATATATATAAATATAATATATATATAAATATAATATATATATATATATATATATATACATATAATATATATATAAATATAATATATATTAATATAATATATATAAATATAATATAAATATAATATATATAAATATAAAATAATATATATACACACACACACATAACATCATCTCATGTTTCAGCATGATAATGCACGGCCCCATGTTGCAAGGATCTGTACACAACTCCTGGAAGCTGAAAATGTCCCAGTTCTTCCATGGCCTGCATACTCACCAGACATGTCACCCATCGAGCATGTTTGGGATGCTCTGGATCAACGTGTACAAAAGCGTGTTCCAGTTCCCGCCAATATCCAGCAACTTTGCACAACCATTGTAGAGGAGTGGGACAACATTCCACAGGCCACAATCAACAGCCTGATCAACTCTATGTGAAGATGTGCCGCGCTGCATGAGGCAAATGGTGGTCACACCAGATACTGACTGCTTTTTCAGTCATGTGAAAACCATAGTGTAGGGCCTAATTCATTTATTTCAATTGACTGATTACCTTATATGAACTGTAGCACAGTAAAATCTTTGAAATTGTTGCATTTATATTTTTGTTCAGTGCATATAAAGTGTGTGGGGGATATATATAATATGTCTGTGTATGTACTGTAGGTGTGTCTCACCATGTATGGCGAGGGTGCGTTGTCGTCAGAGATGCTGTAGAAGGAAACGTCAACGGGGAAGGTCATGTGACTGGGGCAGAAGGTTCCGGAAGCACCCACCTCGGCCGTGAAACCCTCCACCGACCCCAACGGCTCCAGGCGGTAGTTCAACACACACTCCTGTAACACACACATGCTTTAGGTACAATACATGTACACTTATGTGACGTGAGTGAGTGAGTGAGTGTGAGGTACCTCAAAGTTGCCCAGTAGACTGAGGCTGGCAGGTGGAGCACTGGCACTGAACAGCGGCTGAGGTTCTTCTGACTCCTCCACTCTCTTCACACACACTCTTCACAACAGAACACACAGAGGGTTAAAAACGGGTTCACACACACATTGGCCGATTTATTCATTAGTTAAATAATGAGAATTAGAGATGGCTTGCAGACCCTGCAACCCTCGGATGATTTGGACATGCACGAAATATGCTAATATCAGTCCCATGACTTGAATGGGATTTGTGCCACAAATGCTAAAATATTACTATTTGGAAACAGTGCCAAGGAAGCTAAACCCAAGCATGAATTGCTGTCATGCAGTCTAAATCTGAATTTATGATTCTACATGACTAATACTGTATATTCAAACACTATCAAACCTTAATCAGCTATGTATGTAGAAGCATCATCCCCGGTCAAACGGACCTCTAATCCCTAATCCACACAGTAACCCAGCGGCCAGATCAGAGCAGAGCAGGGCCTCTGACTGTAGAGCTGTGTACAGCTGCCATTTTGAGTTGAGCCTCAGTGTCAGGCCAGTAGCAACAGTACTAGCAATACAGCCGCCAGAACAGCAGGTGGCAGTGTGAGAGGACAGGACAGGGCTACAGTACAGTACAGGCCTGGACTGACTGAACACTGATGTCTAGTAAGAACATAATCTCACCTACCAGTCGGCTTGCTCTCTATTGAACCTCTAAGTGGTAGCAATTGAGTTTGAGGACAAGGTTATTAAGAACCTAAATCTGACCATGGATCTATGGTGTGTACATGATGAGTCTAAATCAAATCAGACTTTATTGGTCACATACACATGGTTAGCAGATGTTAACGTGAGTGTAGCGAAATGCTTGTGCTTCTAGTTCCGACAGTGCCGACCTTATACACACAAATGTAAAGGGATGGAATAAGAATATGTACATTTGGATGAGCGATGGCCGTGCGGCATAGGCAAGATGCAGTAGATGGTATAGAGTACAGTGTATACATAAGATGAGTAATGTAGGATATGTAAACATTGCTGTTTCCTGAAGTCCACGATCATCTCCTTTGTTTTGTTGACGTTGAGTGAGAGGTTATTTTCCTGACACCACACTCTGAGGGCCCTCACCTCCTCCCTGTAGGCCGCCTCGTCGTTGTTGGTAATAAAGCCTACCACTGTAGTGTCGTCTGCAAACTTGATGATTGAGTTGGAGGCGTGCATGGCCACGCAGTCATGGGTGAACAGGAGAGGGCTGAGAACGCACCCTCGTGGAGCCCCAGTGTTGAGGATCAGCGGGGTGGAGATGTTGTTTCCTACCCTCACCACCTGGGGGCGGCCCGTCAGAAAGTCCAGGACCCAGGTGTACAGGGCGGGGTCGAGACCTAAGGTCTCGAGCTTAATTACGAGTTCGGAGGGCACTATGGTGTTGAATGCTGAGCTGTAGTCAATGAACAGCATTCTTACATATGTATTCCTCTTGTCCAGATAGGATAGGGCAGTGTGCAGTGTGATGGGGATTGCGTCGTCAGTGGACCTATTGGGGAGGTAAGCAAATTGGAGTGGATCTAGGGTATCAGTTAGAGTGGACGTGATATGGTCCTTGACTAGTCTCTCAAAGCACTTCATGATGACAGAAGTGAGTGCTATGGGGCCGTAGTCGTTTAGCTCAGTTACCTTCGCTTTCTTGGGAACAGAAACACCGGTGGCCCTCTTGAAGCATGTGGGAACAGCAGACTGGGATAGGGATTGATTGAATATGTCTGTAAACACACCAGCCAGCTGGTCTGCGCATGCTCGGTGGATGTGGCTAGGGATGCCGTCTGGGCCTGCAGCCTTGCGAGGGTTAACACGTTTAAATGTTTTACTCACTGTATTGTCCTCAAAGCGAGAAAAGAAGTTGTTTAATTTGTCTGGGCACAAGACATCGTTGTCCGCGACGGGCTGGTTTTCTTTTTGTAATCCATGATTGACTATAGACCCTGCCACATACGTCTTGTGTCTGAGCCGTTGAATTGCGACTCTACTGTCTCTATACTGACGCTTTGCTTGTTTGTTTGATTGCCTTGCAGAGGGAATAACTACACTGTTTGTATTAGGTCATGTTTCCAGTCGTCTTGCCATGATTAAAAGCGGTGGTTCGCGCTTTTAGTTTTTAGTTTCAATCCACGGTTTCTGGTTAGGGAAGGTTTTAATACTCACAGTGGGTACAACATCACCGATGCACTTGCTAATAAACTCGCTCACCGAGTCAGCGTATACGTACGTCAATGTTGTTGTTTGGGGGTACCCGGAACATATATCCCAGTCTAAATGTGTGTATGATGTGTGTGTGAGTTAGAGATCAGTACCTCTTCCCTGCGGTCCAGGGCAGTCCTTTACAGCTGGTCAGAGAAGAGTCCAGGTCAAAGTAACCAGTCTGAGTTCTCCTCTGAGGAACCTGAGAGAAACAACACACACATTTAATAATACAACACACACAACTGTACACAAAACTTTATTGGCAACATATACATCAAAAAACCCAATTTAAACACTTCAGCATGACAGCACACACAAGTATTTAATAATAATAATAATAACAAAAACAAGCACCACATGAAACACACACACAACTTTAAAATGATTCCATTGTTATGAACAACCTAGTCAGCATCAACAGGAGTTTAGTCAGAGTATTCATACTATTGAGGAGAAGATGAGTCATATGGCTCCACACCCTGACTGACAGTGAGTGTGTGTGTGTGTGTGTGTCTTACAGGGCTGGAGAGCAGGGGCAGGCCGGTACAGGGGTGGAAGGCCTTGGTGAGGGTGGAGTCCAGAGAGTGACGGTTGTGTTTCCTCCGACTGTTACAAGGTCTCAGGGGCGAGGGAGAACGCTACGTGGAAGAAAAAAAACACACACTGGCTTTAATACAGCAATTCTCAACAACCATTTTAGACAAATGCCAAATACACTATGTCAAAGATCCTTTCTCAAAATCTCTTTGTACTGTTAATCAACATTTTCCAAAAGTGGTAATATCCTCTTTCACATAGGCAGGTTTTTAAATTGAAGTTTCTTTGTGTTGGACAAAATAAGCCACACGGATGATATTCAACATGTACTGCAGTGTGAGGTGATTTTCTAATCAGGTGTGCTTGTCTATAGGGACACTCACCAGGACAGTGTTGGGCTCTGTGCCAGGGGGTGTGGTAGCAGGACCGGGGGGGCTGGAGGACTTGGAACCTGGGGGGGGCTGGTTCTCATCCTGGAGACTAGAGGACTGGGTTCGAGGGCTGCCCTGAGTCCGTGAGGGTGGAGTTTGAGAGACTGTCTGGGTCTGGTTGTGAGACTGAGTCAGAGGTTTCATGTGGTTCTGGATGAGAGCAGTGGTCTGGGTGTGGGTGAGCTTGGTGGTCAAGGTCTGTGCAGTGGTCTGGGTCAGGGTGGTGGTCTGGGTCACTGTTAGGGTCTGGATGGTCCTCAGGATGTTATCTTTAGGAGAGGAGGGTCTGGGCTCCTCTTGGGGGCGGTTGGGGTGTAAACTCTTTGGGGTCTTGGCCCTGGGACTCTTGGGGCTGAGTAGTGGAGAGGCCTGAGACTGTGGCTGGGGTAGAGGCCGTGGGATGACTAGAGGAGACGACTGTGGCTGGGGTAGAGGCCGTGGGATGACTAGAGAAGAAGACTGGAGCAGGATTTGGAGTCGGGGGCTGACTTGAGGATCTTCAAGTGTTGAACAGCCGTTCTGGGCTCTGATTGGACCGTCTGTCTCTGGAGGAGCACCAGCTCTGTCTGTGCTAGCAGGTGTGTGTGAGGGAGTGTGTGTGTCATGGCTGGGTGTGTAGCCGTTGCAGTGGCCAATGCTATGACTGTTGCCTCTGTGTGTGGTGTGTGTGTCAGTGCACAGCGTGTGTGTGCTGTGTGTATGTGGTTTGTGTAACGGGCTGCTGCTGCGGCTGTGTGTTGGGGACAGAGAGGGGACAGACAGTCTGTCCTGAATCAGTCTGGTAATGTCCTGAACAGCATGAGACAAGAGACTACTGTCTCGCTCTCGCTGTCGGTCTCTCAATGCCTCTCTGTCTCTCTGTGTCTCCAGGTCTCTCAGTGTCTCCCTGACTCTGTCTCTGAGTCTCTCTCCATCTCTGTCCTCTGGGAGTCTCAGTCTGCGGCAGGCAACAGGTTTCGGGGACAGCGTCTCCCTGATAATAGCCGCTGCGTCGCCAATGGGCGTGTCGAAAGGGGAGGGCGGGGTGTCCTCAGTGGGTGGAGCTCCCTCTGGCTCTTTGGTCTTGCTGAGCGTGGTGTTGCCAAGGTAACTGCTCCGGACAGGGGTCTTGGTGGGGGTGTCGGGGGTGAAGAGGGCAGGGGGGAGATGGGGGGCGGTCGGGTCGCAGAAGTTGAGGCGCTGAGCGATGCGGGCAATGACTTCCTGTCTCTCCTGGAGCAGCGAGCCAATCAGAGGATTGGTCTCAGAGGAGGGTCTGGGGGAGGGGCACCGCGGGGGCTCTGCCAAAGAATAAGTCTTAAAGGCCCGGGGGGCTTCGGAGCCACGCCCCTTGGAGCTCTCGGCCCCGTTGACAGCCTTCCCATAATCCTCGGTGGTGTGTGTGATGTCATCGGAGGGGTCTGAGGTGAGGGAATAGAGCCACCTGACAGTCTTTCCCCCGGGGGGGAGGGGCAGAGTGGAGGACAGCTTCCTGTGGGGGCGGGGGGAGGGCCGTGGGGAGATGGGGAGGTGGTAGGGGGATGATGTCTGCCCCTTATTGACCCGGGGGAGGTCTGATCCATTCTGGCTAGAATGACCATGGATGTCTGTGGGGTCCGGGCCTCTCTTACTGGGCAGGGGGAGACTGGGAGGACTGGGGAAGGGGAGGCCAGAGAAAGGCAGAGCCGCTCTGTTGTGGCTCTCTTTAGAGTTGTGGCTCCTCTCGTACAGAGGCGGGTTAGGGTTCAGGCCTGGGTTAAGGCTAGGTGTCCTGCTGTAGAGGTTAGGGCTGAGGTTGGGCTTAAGGCTGGGGGTCTTGCTGTAGAGTGGGGCCAGGGTCAGGCCGGTGTGTATGCTACAGGCCAGGGTGGGGTAGGTGGGCTGACGAGGGAGTGACTGGACCCTGAGCCTCAGGGCAACACTCTGAGACACGTTAGGGACAGGGAACAGGTGCTCCGCTGGGGGCTGGGAGAACTGACAGACACACTCCTCATCTGCTGCACTGATCCTGTGGGACAGAAACACGCAGGCTTATAACTTGTGATCACATCAAATTATTTAGTTCACTTTGGAAAGTATTTTATGATCAACATTCAGTAACAATATAGAAAAATAATGGGGAAGTCGTTAAGAGGTTCTTTGTGTATTCTTGTGTGTGTTACCTGTAGAGGAAGGTGTGTGTGTGTATTACCTATACAAGATGTTTCGGGGTACAATGCCGTGAGAAGCACTGAGCCAGGCACTGAGCTGGGAGAAGAAGACGTAGGAACGAACAGCCAACAGCAGAGTCTTCTCCTCTATAAACCTATCACCGCTCCTAGAGAGAGACAGGGGGGAGGAGAGAGAATCAGGCCTTTGCTTTAGCTAGCAATGGCTAAGGAAATTAGCATTAGCAACGATGCCAATGCCAATTGTTTTCATGGTCAGTCTTAAAAATATACAATATAGAAAGAGTGGGAGGCCCTGGTGCACAACACCAGTCTCAACGTCAACAGTGAAGAGGCAACTCCGAGATGCTGGCCTTCTAGGCAGAGTTGCAAAGAAAAATATATATCTCAGACTGGCCAATAAAAAGAAAAGATTAAGATGGGCAAAAACACAGACACTGGGCAGAGGAACTCTGCCTAGAAGGCAGCATCCCGTAGTCGCCTCTTCACTGTTTATGTTGAGACTGGTGTTTTGCGGCTACTATTTAATGAAGCTGCCAGTTGAGGACTTGTGAGGTGTCTGTTTCTCAAACTAGACACTCTAATGTACTTGTCCTCTTGCTCAGTTGTGCACCGGGTCCTCCAACTCCTCATTCTATTCTGGTTAGAGCCAGTTTGCGAAGGGAGTAGTGTGAAGGGAGTAGTACACAGCATTGTACCACACAGCGTTGTACCAGATCTTCAGTTTCTTGGCAATTTCTTGCATCAAATAGCCTTGATTTCTCAGAACAAGAATAGACTGACGAGTTTCAGAAGAAAGTTCTTATTTCTGGCCATTTTGAGCCTGTAATCGAAACCACAAATGCTGATGCTCGAGATACTCATCTAGTCTTAAGAAGTACAGTTTTATTGCTTCTTTAATCAGAACAGTTGTCAGCTGTGCTAATATAATTGCAAAGTTATTTTCTAATGATCAATTAGCATTTTAAAATGATAAACTTGGATTAGGTAACACAACGTGCCATTGGAACACAGGAGTGATGGTTGCTGATAATGGGCCTCTGTACACCTATGTAGATATTCCATTTTTAAAAATCTGTCATTTCCAATAGTCATTTACAACATTAACAATGTCTACACTGTATTTCTGATCAACTTGAAGTTATTTTAAATGGACAAAAAATGTGTTTTTCTTTCAAAAACAAGGACATTTCTAAGTGACCCCAAACTTTTGAACGGTAGTGTATATACATGTTTTCTATTTGATACGGCGGCAAAGTGGAATATTCCAGTTTTTGCATGTGCCACTAGCTCAACCTAGTCCTGACAAAAAGTATGTGTCGTGTGTGCATACTGTCGTGGTACATGCTGCAGTGTGTGTACATACTGTCGTGGTACAGGCTGCAGGGTGTGTGTGTACATACTGTCGTGGTACAGGCTGCAGTGTGTGTGTGTACATACTGTTGTGGTACAGGCTGCATTGTGTGTGTACATACTGTCGTGGTACAGGCTGTAGTGTGTTTGTGTGTGTGTGTGTGTGTGTGTGTGTGTGTGTGTGTGCATACTGTCGTGGTACAGGCTGCAGGGTGTGTGTGTACATACTGTCGTGGTACAGGCTGCATTGTGTGTACATACTGTCGTGGTACAGGCTGTAGTGTGTGTGTGTGTACATACTGTCGTGGTACAAGCTGCAGTGTGTGTGTACTAGAGGTCGACCGATTATGATTTTTCAATGCCGATACCAATTATTGTAGGACCTAAAAAGCCGATACCGATTAATCGGCCGATTTTTTTATTTTTTTTATGTATTTATTTATTTGTAATAATGACAATTATAACAATACTGAATGAACACTTTTATTTAAATATATTACATCAATCAAATCAATTTAGCCTCAAATAAATAATGAAACAAGTTCAATTTGGTTTAAATAATGCAAAAACAAAGTGTTGGAGAAGAAAGTAAAAGTGCAATATGTGCCATGTAAAAAAGCTAACGTTTCAGTTCCTTGCTCAGAACATGAGAACATATGAAAGTTGGTGGTTCCTTTTAACATGAGTCTTCAATATTACCAGGTAAGAAGTTTTAGGTTGAGGTTATTATAGGAATTATAGGACTATTTCTCTCTATACCATTTGTATTTCATATACCTTTGACTATTGGATGTTCTTATAGGCACTTTCGTATTGCAGTGTAACAGTATAGCTTCTGTCCCTCTCCCTGCCCCTACCTAGGCTCGAACCAGGAACACATCGACAACAGCCACCCTCGAAGCATTGTTACCCATCGCTCCACAAAAGCCTAGGCCCTTGCAGAGCAAGGGGAACAACTACTCCAAGTCTCAGAGAGAGTGGCGTTTGAAATGCTATTAGCGCGCACCCCGCTAACTAGATAGCCATTTCACATCGGTTACACCAGCCTAATCTTGGGAGTTGATAAGCTTGAAGTCATAAACAGCGCAATGCTTGAAACATTGCGACGAGCTGCTGGCAAATGCACGAAAGTGCTGTTTGAATTAATGTTTACGAGCCTGCTGCTGCTCAGTCAGACTGCTCTATCAAATATCAAATATAATTATAGCATAATAACACACAGAAATACGAGCCTTTGGTCATTAATATGGTCAAATCCGGCGGGAACTATTATTTCGAAAATAAAACGTTTATTCTTTAAGTGAAATACGGAACCGTTCCGTATTTTATCTAACGGGTGGCATCCATAAGTCTAAATATTGCTGTTACATTGTACAACCTTCAATGTTGTGTCATAATTATGTCAAATTCTGGCAAATTAATTACGGCCTTTGTTAGGAGTAAATGGACTTCACACAGTTCGCAATGAGCCTGGCGGCCCAAACTGCTGCATATACCCTGACTGCTTGCACGGAACGCAAGAGAAGTGACAATTTCCCTAGTTATAAGAAATTCATGTTAGCAGGCAATATTAACTAAATATGCAGGTTTAAAAATATACACTTGTGTATTGATTTTAAAGAAAGACATTGATGTTTATGGTTAGGTACATTGGTGCAACGACAGTGTCCTGCACTTGTTAAATCATCACTCGTTTGTTGAAGTTGGCTGTGATTCAAAGAGAAATTAACATGCACCGCATCGATTATATGCAACCCAGGACAAGCTAGATAAATTAGTAATATCATCAACCATGTGTAGTTAACTAGTGATTATGTTAAGATTGATTGTTTTTTATAAGATACGTTTAATGCTAGCTAGCTACCTTGGCTTCTTGCTGCCCTCGCGTAACAGGTAGTCAGCCTGCCACGCAGGCTCCTCGTGGAGTGCAATGTAAGGTAGGTTGGTTAGAGCGTTGGACTAGTAACCGGAAGGTTGCAAAAACGAATCCCCGAACTGACAATGTAAAAATCTGTCGTTCTGCCCCTGAACAAGGCAGTTAACCCACCGTTCCTAGTCATTGAAAATAAGAATGTGTTCTTAACTGACTTTCCTAGTTAAATAAAGGTGTAAAAAAATATATACCGATTTCCAATTGTTATGAAATCGGCCCTAATTAATCGGCCATTCCAATTAATCGGTCGACCTCTAATACATACTGTCGTGGTACAGGCTGCAGGGTGTGTGTGCATACTGTCGTGGTACAGGCTGCAGGGGGTGTGTGTGCATACTGTCGTGGTACAGGCTGCAGGGGGTGTGTGTGCACACTGTCGTGGTACAGGCTGCAGGGGGTGTGTGTGCATACTGTCGTGGTACAGGCTGCAGGGGGTGTGTGTGCATACTGTCGTGGTACAGGCTGCAGGGTGTGTGTGTGCATACTGTCGTGGTACAGGCTGCAGGGGGTGTGTGTGCATACTGTCGTGGTACAGGCTGCAGGGGGTGTGTGTGCACACTGTCGTGGTACAGGCTGCAGGGGGTGTGTGTGCATACTGTCGTGGTACAGGCTGCAGGGGGTGTGTGTGCATACTGTCGTGGTACAGGCTGCAGGGTGTGTGTGTGCATACTGTCGTGGTACAGGCTGCAGGGGGTGTGTGTGCATACTGTCGTGGTACAGGCTGCAGGGGGTGTGTGTGCATACTGTCGTGGTACAGGCTGCAGGGTGTGTGTGTGTGTGTACGTACTGTCGTGGTACAGGCTGCAGGGGGTGTGTTTGCATACTATCGTGGTACAGGCTGCAGGGTGTGTGTGTGTGTGTGTGTGTGTGTATTGTCGTGGTACAGGCTGCAGTGTGTGTGTGTGTGTGTACGTACTGTCGTGGTACAGGCTGCAGGGGGTGTGTGTACATACTGTCGTGGTACAGGCTGCAGTGTGTGTGTGTGTGTGTGTGTGTGTGTGCGTGCGTGTGTGTGTACGTACTGTCGTGGTACAGGCTGTAGGTGGGGGGGTGTGTGTGTACATACTGTTGTGGTACAGGCTGCAGGGTGTGTGTGTGTGTACATACTGTCGTGGTACAGGCTGCAGGGGTGTGTGTGTGTGTGTGTGTGTGTGTGTGTGTGTGTGCATACTGTTGTGGTACAGGCTGCAGGGGGTGTGTGTGCATACTGTCGTGGTACAGGCTGCAGGGGGTGTGTGTGCATACTGTCGTGGTACAGGCTGCAGGGGGTGTGTGTGCATACTGTCGTGGTACAGGCTGCAGGGTGTGTGTGTGCATACTGTCGTGATACAGGCTGCAGGGTGTGTGTGTGTGTGTGTGTGTGTGTGTACGTACTGTCGTGGTACAGGCTGCAGGGGGTGTGTTTGCATACTGTTGTGGTACAGGCTGCAGGGTGTGTGTGTGTGTGTGTGTGTGTGTGTACACATACTGTTGTGGTACAGGCTGCAGGGCGTGTGTGTGTGTGTGTGTATTGTCGTGGTACAGGCTGCAGTGTGTGTGTGTGTGTGTGTGTGTACGTACTGTCGTGGTACAGGCTGCAGGGTGTGTGTGTGTGTACATACTGTCATGGTACAGGCTGCAGGGTGTGTGTGTGTGTGTGTGTGTGTGTGTGTGTGTGTGTGTGTGTGTACATACTGTCGTGGTACAGGCTGCAGGGTGTGTGTGTGCGTGTACATACTGTCGTGGTACAGGCTGCAGGGTGTGTGTGTGTGTGCGTGTACATACTGTCGTGGTACAGGCTGCAGGGTGTGTGTGTGTGTGTGCGTGTACATACTGTCGTGGTACAGGCTGCAGGGTGTGTGTGTGTGTGTGTGTGTGTGTGTGTGTACATACTGTCGTGGTACAGGCTGCAGAGTCCATCGCTCCAGTAGCAGAGCATCTTGTTTGATCGCTGGGTCACTGATGGGGTCACTGGGGGGACTCTCATCTCCATAGCAACAGTCTGGCAGCAGCATCACCTCCACCATGATGGGAATACTGTTCCTCCACAACACACACACCTCCGAGCGCACACGCCGCGCCTGCACACACTTGAACACACACAGACAGGGGAGGGTAAGTGTGTGTGTGTGTTACCTGGGGAAGTGTGTGTTATCTGTGTGTGTATGTTTGTGGACATTACCTGTGGCAGTTTGTCACTGCACTCGTGCCTGTGTAGGGGCGGCAGGGCGGACTTTGCAGGGGGGCAGTGCAGCCCCTCTGTGCGACCCTTCACAGAACATTCTGGGGTCCG
Organism: Oncorhynchus clarkii lewisi; assembly: GCF_045791955.1. Lineage (NCBI taxonomy): Eukaryota > Metazoa > Chordata > Actinopteri > Salmoniformes > Salmonidae > Oncorhynchus > Oncorhynchus clarkii. The sequence continues at coordinate 77,863,745 of NC_092152.1, read as the reverse complement.
TCCCTCAGTGATCAACAGGGTCAGGAACACCAGGAAGTCCTCAGCATCGTACTCAAAGAACTCCTCCACCACCACGTCTGGAAGAAGGGGAAAAGACAAACACTGGTCAGATACATTCTGACGGGGATACATTTCAAGTTACACAATTCAAGCAAGAACACGCATTCAGAGATCATAGACAGTGTAGAATGGGATAAGGCATGGAACTCAGACAAATCAAATGGCAGCAGGCTCCTGTTCTCTTGTAGAGTAGGAGACAACATGCTACAACACCCTGGCCCAGACTAACCACTAAACACAGACAGAAAGGGAGGAAGGACAACACTATTCCTGTTCTGGGGATCATTTTAGAATCTCCACGTCAGCTGAGCACAGAACAACACTCAGACAGAAAAAGAACAGTGTGTTCTGCTGTAGTGTCTGTCCGGTCAGGGTTGGGTTAGGGTGGAGCAACAGAAACACAAGCTTGACAGTCAGAGAGGTTATGTTCAAACAGAGCCCTGTCCTCCCTACAACCCAGCTCTAACAAAGAGCCTCTCAGCTGGCTCTGGGGGTCGCTGTGTGTCTAGTTTGTCTCTGTGTGTGTGTGTGTGTGTGTGTGTGTGTGTGTGTGTGTGTGTGTGTGTGTGTGTGTGTGTGTGTGTATTTGTGGGATTGTGTTTGTTTGTGTGTGTGTCAGGCAGTCACACACATTCTTCCAGGGAACTCCTCCCACGTGCTCAGAGCTGCTCTCTGCACACGGAGAGAGAACAGTCAACACAGACACAGAGTGGGAGCGAGACAGAAACAGCACAGAGAACATGGATCAGGGGAGGGGGCTGCAGTCAGCTGTAGGGAGTTGGAGAGGGGGTCGGGGAGAGAAACCCAGCTTTGACTGGTTAATGGCTATAGGACAGGTGAGAGTGAGAAGGGAGAGGAGCAGCCTGAAGGACTTCCTATACAGTGATCTGCTCTGCTAACCCTCTGCTCCCTCCAAGTGGAGTAGGCTAAATGTAAAGCTCTGGCAGGAGGGAAAGAGAGAGGGAAACAAAGGAGGGAGAATAAGAAGGGAAAGAGAGAGAGATCCTCCGTTCCAGTGGGATAGGCCAGAGAAATATGGGACATGGCTGCTCTGGTGTCAGCTTTCTGTTTTTAGTGTGTGTATCGTGTGTGAATGTGTACAGCGAGTGTGTATTATGTAAGAGGAGAGGTTTATAAAGAGCGGACTGACTGCAGAGCAGCACGCAGGTCTTATTAATAGAACTACTGCTGCTGTCCTGGAGAGGAGCTGGAACGGAGCCCACTGATCAGCTGGCCTAGTACACACACACACACACACACACACACACACACACACTTAATTCATGAAACATTAAACACACAGTGAGTGGATATATTAGTTGTGGTAGGCAGTAGTGTGAGATTAGACAGCTTCTCCATGGTAATTCTGATTACCGTTACAGCAGGGCAGGCCCCTCTGGGATAAATATAACTACACTACAACTACTCAACACCAACCAGCATTAACCATACCCCCACTAACACCAACCAGCATTAACCATACCCCCCACTAACACCAACCAGCATTAACCATACCCCCCACTAACACCAACCAGCATTAACCATACCCCCACTAACACCAACCAGCATTAACCATACCCCCTACTAACACCAACCAGCATTAACCATACCCCCCACTAACACCAACCAGCATTAACCATACCCCCCACTAACACCAACCAGCATTAACCATACCCCCACTAACACCAACCAGCATTAACCATACCCCCTACTAACACCAACCAGCATTAACCATACCCCCCACTAACACCAACCAGCATTAACCATACCCCCCACTAACACCAACCAGCATTAACACCAACCAGCATTAACCATACCCCCCACTAACACCAACCAGCATTAACCATACCCCCCACTAACACCAACCAGCATTAACCATACCCCCCACTAACACCAACCAGCATTAACCATACCCCCCACTAACACCAACCAGCATTAACCATACCCCCCACTAACACCAACCAGCATTAACCATACCCCCCACTAACACCAACCAGCATTAACCATACCCCCCACTAACACCAACCAACCCTAACCATACCCCCCACTAACACCAACCAGCATTAACACCAACCAGCATTAACCATACCCCCCACTAACACCAACCAACCCTAACCATACCCCCCACTAACACCAACCAGCATTAACACCAACCAGCATTAACCATACCCCCAAATCCTCAAAATAGTTAGAATGAATCTAAAATAACTCTAGAAATGTGTCATTCATTGTGATGATTTTACATCTAACTAAAATGTTTGGTGCAGTATTCTCAATGAAAACGAGTCTCATTGAAAAATCAACAAAGATTTATTGAAGAATCCCTACTGTTGACCAATCCCTGACGAAGTGGAGTAGACTTCGGCGCCGAACTTCAGCTTGCCTCTAGAAAAAAATGTTTGTCCGAACAACCGGAAAAAAGTTCAAAACGAACAAAAACATCACAAAATGTTGTCATATTATATGCACAAACTTTTCTGAACTGTTCGTCTGGGAAGCATGCGAACACCGTAACACAAATACCACTACCTACAGGTTTCCCCTAGGATTGTTTTGTTAGCGGGGGATGGGGGCGTCGTAGTGGGCGTTGCCAATTGTGCAGCCTCCTACCAACATCTTTAAAGGCCTCCTCTTGGCATAAGAGACCAACTTCTTCTGTTTTAAATGTCATTTTCTGCAATTCTACAAATTTTGCCATGGCTTATGCCATCTGAGTGACTCAAATTAGGGAGCCCCATGCCATGACATAAATCATTTTTATTTTGGTGATAGTTCTCAAAGATAAAAAATATATAACTTCATAATAATAAGTAATCATATTTTTTGGGAGTGGTCGGCAATGATTAGCAGTGGCGGCACGCAATGAAAACACACACACACCACCAGCTAACACACCTTAACACACACCAGCGAACACATACAGCCCTGAGGTTCCTCTCCTCCTCTGGTCATAGTGCACATCTATTTTGCATGGGGACAAAGGGTTGCCATGGCAACACACAGATCATGTTAATGTCCTGTCACAGGGATTCATTGTGTGCTGGAATGAGTTGGGTCTGTGTGTGAGCGTGTGTGTGTTTCCAGTGGCACGTGAGTCACATGTGTGTGACTCATCTATGACATGACTGCCTGTCACTGTGTGTGTGTCTGTGTGTTCTTACAGACTCTTTGTTCTCCATGAGGCCGAATCTGTGCCTCAGTGACTGAAACAGACAGCAGTCCAGCCCACTCTACAGGAGCTCTGATTTAAGTTACAAAAACACTAACTAGCCTACACTGTAGCAGCAAGCAAACAGAAAAGTGTTACAAAGATGCAGTTGCCTGTTCCATGTGATGTGATTTCAGGGCAGGCCAACATGTAGGAACAATAAAGAGAATAGAGTTTGAAGTTTAGCCATGTTCAATTTACAGTTTCCTGAGAGCTCTCTGTCTTTGTTCCCTTTATCTACCCCCCCCCCCCCCCTTCTTTACACAAAGGGGCAGATTCACAGCACACATAGCAACACACAGATGCCTTCTGATTGGCTTAGAGGGTTGGGTACAGTTCTCTCTTTCTGCTGCTGTGAACTCAGCTCCTCCGGCTGCTATTGTCTGGACCTCTCATACACACCAGGCCCAACAGACACACACATCTCAAACCCTCATTACTAGCTGCTGCAACAGAAGGGCTTTCACACACACACCAGATTAAGCTTTTACTTGAGCCCAACTGCTAATTTAAAACACTACCACTAGTGACGAGTCTAACGAGAGCATTCAGCCTAGCTAAAGCTTTTAATCATGGTCCTGTGTGGACTGGGGTCAGCTCTGAAGGCCTAGATGTTTACCATTACAGGTGACCCTGACCAGACTAGCCCTGATCATGCCCTCACTAGCCTGGGTGTAAAGGCATCCAGAGCCAGTGCTCTCTCTCTGCAGAAGCCCACTCTTTGTCCCACTAATCCTGATTGCGTAACTAGCACAGCACAGGGTAGGACAGCAGGGTAGTACTCGCCGCTGTGTACCCACTATGGCCTCAACAGCGGACTCTGAGCACAACTACACTTTACTCTATAGTCTTTAGACTGATAGTCTGTGCTCTGCCCTTTAACCTCGGCTTTGAGGAGTTTACAGCCCCCGCAAACAGCCACATGTTAGAGAATTCAGATTGTGTGTGTGTGTGTTTTGCACACTCAGCTGGTCTCTCCTGCTGGCTGAGCCGGGTCTATCTGGCCTTGGTTGAACGTGCGCATGCATATGCGAACCCACAAACACACCCCTCTGACCTACAGCGCTCAGGAGATTACATTTCTGACACAGAGGACAAATTGAGCAACGTCAACAACGCTCCAAAAGCCATGGGAAGTGTGGCAGTCAGACTTTTTAAAGTGCTGAACTGAGCTGGAGCTGGCCAGCCATGGCCTAATATATCTCTGTAGGACTGACTGACCTAGTGGTTCTTCTCTGCAATAGATAGAGGTCAGACGACTGACATGTCGAACCCTCTATCTATCTGGCTATGAAAAGCCAACTGACATTAACTCCCGAGGTGTTGACCTCTTGCACCCTCTATAACCATTGTCATTATTATTTGACCTTGCTGGTCTTCTATGAACGTTGGAAACATCTTGAAGAACGATCTCGCCTTAATGGCCATGCACTCCTAGAATCTCCACCCGGCACAGCCAGAAGAGGACTGGACACCCGTCAGAGCCTGGTTTCTGCCTTTCTAGATAGTTTTTCCTAGCCACCGTGCCTCTACATCCGCATTGCTTGTACTCTGGGGCATTCGGCTCGGTTTCTGTATAAGCACTTTGTGACAACTGCTGTTGTAAAAAGGGCTCTATAAAAACTTTTGATTGATATCTATCTAGACTGGCGGCCACTTGCCAAACTAGTTGTGCTTTAACCAATTCCTCTGTTGCTGGTTATCGTGTAGAGGCCAGCGTTAGATACAGGCCACTGATAGTCATCTATACTCCACAATGTATTCAAACCTACATATTGTGTCAATAGACAGCTCTCTTTCCAGATGCCTTTAAACAGGGGCACAGCACAGGCAGACCAATCATCTGGTTAGGAGTTGACCTTGTTACTAAAATAAAGCAACAGAACAAGCAGCAAGCTGACTAACCATGTGGGAGTTCATCTCAGATATAGCAACAGCATGTGAGTGAGAGAAGGCAACCATGCGTGGTGGTGGGCGGCCATGTTTAGAACAGTAAAGATGTTGGCTGACTTTTGGAGGGAGGTGTGTTGTTGTTGGCCAAGAGGAATCTGACCCAGCAAGGGGACTCTACTCAGCTCCAACTATGGGGTGTGTGTGAAATTGTCAATTGTCTGTTACTGTTACTTTCCTCTAGTCGTCTCCTCTAAAGTGGTTTCCTCATCTTGTCCCCTCTTCTTGATCTGCACTGATCTGATTCTGAACACAGGTCTTTTTCATTCAGTGAGGAAGGAGAGAGAAGATGAGAGGAAGCCAATGTAAACTATTGACATGCAGCCCATATCACAGGAGAGGAGAGGAAGCTAATATAGAATGTTGACATGCAGCCCATATCACAGAGCATCATATATGGGCCAGGGAAGGCATAGAGAGTGGTGCGCTCTGCTAATCCTTCCCCCTGCCAGGAGGAAACTGAGCGGGCCAGATGGTTCCTACTGTTCCTGCTGAGCTGGCTGCCGGTTGGCTGAGCGCAACCATGAGGGAGAAGCTGATGATGTCACTAACACAGAACCGGTCGGGTCAACAGACTTACGTCCCATGCTGGTTCTGAGCAAGAGCAACCACTGAGCCTGAGTGTGTGTGTGTCAGGCATGAGCCCGAGCGACCACTAAGCTTGTGTGTGTGAGCGTGAGCCTGTATGTGTGTACACACGTGTGTGTGTGTGTGTCAGGCCAGCAGATAAGACCACCACACTTACATAAGAGCATTACTGGGAGGACTGGTTGGAGCCGAATCACACGCTGAACTGGAACTGAACTACAAAACCGGCCAACACAGGAACCTGTCAGAGCACTTCTATGTTGGTTACATACCGCACCTTTAATAATAACAGGTTTATTATTGTTGACAAAATAATAACAATAGGCATGTTTTGGAGCCCAGGGATCTACAAAGACAGTCAGCGTGACACATCCAGCACGTAAAAACACAACAGAGTCCTACATCCCAGTGAACGGACGTGACTGACCCTTTCTGTGAGAACAAAAACACCTGTCGCTGTACCTGCCTGTCATTCTGTCTGGTTAGTGAAGTAACATTACGCCTGTCCTTTTGTACCTGCCTGTCATTCTGTCTGGTTTGTGAAGTAACATTACGCCTGTCCTTTTGTACCTGCCTGTCATTCTGTCTGGTTAGTGAAGTAACATTACGCCTGTCCTTTTGTACCTGCCTGTCATTCTGTCTGGTTAGTGAAGTAACATTACGCCTGTCCTTTTGTACCTGCCTGTCATTCTGTCTGGTTAGTGAAGTAACATTACGCCTGTCCTTTTGTACCTGCCTGTCATTCTGTCTGGTTAGTGAAGTAACATTACGCCTGTCCTTTTGTACCTGCCTGTCATTCTGTCTGGTGAGTGAAGTAACATTACGCCTGTCCTTTTGTACCTGCCTGTCATTCTGTCTGGTGAGTGAAGTAACATTACGCCTGTCCTTTTGTACCCGCCTGTGTGTATGGTGAATAACAAAACACCTGTTGTAGGTGAATCACTGCAAGAAGGTTGGCATAATAGTCAGATTGACTGTCTGATTGTTCTGTCGGGCTTGGCTGTCGGTGAGAGTTCCCTCAACTCTGTGCTCTACTGGCTGTTCGGGCCTTGGGGGAGGGGCTAATTAAGCAATAAGGCCAGAGGGGGTGTGGTATATGGACAATAGGGCTGCTCTTATGCGCGCCGCAAAGCGGAGTGTTAGGACATGGTCCATAGCCATGGTATATTGGCCAGATATCACAAACCCCCGAGGTGCCTTATTGCTATTATAAACTGGTTACCAACGTAATTGGTATTAACAGACATAAGACTCCTGAACAGCTAATCAAAGGGCTACCCAGACCCTTATTTTACGCTGCTGCTACTCTCGGTTTATAATCTATGCACAGGCACTTTAACTCTACCTACATGTTCATATTACCTCAATTACCTCGACTAACCAGTGCCCCCGCACATTGACTCTGTACCGGTACTCCCTGTATATGGGAGGGCAGGTAGTCTAGTGGTTAGAGCGTTGAGCCAGTAACCAAAAGGTTGCTAGATCGAATCCCTGAGCTGACAAGGTAAAAATCTGAACAAGGCAGTTAACCTGCTGTTCCCCGGTAGGCCGTCATTGTATATAAGAATTAGTTTTTGATTGACTTGCTCCGTTAAATAAAAGGTTAAATAACTAAAAAATATATATACAGCCTAGGTATTGTTATTTTACTGCTGCTGTTTAATTATTTGTTATTTTTATTTTGTATTTTTTACTTAACACTTATTTTTTCTTAACTTCTTAAAGCATTGTTGGTTAAGGGCTTGTAAGCAAGCATTTCACTGTAAGGTGTTGACTGTTGTATTCGGCGCATGTGACAAATAAAAGTTGATTTGATAATTAGAGCAGTAAAAATAAATGTTTTGTCATACGCATGGTATACCACGGCTTTCAGCCAATCAGCATTCAGGGCTCGAACCACCCAGTTTATAAGGGGGGGGGGGTAATCTGTCTGAGGGGTGTGGACATCCCCCGAGACGCCTTGATAGACCTCCAACAGGAAACACCTCCAAACAAACAAAAAAACACTGATTCAAAGGCACGTTCCACTAGACACTTATGTAAAGAAAGCTTCGATATGCCTTCAGTGACCAGGAAGTTTCTGTACTTCTCTTCCCCTTCCCATCTATTCTTCTTGTCCCCCCCTGTCTCTCCTCCCTTATTCGTTCCTCTCCAGGACCATGACTCATTGTGAGATCATGTGTGTGTTGTAGCCTATGTACTTAGTGTGTGTGTGTGACATCCGACCATTTCCTTGCTCTTCTGTGACTGTTCTGCAATGGCTCTTTATGAGATCTGTTAAAGCTGTGTCTGTGCAATATGTGTGTTGGTTCTCCTATCGTTGTCCCCACAAGGATAGTAAAACAAGGGGGGGAACAGTCCCTCGTGGGAGGACAAAGGCTATTTTAAGTTTAGGGGTTAGGTTTAGGGTTACAATTAGGATTAGAATTAGGGCAGGGTTTCCCAAACTCGGTCCTCGGGACCCCAAGGGGTGCACGTTTTGGTTTTTGCCCTTACACTACACAGCTGATTCAAATAATCATCCGATTGGGTTTGTCTCTCTCAGCCAGCACAGGGGCCACAGCCACAGCACTAGCCTATATGTTGAACAACAAGTCAGTCAGATGACTTCACTTAGCACTGAGCTAAACACTGCATTGTGATGGCTCCCTTTCCCTCTCACACACGAATTGCAAAAATCGCTGAAGTTGGAGACTTTTATCTCCCTCACCAACTTCAAACATCTGCTATCTGAGGAGCTAACCGATCGCTGCAGCTGTACATAGTCTATCGGTAAATAGCCCACCCAATTTTACCTACCTCATCCCCATACTGTTTATATTTATTTACTTTTCTGCTCTTTTGCACACCAATATCTAACTGTACATGACCATCTGATAATTTATCACTGCAGTGTTAATCTGCAAAATTGTAATTATTCGCCTACCTCCTCATGCCTTTTGCACACAATGTATATAGACTCTTTTTTTTCTACTGTGTTATTGACTTGTTAATTGTTTACTCCATGTGTAACTCTGTGTTGTCTGTTCACACTGCTATGCTTTATCTTGGCCAGGTCGCAGTTGCAAATGAGAACTTGTTCTCAACTAGCCTACCTGGTTAAATAAAGGTGAAATAAATAAAATAAACACACATGGTTGCAATCTAAAGTTGAAGAAAAAGTGCTTGTGAATCAGAATTTGTATAACAAGTAAAAGCATTAAAAAACAAGAACGCATTCTCTAAACATTCTCTCTGTTACGTTGTGGGTGTGTGAACCAAGACAGAGTAAGCTCACTGGGGTAAAGCCTAGAGAAACTAACTCCTGTCACTAGTTCAGCGTAGAGGCTAGAATGCTCCGTAAACACCTTCCTCGCCAGGGAGATGAGGAGGAGAGTGGGTATGGGTGGAGGAGGAGAGGATAAGACAAGAAAGGAGAGAAGAATGGGATCAGAACAAACGGAGGAGAGAGTGTCAGAGGAGTACAGGGAGGGCCGTCTGTCTGTCTGCATTTTCAACCAGAGGAACAGTATGTCCCATAATAACAATAGAACAGTGGGAGCATCGGCTGGCCTGTCATATGGGAACTGCTCCAGAGCAGCTTCTATTGCAATTAGACATTATTAATAGAACCACCGTGACAGACCCACAGGGAGCCAACAGCACAGCAGAACACAGAATCTATATGAGGGGGAAGGGAAAGAAAGGCTCAGCTGGTAAAGCATGGCACTTGAACACACAACCCTGGCATTGTGTGTTCGATTCCCACGGGGGACCAGTAGAAAAAAATATGAAAATGTCTGCGCTCACTACTGTATGTCGCTCTGGATAAGAGCGTCTGCTAAATGACTCAAATGTAAATGTAGTCCAACTACAGTAACTTGAGATCCAGCAGGAAAAGTCAGATCTGTCTCTGTAGCTCAGTAAAAGTGTGTGTTGTTTACAATTGACCAAGCAAAAAAATAAAAATTGCAGTGTGTAGAACAGTAAGTGTGTGATTTAATTACTATATGTACAGTGTGTGTGTTTACCACATCCATATGTCAGAGCCATGAACCCTGGGTTGTTTTTAAAGGTAAAGCCAGAGTCAGTGTGCAGGGGTGAAATCTCAGCCTTTTGGTGTTGGACGACATGTTTACACCCTGACATTGGGTAGAGAGTCATGTTACAGTACAGTGTCAGTAGGATGGGTGTGTAGGACACTGATGGTGTGGGATTTGTTGTGTAGTAGGAAAAGCAATCTCTGGTTGGGCTTCCTTTGTCTGACAGTGGTTGCTGTGTGACCACATCAAACTTCTGTGCAGTAGTTGCAGGTCCTGCCTATTGTCTGACTAGTGACAACAGGTCCCAGTACAGTAGACAGTAGACAGACCAAGCTAGTACAGACAAGACAGGCCTATTTTCTTACTACAGAACTCAGAACAGTAGATACAGACAGCCATATTGTCTTAATACAGACCTCAGAACAGTAGATGGAGTCAATCAATAGGCCTGTCTCTATGTTTGGTGGTAACTAATACAAACAGAAGCTAAATGTCTTCTGATTGAAGGAATGTGTTAAGGCCAAAGAGTATCAGCTAGCTGCTCTGAGCTCCAACTAGCTGCTGTTATGTTGTTGCCCCTACAAGAATCATAACCAACCTTGGATTAATGACAAGCATGTTGAAGCAATCACTACATTACTAGACTATGTCCAAGCAGGCAGACTAGGCTGGCAGGCAGGAGGCATACAATACAGTCCATGTATTACTAATAGAGCTGGCATTACAGACCACTTCTGCTGCGGTTGAATAAACCTGATATGAAAACAGACAAAGCTGGCTGCCCTGCAGACTTCATGTTAATCATACATCATGTAAACACACAAACAGTACAGAAGGCAGAGAGCAGATCGAAGTCTCTGTTCATAGTGATGATTCAGAGGCACAGTGAAGATGTTCAGTTCGAACAAAGGGCTTTGAGCATTGCAGCATACCCATACCAGAGACTGACAGAATAACGCAGAGCTCTCAGGCACACAAAAGAAGGAGCTGTTTTATCATGCAGTGAGTTGTTCCATCCCGTCAGTGTGATCTGCTGCGTTTTGTCCCCCAAAAACAGCTTTTTGACAGAAATTACAAGATGACATTGTGTTGTTATAATTGAACCATTGCTCAGATATCTGTAGCCATCTTGTTCACCTATCCATTGTGTAATTTGGCAGTCAGAATGTCCTAATTCCCGTGGCCTCACTGGCCTGCCTGGGTCAGGTTCACTTTGTTATCAACACAGGCAGGCAAGCAAGTTAACCAGCTGTTACATCATTCTCCCTCTCTGCCCGATACCTCTCCCTCTTCCGGGGGACTGCCTGGCTGGCTACATTCTGCTGATCCAACAACACACACAGGCCAACGATGGATCATGTCAATATGATCCTCATGACCCTTTTAGTACTGCAATGATGGGCACCGTAGTGAAGGCTCACACAGACGAATACCATGAACAGTATAGCTTCTGTTGGCATGGAATAAATCCATGTAGATCAGCTTACCTCGCTCTGGTTTCATGTTAGCCAGTGTCATCTCGATCCCTCTGGGAATCTGGCAGCCTGTCTGTCTTCGGTCTGAAGACTCCCGTCCACACAGCCCTGACAGCAATATACTGCTGTGTCTGACTGTGTGGATCCAAATCTTCCAAAGGATTGCTGACTTATTGCATTAAGCAACAATACCAGCTGGGTAGCCTGTATGCTGCCAATCGCCCCCTGATTTATCCGACAAAGCAACGCTTTGTTACCAAACTGCTACTGTACAGGTCCATCGAGTCAGATCCACTGTTAACTGGCCAACGAACAGTTGAGCTAGCTAGCTAAATCTGACCGTCAAACATTAGATTAGCTCCGAGTTATTGCTTCATCAACCACCTAGCTAGCCAACAAGGCATTGAGCTGACAATCTGACTGTCCACCCCCCAAAAATAAACGTCTCAAATTCCACCACCACGACAGTAGTCCCTTCACGAAGCATCTCTCTCAGCTTGCTGTGCTACTGTAACCTCACCTATTTGGCTTAGCTACCGTGGCTTTAGCTAGCTGACCAAACAAACAACACACAGGCATATGATCTGATGCCGACCTTCTCAAACAAAACACCCCACCCGCAGGTAGAGTGATCACCTCCGATAACAATGGGCTCCGGGAAAGGACAGACCTCGTTCAACCGATCATTCTGAAAAACAGCCAACGTTAGCTAAACGCCGTGTTGTCCAGAAGCATCAGTTCCACTTGTCGTCTTGAAACATAGTGAGGTAAAGTAGACACGACCCGTGTCAATTACCTAGTTATTGTTGACTAGCTTTCTCTCAAATCAAAAGTTTGTCAGAAAACAAGCTGACCATTTATTTTCCAACTTGTCGCAGTGGCTAGCGAGCTTTTTTCCTTCTTCCAAAACAACGGTTCTCTGACTAGCGAACTTCGTCCAACTCAATTACACAGTACAGGCGCATACCGTTCGCAACAAAATTATATTGTGTGCTTTTTCTTAGCAATAAACTCGTTGGTGTGCTCTCTTTCCCTCTCTCTAACAATGTCCCCGGGTCAAAACAGATCAGCGCAGTCTTTTCTCAGTCACGTGTCCCAACAACAGCCAGACCACTTTCCTGTACCAGTCTTTCCTGTACGGTCTTTCCTGTGAACCTGCTGCGATAGCAACCGTGATCTAGAAACTTTTTGGTTACAGTTTGACAATGTGTCAAGATGACAACAAATATCATGCACTAAACATGGTTGAAATTAACATTATAACTCTATGTAGTGTACCTCAGCCCAGGCCAGGATTGATACATTGTAGCGGGACGACCACTGCTCTGATTTGATTGGTGGATTGGCTGCGCGTTCACGTCTGCACGTGGCACGTGTATTTTGTATGTGAACATTTTGTTCTCGGTGCCTGACATGTTCATATACAGATTAGTGCTGCGTTGATGTGCTCCTCTGGGTTTTATATTTCGTAGTTGTGAAATACGACTTCGTTTTATTCATGTGCTTTTTGGTCTGAACAGTTCTTCAACCAATATGATTAGCACATTTTAGCTGGCCCGATAAACTAGCTAACGCTGTTTATAATAAAGGTAGTTGGCTTGTTTAAATTGTTGAACATTGACAATATGGTCAAAGTAGCTACATTTGTACCAATATTGGAGTTGTCATCTTTTAGTTGGCAATGCAAAAGGTCAGTGGTGAAACGTCACAACGTCGTAAACTCAGGAGAAAATTTTCTCCGAGTTTCCCATTTATACTCTGATTTGGAGGGTCGCCTGGGAACTCTAATAGCACGAGAACGCAGCATAGTCAGATTAAAAGAGTGATAATATCGTAGCACTTTGACAATTCAAATTTGAGATTTTTTGTTTGAACTGTGCATAGTCTTTGAAAGTGAATACAGTGAATCGGTCAATAACGACAACACGAATCCAGGCCACCAGCTCTCACAAGGCCTATAATGAGATTAGAGATGTTGTATTCGTTACTCAGTGCTCACTATTGATAATTTTGAGTAATATTGTTAACCATGTATTGCTCACAGAGGAAAAATGGTCATAGATCCACTCAGAGCAACAATACATTCAGAAAGACAATAAATCCTACCATTGCAAAATGACAAAGGGTGGCTTCCTTGCTACACTTTATATACAAAAGTATGTGGACACCCATTCAAGTGGATTTGGCTATTTCAGCCACATGTATACAATCAAGCACACACCTATGCAATCTCCATAGACAAACACGGATTTACTGAAGAGCTTGGTGACTTTCAACGTGGCACCTTCATAGGATGCCACATTTCCAACAAGTCAGGTCATCAAATTCATTCCCTGCTAGAGCTGCCCCGGTCAACTGTAAGTGCTGTTATTGTGAAATGGAACCGTCTAGGAGCAACAACGGCTCAGCCGTGAAGTGGTAGGCCACACAAGCTCACAGAACAGGACTGCCGAGTGCTGAAGCAACACTCACTACCGAGTTCCAAACTGCCTCTGGAAGCAACGTCAGCACAATAACTGTTCATCGGGACCTTCACAAAATGGGTTTGCATGGCCGAGCAGCCGCATACAAGCCTAAAGTCACCATGTGCAATGCCAAGCGTTGGCTGGAGTGGTGTAACGCTCACCACCATTGGACTGGAGCATCTGGCAGTCCGACGGACTAATCTGGATTTGGCGGATGCCAGGAGAATGCTACCTGCCCCAATGCATAGTGCCAACTGTAAAGTTTGGTGGAGGAGGAATAATGGTCTGGGGCTGTTTTTCATGGTTTGGGCTAGGCCCCTTAGTTCCAGTGAAGGGAAATCTTGACGCTACAGCATACAATGGCATTCTTGATGATTCTGTGTTTCCAACTTTGTGGCAACAGTTTGGGAAGGCCCTTTCAGGTTTCAGCATGACAATGCCCCGTGCGCAAAGTGAGGTCCATACATAAATGGTTTGTCGAGATCGATGTGGAACAACTTGACTGGCCTGCACAGAGCACTGACCTCAACCCCATCCAACACCTTTGGGATGAGTTGGAATGTCGACTGCGAGCAAGGCCTAATCGCCCAACAACAGTGCCCGACCACACTAATGGTCTTGAGGCTGAATGGAAGCAAGTCCCTGCAGCAATGTTCCAACTGCTAGTGGAAAGCCTTCCCAGAAGAGTGGAGGCTGTTTTAGCAGAAAAGGGGGGACCAACTCCATATTAATACGCATAATATTGGAAGGAGATGTCCACATACTTTTGGTCATGTAATGTATTTCATTACTGCACTCAAACTTGTTGACCTATAAGCCGCTTGCTCTTGATGTTCATAATTGAAACAATATTCATGGTTGTGCATGTGTGTGTGCGCATGCATGTGTGATTCCAAAACAAGGGACAGATAAAATGCTACTGACAGATAACCTGTTATGCAACTAAGGCATGTCTGTCTCCACTCTGGTCCCTGATCCATTCTCTATATTTAACCTGTCCTACAGTGTCTGGATGGGTGGGACATTCAATTAAATAAACAGAAAACAGGTTTTAAAGGGTCAAATTTGACTCATTTGACATGCCTGGGACATAGGAAACTCTGTATGATCTGTGGTGATGACAACACAAAGAGACCTCAGTAGAACAACATACTGTATCAGCTGGAGGAATCCCTCTGCAGGTGACTGTGTTATGTTGCAATCTAGTGGTGGAAGAATAGAAGTGCAGTGTATCAGTGGGCATTTAAAAGAACAGGTGGAGACATGTCAATAGTGAATCAAATCAAATCACATTTTATTTGTCACATGCGCCAAATACAACAGGTGTAGGTAGACCTTACAGTGAAATGCTTACTTACAAGCCCTTAACGAACAATGCAGTTTTAAGAAAAATACCTAAAAGTAACAAATAATTAAAGAGCAGCAGAAAAATAACAATCTACAGAGGTGAAGTGCCTAGGGGGGTAGGTGCCAGTTGCAGTTCAAAACACATTTGATCTACTACATGCAGAACCAGTCAAAAGTTTGGACACACCTACTCATTCAATGGTTTTCCTTTATTTGTACTATTTTCTACATTGTAGAATAATAGTGAAGACATCAACACTATGAAATAACACATGGAATCATGTAGTAACCAAAATAGTTTTAAACAAATCAAAATATATTTTATATTTGAGATTCTTCAAAGTAACCACCCTTTGCCTTGATGACAGCTCTTGGCATTCTCTCAACCAGCTTTATGAGGTAGTCACGTGGAATGCTTTTCCAACAGCTTTGAAGGAGTTCCCACATATGCTGAGCATTTGTTGGCTGCTTTTCCTTCACTCTGAGGTCCAACTCATCCCAAACCATTTCAATTGGTTTGAGGTTGGGTGATTGTGGAGGCCAGATCATCTGATGCAACACTCCATTACTCTCCTTGGTCAAATAGCCCTTACACAGCCTGGAAGTGTGTTTTGGGCCATGTCCTGTTGAAAAACAAATTGTTAAGCACAAATCAGATGGGATATGCAGAATGCTGGTTACGTGTGCCTTGAATTCACTGACAGTGTCACCAGCAAACTTTTATTTAACTAGGCAAAGAACAAATTCTTATTTTCAATAATGGCCTAGGAACAGTGGGTTAACTGCCTGTTCAGGGGCAGAACAACAGATTTGTACCTTGTCAGCTCAGGGATTTGAACTTGCAACCTTTCAGTTACTAGTCCAACACTCTAACCACTAGGCTACCCTGCGACCTCCTCGTCTGTGTTTCATGGTGGGAACCACACATGCATCATCTGTTCACCTACTCTGCATCTCACAAAGACACGGCGGTTGGAACCAAAAATATAAAATTTGGACTCTGGTCTAATGTCCATTGCTTGTGTTTCTTTCTTGACCCAAGCAAGTCTCTTCTTATTATTGGTGTCCTTTCATCATAATGCTTGATGGTTTTTGCGACTGCACTTGAAGAAACTTTAAAAGTTCTTGAAATTTTCCAGATTGACTGACCTTCATGTTAAAGTAATGATGTACTGTCGTTTCTCTTTGCTTATTTGAGCTGTTCTTGCCATAATATGGACTTGGTCTTTTACCAAATAGGGCTATCTTCTGTATACCAACCCTACCTTGTCACAACACAACTGATTGGCTTAAACGCATTAAGAAGGAAAGAAATTCCACAAATGAACTTTTAATAAGGCATACCTGTTCATTTAAATGCATTCCAGGTGACGACCTCATGAAGATGGTTGAGAGAATGCCAAGAGTGTACAAAGCTGTCATCAAGGCGAAGGGTGGCTACTTTGAAGAATCTCAAATATATATTTTTTTAGTTACTGCATGATTCCCTAGGTGTTATTTCATAGTTTTGATGTCTTCACTATTATTTTACAATGTAGAAAATATTAAAAATAATAAAAACCCTTGAATGAGTAGGTGTGTCCAAACGTTTGACTGGTACTGTACATATGAAATACACTTTTGAGTCTAACATCAGTATTGAAGGAAATGACACGAGTCTGGATTCAGGTGCTGGAATTCCAACTGTTTATTTTCTACTTTTTAGTGACTACAGAAAATGTTACATTTTAACACTGAAAATCCAAGGCTGGATGACATCATCACTTGCTTCTCTTTATTATTATTACACCTTTTGTTTTGTTTAGCAAACACAGCAGATAATGTTGCACAGCACTGAGCGAGCAGTAGCAAAGCCAAGAATATTAGAACCTAAATGATTAAACCAACCAAGCTATGAGATACTGTGGCCCGTGAGGACAGTGTCTTGGAGCAGGAGTGCTGATCTAGGGGAAGGTGACCCCACTTATTTACTAGGATTCAAAGGGAACAAAGGATTGAATTACTGGGTTCTCTTTGGAAATAAATGTCAGCGAGTTGGTTTCCGTATTTTTTGTTGTTCAACTAAACCTTCCAGAGCTCTTTATAATATATGAATAATTTCTTGAAGATGCCCCAAGTAAGGTTGCATAATTCCAGGAACTTTAAATAAATTCCCTGTTTTTCCAGAAGTCCTGTTTGGAGGATTCTGGATTTCCTGCTTTATTTCCTCCAGATTCCGGGTTTCCTCCAACTGTGATTTCAGGTAAACCAGGGAACCCTGCCCCCAGTGAGGGCCTCACCCCCCTTTATTGTTTTAGTGTTTTCACATTCAAAAGGACCACCTTTAGCCCACTACTTCTTTAAGGAATAGGGTACCACCTCAGATTTGCCCAAACGTCTGATTGTCTCAGGCGCTGCAGTACTATGATGAGACTCAGCCTGATTAGGGACACAGTAGCACACATATATGGAAGAACACAGAGACACACAGACAGACAAATGTACGCACACAAGCATGGTGCATGCACACACACACACACACACACACACACTGAGAAATGAGATGAGCTTCAAGCTGCTAAACTGAGTTCACTGACCACACACATACATACACATAGACCAGATAAGTGCTGTCCCACCCATATAGACACACACGTTTCTTTGTAGGTTTATTAGACTTTGCTCATTGTCATTACACGAGTTTGCACCAAACAACAGACACTGTGTGGAGCTAGGCGGCAGGGACACAATATTATGAACAAGAGGCATGTGTCTCAAATCACACCCTAATCCCTATTTAGTGCACTTTATCACACCATATTCCCTACCTAATGCACTACATCACATATTTGGAATAGGATTTAATTTGAGATGCAGTTCAGAACAAGCTCTCTGACCTTGCCCCTGGCAGGCCTGCTGCCCCACCCAGACCCCATCCATCCCATCGCTAACCCCCCCAACTCCACCCACCTCACTCTGTGTGTCAGACAGTAAAGTGACTCAGATTAGTCCTTAAGGACCAACTGTTTTATATATCTGATGTATTCCAGCTCTAACTCCCCTGATTCAACTAGTCACGGGCTTCATGATTAGTTGACTTAGATGAAAGAGGAGTGCAAGTGTTGGAATAGACCTAATATGTGAAATGGTTGGTGGTCTGATACCTGATTCACACATTTGTAACCAGGCCACCACAGTACAGCTCAGCTTGGCCCTATAGTATGAATCAGGCACCAGAGGACTGGGTTGAGCAACACTGAGAGGACTTGCAGCCCTGGTTTAGTTTAAAACATCACTTCAGATTGTACATTTAAACAGGAGATTCCCTACACGGCTGAGTAACCTTGACTACAGAAGCCCCCGGCCTACAGCCTTCTACTAACATCTATACCCGTGCTGCGAATGGCAAATCAAAACTCAACATCTCTTAAATTCACAAATGCCAGTGCTTTTTCAAACGTTTTCATTCACTTATTGTTCCTTTTTTTCTCCACTTTTTGGTTTGTTTTAGAAATCTTTGGATGCTCACTATTATTTATTAATACCCATAAAATAAAATTAAAAAATTGAAAAGTCAAAAGAATAGAAAACACATTACACACTGCTGCTTTTTTGACAGCTGTTGAGCGAAGTACGTACCAACTGTAGAACGTCTGTATCTGAAATGACACCCTGTATAGTGCACTAGTTTTGAACAGAGCCATAGGGTTGGGTTAGTAGAGATATGAAATGAACATATCCCCTCGTCAAAATCCTGATTTTCAATATTGTCCTGATCACATCCTGGATTAGCCATAGGGTTCTGGTCAGAAGTAATGCACAACATAGGAAATAGGATGTAGTGTCAGACGTGTGTCGGCCCGTTGTCAGGGCAATGGTCTCTGGCAGTGTTCAGAACACATGTTGAAGTGACAGAGCTGTGATCCACGAGAAGAAGAACACAAACCCACTCCTTCATCTGATCTAAGCAGGAGAATGTTCTAAGTCTGTGAGACAAAACTGAATGTTCATTTGTTTTTGTTTTTGTTTGTTTTCTCTCAAAAAACCTACTATATACAAATCTAGATGTTCTACAAAGGCATAAATTAAAGCAGTGGTTAAGCGATAATACAAAAACACAATTCCATTCAAATCAAATCATCACAACACAGAAGACGAGAAAAGGAAAACATATGAACACATTATCACAGCAGTTGTTGGTTTTACCCTGTAAAAAACAATAGTCTACCATCATTATAATATCGGAATAAGTACCCAACGTCTGATAACAAAATAGTACATTTCATCTCTTCATCCAGACACGTTTCAAACCTCAAGACCTTGAAACTTGTCCTCCGCGACCTTGAACAGAACACTTCTGCCAAAAAAACGTACAAAATAAATAAGAACCATAAATCTTTTTGAAAGAAGTAACAATAACAACATTAGTTACCAAACTAGTTGAGTTCTGCCTGACCCACTTTGACAATCTCTCTCCACAGAACCACAGAGTTCTCACTATGAGGTATTCAGAGACAAACACGGAGTGCTGGGCCTTCCTTCAAAGGGGAGGAGAGAGGATGGGAGGAGAGTGGGAGGGAGGGGGGCATGGGAGACAGAAGAAGAAGAAGAAGAGCTTTGGTATATCAGCAGGAGTGGAGATCAGAAATTCCTTTGGTATGTTTTCATTGCATGGTTGAGCTGGCGAAAGCACCACTTGTGAGAGAGAGCGAGAGAAAGAGAGAGAGCGAGAGAGAGAGCGATAAGGACGGAGAGAGTGAGAGATATTCCTTTAGTCTTCAGTAGTGGCCCGTCTCTACAGGCTGAGGTATTCAAAGAGTAAAAGGTCAAAGGTCATAGAGAGGTCAACAGTGGTTTAACACTTTGGTTCAAGCAAGGCACTCGTCCTGGGAGTTTTAGAGAGGTTGTCAACATGTCTGTATAGAATGTTGTCAAT
Organism: Oncorhynchus clarkii lewisi; assembly: GCF_045791955.1. Taxonomy (NCBI): domain Eukaryota; kingdom Metazoa; phylum Chordata; class Actinopteri; order Salmoniformes; family Salmonidae; genus Oncorhynchus; species Oncorhynchus clarkii. The sequence goes on along the minus strand of NC_092152.1, from coordinate 77,843,715 downwards.
ATGTCATTTTAGAACGTTCAATGTTGTCAACATATCATTCTAGAACGTTGTAAACATATAATTCAAGAACGTTTTCAACATGTCTGTCTACAATGTTGTCAACATTCTAGAACCTTGTCAACATGTCATTCTAGAACCTTGTCAACATGTCATTCTCGAACGTTGTCAACGTTTCATTCTAGAACATTGTTAATATGTATGTCTAGAGTGTTGTCAACATCTTCGTTGTTTTGGTAACATAGTCTACAGCTTCAGTATCATGTCTACCTATAGCTTTATAAGTAGAGAGCAGAGATGTTGAGAGACCAAGCAGGGCAGGGTGAGGGGAGGGGAGGAGGACAAGAGGAGAGGAGGGGGTAAGGATAAGGAAATACAGTAAACCTTCTATCCACATCACTCATGTCGGCCGTGCAATGACAAAATCTTTGGTTATCTTTGGTATCATCAAAGTGATAGAAATCACAAATGGAAATTGAGTGAGGTAGCATCTTTGGTTCACACTAGAAAATATCAGTAGGTCTTAACACATTTAGAGATTTCTTTATCCTCTTCTTTGTTGTTTTCTGTTCGACGTGAGGAAGCAGCTCTCGCTTGGCTTTGCTTCATTTAATATAATACTCATTAACATGGAGAGGAGCTACAGTAACCCACAGACAGAGGCAGAGATACCCCCACTCTGACCCCCACTCCCAGCCCATAGACTGGTACCCCAGACATGGAGAGGAGCTACAGTAACCCACAGACAGAGGCAGAGATACCCCCACTCCCAGTCCAGAGTCAGGTACCCCAGACATGGAGAGGAGCAAAGGAGCGAACCAAGCCCTAGACAGTAAACTCCACACAATTTGACTCATACTTTGGGAAAGCAAGCCACTGTAGTGCTTTCTTCCTGGTGCTGACATGCATAGCATCCATCTATACCCACTGAGGTGAGATGGAGGGAGAGGAGGAGAGGACAGCCGGAATGATGGAGTAGAGAAATGGAGGGAAAGGAGAGATACTAGGTGAGGATGAGAGGAGGAGAAATGGTAGTGGTGTAAAGTGCTTAAGTAAAAATACTTTAAAGTACTACTTTAAAGTAGTTTTTGGGGTATCTGTACTTTACCTTACCATTTATATTTTTGACAACTTCTACTTTTACTTCAATACATTCCTAAAGAAAATAATGTACTTTTTACTCCAATATCTTCCCTGACACCCACAAGTACTCATTACATTTTGAATGCTTATCAGGACAGGAAAATGGTTCAATTCCCGCACTTATAATGAGCATATCCCCGGTCATCCCTACTCCCTCTGAGATACTCCCTCTTCGTTTGTAAATGATGTCTGAGTGTTGCAGTGTGCCCCTGGCTATCTGTAAATTATGTCTGAGTGTTGGAGTGTGCCCCTGGCTATCTGTAAATGATGTCTGAGTGTTGCAGTGTGCCCCTGGCTATCTGTAAATGATGTCTGAGTGTTGGAGTGTTCCCCTGGCTATCTGTAAATGATGTCTGAGTGTTGCAGTGTGCCCCTGGCTATCTGTAAATGATGTCTGAGTGTTGGAGTGTGCCCCTGGCTATCTGTAAATGATGTCTGAGTGTTGGAGTGTGCCCCTGGCTATCTGTAAATGATGTCTGAGTGTTGCAGTGTGCCCCTGGCTATCTGTAAATGATGTCTGAGTGTTGCAGTGTGCCCCTGGCTATCTGTAAATGATGTCTGAGTGTTGGAGTGTTCCCCTGGCTATCTGTAAATGATGTCTGAGTGTTGCAGTGTGCCCCTGGCTATCTGTAAATGATGTCTGAGTGTTGCAGTGTGCCCCTGGCTATCTGTAAATGATGTCTGAGTGTTGCATTGTGCCCCTGGCTATCTGTAAATGATGTCTGAGTGTTGCAGTGTGCCCCTGGCTATCTGTAAATGATGTCTGAGTGTTGGAGTCTTCCCCTGGCTATCTGTAAATGATGTCTGAGTGTTGCAGTGTGCCCCTGGCTATCTGTAAATGATGTCTGAGTGTTGGAGTGTTCCCCTGGCTATCTGTAAATGATGTCTGAGTGTTGCAGTGTGCCCCTGGCTATCTGTAAATGATGTCTGAGTGTTGGAGTGTGTCCCTGGCTATCTGTTAATGATGTCTGAGTGTTGAAGTCTGTCCCAGGCTATCTGTTAATGATGTCTGAGTGTTGGAGTTTGTCCCTGGCTATCTGTAAATGATGTCTGAGTGTTGCAGTGTGCCCCTGGCTATCTGTAAATGATGTCTGAGTGTTGCAGTGTGCCCCTGGCTATCTGTAAATGATGTCTGAGTGTTGCATTGTGCCCCTGGCTATCTGTAAATGATGTCTGAGTGTTGCAGTGTGCCCCTGGCTATCTGTAAATGATGTCTGAGTGTTGGAGTCTTCCCCTGGCTATCTGTAAATGATGTCTGAGTGTTGCAGTGTGCCCCTGGCTATCTGTAAATGATGTCTGAGTGTTGGAGTGTTCCCCTGGCTATCTGTAAATGATGTCTGAGTGTTGCAGTGTGCCCCTGGCTATCTGTAAATGATGTCTGAGTGTTGGAGTGTGTCCCTGGCTATCTGTTAATGATGTCTGAGTGTTGGAGTCTGTCCCAGGCTATCTGTTAATGATGTCTGAGTGTTGCAGTGTGCCCCTGGCTATCTGTAAATGATGTCTGAGTGTTGCAGTGTGCCCCTGGCTATCTGTAAATGATGTCTGAGTGTTGCAGTGTGCCCCTGGCTATCTGTAAATGATGTCTGAGTGTTGGAGTGTTCCCCTGGCTATCTGTAAATGATGTCTGAGTGTTGGAGTGTTCCCCTGGCTATCTGTAAATTATGTCTGAGTGTTGCAGTGTGCCCCTGGCTATCTGTAAATGATGTCTGCGTGTTGGAGTGTTCCCCTGGCTATCTGTAAATGATGTCTGAGTGTTGCAGTGTGCCCCTGGCTATCTGTAAATGATGTCTGAGTGTTGCAGTGTGCCCCTGGCTATCTGTAAATGATGTCTGAGTGTTGCAGTGTGCCCCTGGCTATCTGTAAATGATGTCTGAGTGTTGCAGTGTGCCCCTGGCTATCTGTAAATGATGTCTGAGTGTTGCAGTGTGCCCCTGGCTATCTCTAAATGATGTCTGAGTGTTGGAGTGTTCCCCTGGCTATCTGTAAATGATGTCTGAGTGTTGCAGTGTGCCCCTGGCTATCTGTAAATGATGTCTGAGTGTTGCAGTGTGCCCCTGGCTATCTGTAAATGATGTCTGAGTGTTGCAGTGTGCCCCTGGCTATCTGTAAATGATGTCTGAGTGTTGCAGTGTGCCCCTGGCTATCTGTAAATGATGTCTGAGTGTTGCAGTGTGCCCCTGGCTATCTGTAAATGATGTCTGAGTGTTGCAGTGTGCCCCTGGCTATCTGTAAATGATGTCTGAGTGTTGCAGTGTGCCCCTGGCTATCTGTAAATGATGTCTGAGTGTTGCAGTGTGCCCCTGGCTATCTGTAAATGATGTCTGAGTGTTGCAGTGTGCCCCTGGCTATCTGTAAATGATGTCTGAGTGTTGCAGTGTGCCCCTGGCTATCTGTAAATGATGTCTGAGTGTTGCAGTGTGCCCCTGGCTATCTGTTAATGATGTCTGAGTGTTGGAGTGTTCCCCTGGCTATCTGTAAATGATGTCTGAGTGTTGGAGTGTTCCCCTGGCTATCTGTAAATGATGTCTGAGTGTTGGAGTGTTCCCCTGGCTATCTGTAAATGATGTCTGAGTGTTGCAGTGTGCCCCTGGCTATCTGTAAATGATGTCTGAGTGTTGCAGTGTGCCCCTGGCTATCTGTAAATGATGTCTGAGTGTTGCAGTGTGCCCCTGGCTATCTGTAAATGATGTCTGAGTGTTGCAGTGTGCCCCTGGCTATCTGTAAATGATGTCTGAGTGTTGCAGTGTGCCCCTGGCTATCTGTAAATGATGTCTGAGTGTTGGAGTGTTCCCCTGGCTATCTGTAAATGATGTCTGAGTGTTGCAGTGTGCCCCTGGCTATCTGTTAATGATGTCTGAGTGTTGCAGTGTGCCCCTGGCTATCTGTAAATGATGTCTGAGTGTTGCAGTGTGCCCCTGGCTATCTGTAAATGATGTCTGAGTGTTGCAGTGTGCCCCTGGCTATCTGTTAATGATGTCTGAGTGTTGCAGTGTGCCCCTGGCTATCTGTAAATGATGTCTGAGTGTTGGAGTGTTCCCCTGGCTATCTGTAAATGATGTCTGAGTGTTGCAGTGTGCCCCTGGCTATCTGTAAATGATGTCTGAGTGTTGGAGTGTTCCCCTGGCTATCTGTAAATGATGTCTGAGTGTTGCAGTGTGCCCCTGGCTATCTGTAAATGATGTCTGAGTGTTGCAGTGTGTCCCTGGCTATCTGTAAATGATGTCTGAGTGTTGCAGTGTGCCCCAGGCTATCTGTAAATGATGTCTGAGTGTTGCAGTGTGCCCCTGGCTATCTGTAAATGATGTCTGAGTGTTGCAGTGTGCCCCAGGCTATCTGTAAATGATGTCTGAGTGTTGCAGTGTGCCCCTGGCTATCTGTTAATGATGTCTGAGTGTTGCAGTGTGCCCCAGGCTATCTGTAAATGATGTCTGAGTGTTGCAGTGTGCCCCTGGCTATCTGTAAATGATGTCTGAGTGTTGCAGTGTGACCCTGGCTATCTGTAAATGATGTCTGAGTGTTGGAGTGTTCCCCTGGCTATCTGTAAATGATGTCTGAGTGTTGCAGTGTGCCCCTGGCTATCTGTAAATGATGTCTGAGTGTTGGAGTGTTCCCCTGGCTATCTGTAAATGATGTCTGAGTGTTGCAGTGTGCCCCTGGCTATCTGTAAATGATGTCTGAGTGTTGCAGTGTTCCCCTGGCTATCTGTAAATGATGTCTGAGTGTTGCAGTGTGCCCCTGGCTATCTGTAAATGATGTCTGAGTGTTGCAGTGTTCCCCTGGCTATCTGTAAATGATGTCTGAGTGTTGCAGTGTGCCCCTGGCTATCTGTTAATGATGTCTGAGTGTTGCAGTGTTCCCCTGGCTATCTGTAAATGATGTCTGAGTGTTGCAGTGTGCCCCTGGCTATCTGTAAATGATGTCTGAGTGTTGCAGTGTTCCCCTGGCTATCTGTAAATGATGTCTGAGTGTTGCAGTGTTCCCCTGGCTATCTGTAAATGATGTCTGAGTGTTGCAGTGTTCCCCTGGCTATCTGTAAATGATGTCTGAGTGTTGCAGTGTTCCCCTGGCTATCTGTAAATGATGTCTGAGTGTTGCAGTGTTCCCCTGGCTATCTGTAAATGATGTCTGAGTGTTGCAGTGTGCCCCTGGCTATCTGTTAATGATGTCTGAGTGTTGGAGTGTGTCCCTGGCTATCTGTTAATGATGTCTGAGTGTTGCAGTGTTCCCCTGGCTATCTGTAAATGATGTCTGAGTGTTGCAGTGTTCCCCTGGCTATCTGTAAATGATGTCTGAGTGTTGCAGTGTTCCCCTGGCTATCTGTAAATGATGTCTGAGTGTTGCAGTGTGCCCCTGGCTATCTGTTAATGATGTCTGAGTGTTGGAGTGTGTCCCTGGCTATCTGTAAATGATGTCTGAGTGTTGCAGTGTTCCCCTGGCTATCTGTAAATGATGTCTGAGTGTTGCAGTGTGCCCCTGGCTATCTGTAAATGATGTCTGAGTGTTGGAGTGTGTCCCTGGCTATCTGTAAATGATGTCTGAGTGTTGCAGTGTTCCCCTGGCTATCTGTAAATGATGTCTGAGTGTTGCAGTGTGCCCCTGGCTATCTGTAAATGATGTCTGAGTGTTGCAGTGTGCCCCTGGCTATCTGTAAATGATGTCTGAGTGTTGCAGTGTGCCCCTGGCTATCTGTAAATGATGTCTGAGTGTTGCAGTGTGCCCCTGGCTATCTGTAAATGATGTCTGAGTGTTGCAGTGTGCCCCTGGCTATCTGTAAATGATGTCTGAGTGTTGCAGTGTGCCCCTGGCTATCTGTAAATGATGTCTGAGTGTTGCAGTGTGCCCCTGGCTATCTGTAAATGATGTCTGAGTGTTGCAGTGTGCCCCTGGCTATCTGTAAATGATGTCTGAGTGTTGCAGTGTGCCCCTGGCTATCTGTAAATGATGTCTGAGTGTTGCAGTGTGCCCCTGGCTATCTGTAAATGATGTCTGAGTGTTGCAGTGTGCCCCTGGCTATCTGTAAATGATGTCTGAGTGTTGCAGTGTGCCCCTGGCTATCTGTAAATGATGTCTGAGTGTTGCAGTGTGCCCCTGGCTATCCGTCAATAAAAAAGAAAAGGAAATGATGCCGTCCGGTTTGCTTAATATAAGGAATTTGAAATTATTTCTGCTTTCACTTTCACATATTTTAGTAATTATATTTACTTTTGATACTTAAGTATATTTAAAACCAAATATTTTTAGACTTTTACTGAAGTAGTATTTTACTGGGTGACTTTCATTTTTACTCGTCCTTTTCTATGAAGGTTTCTTTACTTTTTTAAAGCATGATAATTGGGTACTTTTTCCACCACTAAGAGATGGAGAGAGAGGAAGATAGGAGAGATGGAGGGATAGGAGGAGAGGAGAGATGGAGAGAGAGGAAGATAGGAGAGATGGAGGGATAGGAGGAGAGGAGAGATGGAGGGATAGGAGGAGAGGAGAGATGGAGGGATAGGAGGAGAGGATAGATGGAGAGATAGGAGGAGAGGAGAGTGTTAACAGTCACACTCAGGTCTTTAAAAATACTCTTTACAACATCAGCTACAAAATATAAGACATTATTCTTTGGTTGTACTTCTTGCTGTGATTCTGTCAAAGTGATTTGGTATTATAACTGCATACAGTCTAGGCTACCTGCCCTGGAGTGGAGAAAGCTTTGGTTTTCATTTGTACTGTTTCAACAGTACAGGAAGAAAGCACTACGGAATGGGTCTGGGGTTATGGGTCATGGTTAGCAGCTCCTACTGGGGCGATTTCCCCCCTCCCCTGTCTGCTCTTCCAGTGAAGGAGGTAGAAGTCCCCCCTAATCACTGATCCCGGGTCAGAAACAATATTTATTTCATCCTACTAATGGTTACTGATAGGATTGGGGGCAAGGTCATCTGAACCTAGATCCGTTTATGGCAGCTTCTACCTGGAGTGTCTGGGGTTTACTGACGGACAGAAAACTGTGACCAATCAAATGTCTGTTTGTCCTGATGGACAGAAACTCTGACCAATCCAAATGGCTGCTGAACATTCCAGTGGCACCTGTAAGATTCCTCCTCAAAGCTGATTGACCCGTCCCACAGGATCTCCGTCCACTGGTCAGAACCCACACAGCTGATAGGCTGATTAAACGTCCATCCAGAGGCCCTCTCTCAAACCGACCAGTCAGATCAAAGATAAGGACTGTGGGCAGGAGGTATTAAAGCTGTGAGATCAGTGATTGGGTAGAATGCCAGAACAGAGTTTTTAAAGCAGGTCAAAAGAAGTCTTTGGTTTGTTTTTTCTTTGGACACTATAAATAGCAGTGTTAGAGTACAGGCTTTAAGGTCAAAACGCTGTTTATAGGTATTTTCCTTAGTTTCTACATTGTAAAGCTTTTCCACCGAGGTTGAGTCTGTCAGTCTGTCTCCCCATACACAGTAAAAAATCTTGGCTGCTTCAAACTAGAAAAAAATAAGTCTCCACGCTAACTAAAAACTTTAACACCATATCTAATATAAAATGTAGTCAACTCAACACTTGATTACCTGAGATGACATAATTCAAAATTGTAAGTCAGCGTGGCAACTTATTTTTTCCAAGTTAAATCAACTCAAAACTGTGCCCGCTCTCCCCCTCCAGTCCCTCCTCCTCAGGCTTTGCTGCAGGTGGAGACGGAGGAATTAGCGGAGTGGGTGGAGCCTCCGTTGTCGTCGAGCCACTTGTCGAGGCTGCGTCGGCGTGCGTTCATGAAGAAATTTGAGACGGTGGTCAGCTCCAGGCCCAGCTGCTGGCTGATGGTGATCTGAAGCTCCTTGGACGGACGCTTGTTCTCCTTGAAGATGGCGTGGAGGGTCCTTCTCTGTACGTCGGTAAACACCAGCCGAGGCTTCTTGGAGTGGCCACCATTACCACTGTGGTTGCTGCCGCTGTGGTTTCCGCCGCTGCTGCCACCGCTGCCGCCACGGTCACCACCAACTTTACAGTGGCCATGGTCCTGCTCCTTGCGCTTACACGCTAAGGGTGGGAGAGAAAGAGAGATGTTATAACAAACTACATCATAACAACATTGACACAGTATACAACACTGTATAACAACAATAGGCTACAGCACACAATCATCTATACCGTGGAATATAACACACACACACACACACACACACACACGGGTAGCCTCATAATAACCTCCACCGGAGCTCACAGCTGAAAACAATTGCCGCTGACCGTGGTGCTGAAGCACACGGTAAGTAGGCCTCTCCCTGCATATCGAGACTTTACCGATAGAGGGCAGTAGTGAGCTGTCAAACAGCTGTAGCAGCGCTGAATTCGACCAAAAGCCATTCATTCTACTTAGCTGGAGGACATCGGCTTGACAGTCACTGTCCCAGATAGATTATTTAATATAGATCTTAGACCATCTTTTCTTAGACCAAGGGTATTTCACTACCATCTTACAAATGTATGCAAAACAAGCAAGATGGATCTGCATGCCAGGTGCGTGTTGTTGATAATTGATATTCGAGCCTATGAAATGAACAATTCACAGAAAGGTCTGTGTGTGTTCTGTGATAGCAGCGGTATTAGCCTAGTTAGGTAGAGATACCCCTAGATAACCATTAACAGAGAGCTACCGCTCCGTGTGGAGTTGAGTTGGCATCCTATCTGCTCTGTGTGCGTGTGTGTGTGTGTGTGTGTGTGTGTGTGTGTGTGTGTGTGTGTGTGTGTGTGTGTGTGTGTGTGTGTGTGTGTGTGTGTGTGTGTGTGTGTGTGTGTGTGTGTGTGTGTGTGTGTGTGTGTGTGTGTGTGTGTGTGTGTGTGTGTGTGGAGCTCTATCCTATCTGCTGCGCTATAAATCAACGTGCTGAAGGCCACAGTGACACCCCAGCAGCCACCGCGCGGAGCAGACAGACAGGTAGTCGGACAGGTTGGGAGCTTTCCCAGGCTCGTTATCACCCTGGTCCCACACACACACACACACACACGCACACACACACACACAGCTCTGCCCGTCTGACAATCATTAAGCAGATAACTCCACACTGAGGTAGCCTATGACGTGACTACACACACTCCTGTACCAGCAGCAGCGGTGTGTGTGTTGTGTATAAATAAATACAAATACAAAATATGAATAGCCCCTTTTCCGAATCCAAGAGCCGATTAACTCAGTTTGACAATTATTTTTAATTAGGCCTATTCCAAATATGTTCAATAACATCCTATTTTGGAGCGGCAGGTGGCCTATTGGTTAGAGCGTTGGACTACCAACCGAACGGCTGCATGATCGAATCCCCGAGCTGACAAGTTAAAACATCTGACGTTCTGCCTCTGAACAAGGCAGTTAACCCACTGCTAGGCCATCATTGAAAATAAGAATTTGTTCTTAACTGACTTGCCTAGTTAAATATAGAAAAGCGCAAACTTCACAAACAGGAATATAATAGGCTTAAAGGTGAACGAATTTCTAACGAACAAAATGATAATGTCAGAATCAACGATTGAGATAAATTATCGGCAGGTGCAATGTCAGGCCTGAACCTTTACAATTGCTTTAAGAAAACACATTTTTCTGTATTTGCTGCAAAATTAATATTAGGTTAAATATTAGGTTAATTGATGAGTGTGAGAGGGAGTGTATAGGTCTAGAATGTACAATAAGCTTTTAGGGAATTATTTAGGGAACTATACACGCAACTTTTCAACAACATCGTGCCAAAAGCAGAGGACCACAACGGAAATGCGTTTTTGCTGCATTATGCTCGATTATTTTAAACGCACTTCACATGTAATACGTTGCATTTCCAATTCGTGAAAAAAATATATCAATTCAATATTAAATAGGTTAATGATATGAGTAGGCCTACCGGCAGGCATAGGCCTCGGTGACATGAGAAAACCGCCAGGCATACATGATGTAACATGGGGAAATGGAATAAGCCACATTTCAATAATCAATATCAATCTTCTATTTTAGTTCTTAGTAGGCCGATCACACACACATTTCACCCGAGAACCGATCGATATATGTTCGGGTACGGGCTTCCTTTTCCTGTTTACAGACATTCTACATTTCCAGAATCTGAAACGTTGTTAATATTAGGAGAGGTATTTCACAACGAAGCCTTTATGATTCGGGTCGAAGTTATATAAAGTAATATGTATATACTTTCATTAGGGAGAAATAAAATATATATGCGCATGGATGCAATAGCGACATATATTGTGGTTGAGGTTTTATGGAAGTGAAATTAGGCTCAAATAGAATGAAGAGGGAGACACTGCCAAAATGATCCCCCCACTCAAAAAGTCAACACAATAAGCCTAATGAAAAATGTGTTCTTTTACTTTTGACTTTTATAAACGCGTGTCAGGGCTAAATAGAACAACACAGGCGTACTACCTAACATTCATGAATTCACTGAAACAATTCCGGGAAATGTATATTTTTGTTCTGTCCTGAGTGATAATGTTTCCCCTTAGCTCACGAGATGGAAGGGATTATTGGTTCTAATTCTAATGGATCAATACAAATGTGCTTGGCGTGCGTCAACAGACTTATAATAAGTAATACCCTGATTTTGAATCACCTGCATCGAAAGATCAAGAGTTGCGTTTGGACTGCAACATGTTTATTCGTCTATTTAAGTCACAAAAAATGTAAAGTGACATGGTATATATATGGTTATATATACTGTTAATGACACACACAAACACACGCTGCAAATAATCAATGGCGATTTAACACACTTTCAGCCTCACACTTTTCACAAGCCAAAAACCCATCCGCCTCAGCGCGTCATTGATTAGACATAAAGCAATTCCTTTGTATGCTGGCGACTGCGTGGCTCCGTGTGTGTGTCCGCTAGAACGGTTCAGGCGGATTGACTCGGGTCCTCGGGGACAAATTAATAGAGAGCTATCTATCAGTTAATTACCACAAACCCAGAGTCAGCCCCGCGTCACGCCTCCTAACGAGTTTAGCTCCAAGACAAAAACACACTCACTGAAACACAATTAAGTGCGTCAACGCAGCCAAAGACACAGTTTCCATAAGCTTTCCTCAAGATTTAAAATAATGGTCATATTGATCCTGGAAAATCTTGTATTATATTATATTGTTATTCTGTTATACTATTTTCCGCATATGTTCCATCCCTCAGCCCTGAAATGCCCAGCTTGAGGATGTTACTACATGTGCTGGCAGCAAATTAATATTTTCATGATGTAAAAATATTTTTTAGAACTTGATTCTTATTCTCTCGCGAGTGGACTCTGTTTACATGGACTCGCGTGGACTTTGTTTACATGGACTCGCGTGGACTCTGTTGGGAACAACAAAAAGCTGATGAGTTGGGCAAAATAATCTCATTCTAGTCCCAGATCACCTTACCAACGCACACACACACACACAAACACAAACACCCCCCACCCCCACCCACACACACACGCACACGCGCGCGTGAATAGACACATGGGCCCTTATCTTATAGAATGGAAAAAGCCAAGAGACAGAGATTACAACAAAGACAATGATGAATTCAACTGCAGGAAATTCCAGAGGGAGGTTTCAGTTCTGTCATACCACTGGCTACTCCAATGTCAGATTCAAGACAGCTGCAGACAATAGGCCTACTGTTACAATGACGAGCACCAAACAATCTTAAATACCCCCTATGGATAAAGAGTAAAGGGAGAGAGAAAGAGAAATAAAAATGAATTAGGTATTACCGAGGGTTCGCTCACCTGCGAGCCTGAGCGCGCTCATGCGTGTGAACTCAGGCTCCTGCAGCCACTTCCACATCCTGCGGAAGGTCTCCCTGCCGGACTTGAGTTTGGACCAGGGCTTGGGGTTCCGGAGCAGATCTGACAGTGTTCCCTGGGACCGACACAACACCCTCTGGGCGAAGATAGCCTGGGGGATGGAGTAACGCTTCAGCTCTGTGGTGATCCTTTGTGCTACTTCTTTGGTGTTTACTTCTTCCATTTGACCCGTCGAATTGCCGTCGGTACCGCCACCACCACCAACCCCGTGGACTTGAACACCGGGCCCTGAGGCGTGGCTCTGGGTGTTGTTGTCCCGGGGGTTCCCGTGGCCCAGGACGTGCCCCGAGGCTCCGAGGTGGGCATGAGGGTGGTGGTGATGAAGGCCGTTTATATGGAGCATGTTCCCCGAGGAGGTGAGGTGCTGTTCTGCGTGTCTGGCCAGCATGGTGGGGTGATGAGCCTCGAACCCACCGGGAGTCAACTGCATCTTCTCCCCCGGCATGGAGGCTGAGACCCCGGGGTGGGCATAGGGAGGCAGGCCGGCCTGGGAGCTGTGTAGGCCGGCCAGGCCAGAGCCAGACAGTGGGGAGAGGCTCTGTCCCATCCCAGGGGCGTCTTTGTGGTGGTATGGGGAGTAGAGGTTGTTGATCGGCGCCAGCCCCCTTTCGTCCCTCATAAACGTAAAGCTGCCGGTGACATTACCAGGGAGTCGCTGATGATGATTATGAGGATGATGAGGATGGTGGTGGTGTGGATGATGATGATGATGGTGATGATGAGAGAACTTGTCTGCTACAGTGGAGATGGGGGGTAGGGGAGGCTGGAGAGGTGTGAGGGTGGTGTAGGTGCTTGCGCTCATTCCAGGGGGGGTCTCACACATACTCATGGCGGGGTGCAGGTGATGACCGGGGTGCCCAGTGTTGTGTCCGTGGTGGGAGTGGTATTCTCCCCCGTCTAACAGGCTCGTCATGCCCATGGAGCGGTGCGCCAGCCCTCGGCCCCCACCCGGGCGGGGGTGTGGGCTGTGGCCGACTAGCAGCTCTCCTGGACCGGCCACAGACTCATGGCTCAGGTCGCCGAGGCTCTCCATGGACAGTTGCGCGTTCATAATGCTTGGCGACCATCTATGTGACCTGGGAGATGGATGGATGTCCACAGAACAGTCCAGAGTCCTCACGGCGGGAAAGTTCCCTCCCAGTCTGTTGGTTTGTTCTGTCTCCTGAATCCTGGTTGATGAACGTTTTTTGTATCCTTTTTATGGCTGGTGTTTCTTCCTCTTGTCTTTGTTGATTATTTTCTTTCCTCCGATTATATATTTTTCTTTCCCTTTTAGACTCGTTTTATTGATACAACATTTTATTTTTTGCTTCCTCCGGGTTGTGTCTCGAGCCCCCCCGCCTGTCCTTGCGCTCCGGTCGGGTCCTGCGCCATCTCTCTCTCCGTGGCTTTTCTCGTGCTGCTCGGTTTCTCCACACCTCCGTTTCACCGCTGCCGATCCCGAACATACACACATGCGCACGGGCGACCTTCCATCCCCTCCCACCACACACACACACACACACACACACACACACACACACACACTGCTCTGACGTCAGTTATTAGTATTAAGATACCTGCTGGTTATAACCCCCCCCCCCCTCTCACACACCCATTGGAATAAAATAATTGAATCACAAATTAATTAATATTATTTACTAGGTTATAATTTACACGTTCAATGGAGCCTATTGAGCCTATTGTATTTCAACACAAATAAAAACCTATTGATCCAATATTGTTCTGGAGCCTCCTTAACATGTCATGCAGAACAAATGAAGTGAACTTCCGGGTTCATTCTCCACTCGTCAATGAGGTGCGCGCGTGTGCGTGTGTGATTAGACCATGACAGTGTGCATGCAGTATTCAAAACCTTATATTCACACACGTGTCCTTCATAATCACCACCTATCTTGAACCAAATGTCATCATGCTGTTTCTCTATTTTTATATAATAAAGCTAAAATGGGATCCCAACAAAGTCCCCTAATAGAGGATTATTGTAGCAATCTTTCAACTCCAGTCCGAATGAAAACCATTCCATATGTCGGTTTGAAGTAACAAATGAAGCTGTACTTCTCTCTCTTTAGAAATAAAAAGATGAACAGATGTGTCTATTGTTAAACCATTAAGATTAACGAACCGGCCGGCCGTGCATGGGAGTGTGTGGGTGTGTGTAGGCTAAGTGTGTCCACGCGTGCCCCCATCAATACACGGAGTGTGTGTGTGTGTGTGTGTGAACTTGATCACAGTGAAGAAAAGTAATCATTCATGAATAGGCCTATGATTACATAAACATAACACCTCTCATGATAATAATACTTACTGATGTTAGTAATTAATTGAGAAACAATTGAATGACAAATATTGAATGACAAATATGTTTTATTGCGTCATTTTATTTCCTTCGCCCATTGAGTAGGCCCACATCATTACAATACAATTTCAAACATTGTAAGTTTCCTAAATTGGCTACACAATGGATGAACTTCAAATGACTTGTGTGTGTTGGGAGGGGGGTGGGGGGTTCGAGGCGTCCTTTTCACGCGGTCAGGCAGGCGACAGCTTGCTGCGGCCAGAGCCCAGCCCGGGCCACATGTCAAAGGTGACGCTTCAAGACTCCTCATGTTAACAGCTGCTCGTACAGATTAACTTCACACACACACACACACACACACACACACACACACACACACACACACACACACACACACACACACACACACACACACACACACACACACACACACACACACACACACACACACACACACACACGCGGCATCTGTCAGGGTCAAGAACAACAGGACACCGTTCAGTTGAACAAGTTAAAGAAGAGAAACGTAAAAGTTAAATGGTCTCTAATAGGAAGTCAACGTCAGTGGCGTGTGGGGACTTGACGTTTGCCCAGAAACAAAGACACTTAATGAAACAAAGACACTTAATGAACAACGAGATGCTTTCCAACGGTATGGATATAATAAAGGACTGGGCAGAGATTCGACATAGGCCTATTGATAACTTACAAACAAAACGTGCAGCCTAGGCCTAATAACAAAATAGTTAATGTCAACAAAGTAAATAAAATGTGTTAACATTTAAAAAGTAATACATTTAAAATTAAATATGTTATCAATTTGCTAAATTAATTGACATAACATTTGTGAGCCAAATAATAATCAATCATCACGAATAACAGATTGCTCTTATCAGACAAACAGACAAACATATTATAGTCTATATCAGGCCAAATAAGAAGAGAAAGATTCACGTTTCAGCAGCCACATCTGCACACATTCTCATGCTGATCGATATTTTTCCCTCCAGCAACATGCAAAAGGGCGGTGTACGCGTGTATGTTTTTGAGTGTCATAGTGTTGTGGCCTATTCACGCGTCAAAGCCGCAGTGTGTGTGTCGTGTCCCTGTAGAGAATATTCTGTGGTTGTTATAGAAAGTATTTGATGAATGTAGAAAAAGAGAGAGAGAAATATATATATAACCTATTCACATAAACACTGCTTTTCATAAAACGTGTGTCAACTAACTAAGAAGTCAACTGACATAACAGCTCAAAAGAAAACCCCATCCCTCACCGTAACTGCAGCAACATACAGTAGATAGGCTATGACATGTCTGACCGTTTTAATTATGGCCATGTAGCTTACAAATGACTGTCCCGCAACAACGTCGTTGAAAACATATTGTCATATTGTAAACGATAGGCCTATACCACAGATCTGCAGCAGCCACCTCCACAATAGCATGTATCGTAATATTCAATAGAACATCACGATGCTCTTGGCTTGGTTACCAGTCATTCCTACGTAGTTGAATAGTCAGAAGCATAGCATTTATTTAGATCAAATAAAAACATGGCTCTGTTCAGAAGGTAAAAGTCAGTCAGGTAAGTTAACCCAAAGCACCAGCCTTATTAGAGCAAAGCGGAAACACCCTCACCCATTGGGTCGGTTGGTCAGGCTGCACCGTGGAGACTGTCTGTATTAATTATTAATTATCCACAGACTGCTGTTGTATTCTGTTGACTCTGGGTCATATTCACAGTCATATATATCCTACAGTCGGAATTAGGTTATAGTGTTGAATCCAATAACCAATGTTGCATATACAATTATTAATATAGTAGGCCTATGCCTCTCCTCTCTCTATGTGAATGATGATGAGGATGGTAACAGAGTATGTTTATGGAGCAAAGGTTAGGCCTACTACAAATATCCTAACCCGAATAGTGACTATTTGGTTGTAGCCTTCAGTGCACAGCGTCCAACATTCCATGGTTTTACGGTGGCCGTTACTAAAGTGCAGCATAACATTATTATCGTTCATTTCATATGCTGTGGTTTATATTGGAGACAGAGGCACATGGATCGATCATCTCAGCTCTACAGATAGTGACATACTACTACAGAGATGGGTTATTAACGCTCATAACGACACTATTAGAATTCCCAAACCAGATTTAGGCAAAAGCGACCGTCTAGACACTATATTTCTAGACAAGACTAATATAATCGAAGTTCATACTTACAGTTGCCTGAATTGAATTAAGCGTGGTCAATATGCCTGTTCACATGATTATATGTAGGCCGGCACTATTAATATCTACCTATTTCTTATGGCTAAATATTGTGCATAGACTATGCTAACCAATTCAATAATATTTGATTGCAGACCGAGGTTTTAAATGATATAGTATAGGATATTAATAGCGTAATACCAAACGTTTTATTGATTGCTAAAGGCTCTATAGCAACTGAAAATAAAATGAGAATCTTAGGCGCTGTTTTTTTCAATATTTTTATGTAGGGTAGTCTTACTTCCTCGAATAAAAAAACAGTTTACTATTCGTTTAGTTCAAATAGTTGAATGGTCAATCTGCAAACATGTCTCGAATCAGCAACCTCATGGAGTAAGACTATGGCATTCTTCAGTAAACTTCTAGAACTCGCAAGAACGATTTAACTTTACTGACACTTTAAAAGGAATGCATGTATTCTAATAAAAACCCTTTCTTTAGGCCTACTTCTTGTAGAACAATGAGCTATATGCCTATACCTTTATACTTTTACACCTAATTTGTTTTATAAAAAAACGAAAGCATTTAAAAGGATGCTCTTTCTGAGCAGTAGGCTACACACAACAGGACATTCGTCTGAGCGGCACGGTAACTAACACAACCTTCACTTATTATAATTATTGGGATTTATGGTATTAAATATATAGCATTTGTAATAATTTATATCCCTGGCCAACTGGCATAAATCTGTAGTGTAATGATATGCTGCAGTCGACTCCATTGTAAGAAATGCAGTGATTGACTTCGAACGAAAATAAACTGTCCAAATTATTTTTCAATAGCCTATTGGTAATTAGGCCTACACTATAACATATTCCCCTGTAGCCTATCATAAGGTAATAGTCTTAATTCTCCAAATGTCCTAGATTCTTATATCAATTAATATGCCTTTAAAGCATTAGAGCCTTACACAAGTTGTTAAAAGCTGTCTCTAAGTGGTTATAATGACCATACGTCATCTGATGGTTGCTGTAATGTTCGTACGGGCACATTAAACATATTTATTTGAGGAGCGAGAGCTGCAAATATTGAGAGCAGATTAGTGACGGCACTAGGGTCACTATCTGAAATGTTTGGATTTGATTGCTTGTATCTACGGCCCTGTTGAAACGACGTTAGATTATTCCGGGTCATTTGGTTTTCGACATCATGGGAGATTCTCGTGTCTTCGCCTCGGAATTAATTGTCCTATAATATTCATAGCATATTGTGATAAAGCAGGCTAGGCCTAGGCTATAACGACTGATGGAGGGAACACAAGTTTATGGATAAAGAGTGACATGCAGGCCAGGCGTATATCCAACTGTCTCAACGTCTGAATATTCTTCAACCAAAACAACTTTGTTAAGAATCGCAGACAGGTTGTCTTAACAATGTCACGGTGTGGTGGAAATCATTATCATCACCATCATCATCTTATCCACGAGAAAACACTGATTAGGTTGTCTCGCTGTCAACACATTTTTCTGCAACACCAAATTCTAACATTGTAATATATATATATTATATTTAAATGAAATAGAAAAGATAGAATAGACTAAATAAGGAGCAGGGTGGTTTACCTAGAGGTTATGTTATGTTCATCAAGAGATGAATGAGACATTTCATTAGGTGGTAGGCCAATATTTCTCCATCTGAAATGGTTTCGAATCATTCAGGTGGTATAGCCTACTATGTTATTGCATTAATGTCTGGAAAAACAAAACACTTTAGGAAAAAGGGTTTTGGGTGAGATTTTTTGTCATTTTCAGGGAGCACTGAATATACCCAGGATAAATGGAACTATACAAAGCAGCAGGAACAACAAAAACACACAATTTGACGTTTGGAGAATGTGGACGAACGTCTAATTCTGCAGTGAGAATGTGATAACTTGTTGCAGCACCAGACCTTTTGTCAATAAACGTATTTTAAAATAAATATTATTTCGTGTAAAAGTTGGCTTTTGCAATGGTCTTGTAAAACCCCAGTCAATAGACTACATTTACATTACAAAAAATGAAGAAGATAGTTGGATCATTTGTGGTACGCAGTAAAAGTGCGCGTGTGTGTAAGGGTAGGGCCAAATGCACTGAGCAGAACATCTGCAATGTGTGCTCGCCTGTTGCGATGACAACTATAGTTACTACAGTTACTAGAGTTAAAATATCAATTTATATAAATCTAGTTTACATTTGTAACACAATCCTTCATATTAATGTTGGGTTAAAATGTGTTGTCATTAAAGTCTAATGCCCCTAGCTCTTTTAACCCAGAATGTAGATATCAACTGGTGGATGAGTGCCAAACCTAACAATAAACTGGTAATAACATAATGAAATAGGTCCAAACAGACTCTGACTAAACAATGTCTGACACACACACACACACACACACACACACACACACACACACACACACACACACACACACACACACACACACACACACACACACTGGCTGTCATCCTCTACCACAACATGAATCTGATGCCCTCATGCATCTTTTACGAGCCTCCCAGTTTACACACATTTTCCTGTCAAACCCCCCAGATACAAACCACATCTGAACACACCCCAGATACACACCCCATCAGAACACACCACATCTGAACACACCACAGTGTTGCAGCAGAATACACCCCATCTGAACACGCCACATCTGAACACACCCCAGATACATACCCCATCAGAACACACCACATCTGAACACACCACAGCAGAACATACACATAGACACATAGCTTTCTCCATCATGGTCCAGTTCAGTTCAGACATACTAAGAAATGCAGACGGAATGCCATGAATAGCGGACATGATTCCTACATGTCAGAAAGGCATGTCTATTCTAGACAGTATATTTCTATAGCTGAACGTTCCACGCTGAGCCCAACTGAACATGACACACAGGTATGATGAACACTGTAGCTCCACATCGGTTTTAATAGCTAGTCATTCAACAAGAGTTGGAGTGTCTCGCTCTCTCCCGTGTTGCGTCAGGCTCCGGTGCAGGCAGGTCAAGCTGCCCTCGTGCGTCCTGTAGAAACAGCCCAGGGCGTGCCTCCATTTCAACCTCAAACTCTCCGGTTCCTGGTCGGCGGAATAAAACCTGCCCTTTCCCTCTGCCTGTCAGTCCGTCCCGTGTGCTACTCGTGCGGTTCCCGCCTGTCTCTGCCCGTGCTTTTAATGCTCCTCGCGCATTTGACTAGCAGCCCGGTTATGGATCGGCCCGGGCAGAGAGGGAATCAGTATGCAGTATGCAAATTACTTCAGTTTCAATCGAAAGGTTCGATCCGTGGTGGAGGGCACGTGGAAGTGGGGGTCGGTCAGCCCTCAGCACGTGAGCCACATCTCAGCTGGACCCTGAAATATTTTATTTGAATGATCCGCAGTTTTAACCAAAACATGGTTTATTATTGGTGACGTTAGAAATAGATTGAGAACCACACATTTGCAACACAAGGGTATTTAAAGAGAGATCTAGTGTATGTTGATCTGGATCCTTGTCATGATCGATATCCATGCTATTGTGAAGGACAAGGTTATGGTACATTCGTAGCCTATCAACAAATCTTCCTTATATAATTAACATTCAAACAATGAAGGGGCATTCAGGCCCAGGCCTATAGGGGTTTTCTTATAAATATAACCAGTCATAGAAAGCAATTAACCTTTGCTGAAATGGGCTCAGACAATTCTAACGGATTTATAAAAGTAGAAGGCCTATAATCTATAGTGCAATTTCTAACATATCAGAGAATACAAAACCCTTCACATATTTTTTTTTAACGAAGAAACATAAAAATTGTATAGAAACAACACAGATAAATAAATTATAGATACAGTAGCCTATATTATACTGTGGGCCTTTAAATTATATATTTTATATGAACAGGTTTTGTTTTATTCTTGCTGTCTTGAAGAACATGATACTGTGGGGCAAAAAAGTATTTAGTCAGCCTCCAATTGTGCAAGTTCTCGCACTTAAAAAGATGAGAGAGGCCTGTAATTTTCATCATAGGTTCACTTCAACTATGACAGACAAAATGAGAAGAAAAAAAATCCAGAAAATCACATTGTAGGATTTTTAATGAATTTATTTGCAAATTATGGTGGAAAATAAGTATTTGGTCACCTACAAACAAGCAAGATTTCTGGCTCTCACAGACCTGTAACTTCTTCTTTCAGAGGCTCCTCTGTCCTCCACTCGTTACCTGTATTAATGGCACCTTTTTGAACTTGTTATCAGTATAAAAGACACCTGTCCACAACCTCAAACAGTCACACTCCAAACTCCACTATGGCCAAGACCAAAGAGCTGTCAAAGGACACCAGAAACAAAATTGTAGACTTGCACCAGGCTGGGAAGACTGAATCTGCAATAGGTAAGCAGCTTGGTTTGAAGAAATCAACTGTGGGAGCAATTATTAGGAAATGGAAGACATACAAGACCACTGATAATCTCCCTTGATCTGGGGCTCCACGCAAGATCTCACCCCGTGGGGTCAAAATGATCACAAGAACGGTGAACAAACATGGGGGGACCTAGTGAATGACCTGCAGAGAGCTGGAACCAAAGTAACAAAGCCTACCATCAGTAACACACTACGCCGCCAGGGACTCAAATCCTGCAGTGCCAGACGTGTCCCCCTGCTTAAGCCAGTATATGTCCAGGCCCATCTGAAGTTTGCTAGAGAGCATTTGGATGATCCAGAAGAAGATTGTGAGAATGTCATATGGTCAGATGAAACCAAAGTATAACTTTTTGGTAAAAACTCAACTCGTCGTGTTTGGAGGACAAAGAATGCTGAGTTGCAGCCAAAGACCACCATACCTACTGTGAAGCATGGGGGTGGAAACATCATGCTTTGGAGCTGTTTTTCTGCAAAGGGATCAGGACGACTGATCCGTGTAAAGGAAAGAATGAATGGGGCCATGCATCGTGAGATTTTGAGTGAAAACCTCCTTCCATCAGCAAGGGCATTGAAGATGAAACGTGGCTGGGTCTTTCAGCATAACAATGATCCCAAACACACCGCACGGGCAACAAAGGAGTGGCTTCGTAAGAAGCATTTCAAGGTCCTGGAGTGGCCTAGCCAGTCTCCAGATCTCAACCCCATAGAAAATCTTTAGAGGGAGTTGAAAGTCTGTGTTGCCCAGCAACAGCCCCAAAACATCACTGCTCTAGAGGAGATCTGCATGGAGGAATGGGCCAAAATACCAGCAACAGTGTGTGAAAACCTTGTGAAGACTTACAGAAAACGTTTGACCTCTGTCATTGCCAACAAAGGGTATATAACAAAGTACTGAGATAAACTTTTGTTATTGATCAAATACTTATTTTCCACCATAATTTGCAAATAAATTCATAAAAAATCCTACAATGTGATTTTCTGGATTTTTGCTCATTTTGTCTGTCATAGTTGAAGTGTACCTATGATGAAAATTACAGGCCTCTCCCATCTTTTTAAGTGGGAGAACTTGCACAATTGGAGGCTGACTAAATACTTTTTTGCCCCGCTGTATATGTAATGCTGTTGATATCAATGTGTTTTAAAAGTGAGAAGCAGATATAGAGATTTTATTAGATCATGTTTCAAAACATCTGAATATTAGTCAGCTAATATGACAACAACCTAGTTGTGGTTGATTGACAGGAGAGGACAAGAGCAGAGAAGAGAAGAGAGAAGAGGGGAGAGAAGACAGAAGAGGGGGAGAGAAGAGGGGGAGAGGAGAGAAGGAGAGAAGACAAGAGGGGGAGAGAAGAGGAGGAGAGAAGACAGAAGAGGGGGAGAGAAGAGAAGGAGAGGAGAGAAGAGAAGGAGAGAAGACAAGCAGAGAAGACAGAAGAGGGGGAGAGAAAAGAGGAGAGGTGAGGGTATGGTGGAGAACAGATGAAAGTAGAGAAGAGGAGAGAAGCAGAGAAGACAGAAGAGGGGGAGAGAAGAGAGGAGAGGTGAGGTATGGAGGAGAACAGATGAAAGTAGAGAAGAGGACAGGATAGAAGAGAAGGGTAGAGGAAAGGAAGGGAGGAGAAGAGAGAGAATAAGAGTTGAGTGTGTGAGTTGACTGGTAGGGCTGGTGTATGGGACACATGGGACAGACCCCATCTGTCTGGGTTAGGGTTTGGCCAGCTGAGAGGGTGAGGGGTCAGGGTTAGAGGTCGGGCTCAGGGGTTAGAGACCTCTGGACAAACCATTGGTGGAAGGCCCCTAATATTAACAGTCATATTCAATCAAAACAGCCAGGAGGTTTTCCTGGTCCAATAACGATATCAGTAGGTGAACACGTTTTGCAACATGGGGCCGTCTGATTTGTATTATTCAATATGAGAGAGTGTGTTGTGCATGTACAGGTGTGGGTGTGTGTTTGTGCGTGTTTAGATGTGTGTGTGTGTGTGGCTGTATGTAAGAGTGTGTGCCGATACAGGGGGTCAGTGCTTGCAGGTAGGGGGAACAGGGATTAGTAGGAAGAGGTTTTAGCGAGGACACCGTTTTAGCGAGGAGTGTCTGTTAACAGGGGATTACAATGGTGCCATGACACCTATCTGCTTTTACAGGATTACCTGAAACACACACACACAATATCACACACACACACATGTTAATGTCTTAATACCTGGAGGGGCAGGTGTGTATGTGTGTTTGTATGTGACGATTTAATATAATATGTGGAATGGTTCCATAAAGCCAGTGATTAGTAATTGCAACAGATAACACCTTCTTAATGTGCAGCCACGCTGTGGCCAATGCTGTCATAAATTACAGCTGTGTGTGTGTATGTGTGTGTGTGTAGAGGGGGTGGTGTAGGAAGCAGATCTGTATGTGCATTCTGAAGAGGTTCAACCATGTTTATATAGCGCACATGCACGCACACACACACACACACACACACACACACACACACACACACACACACACACACACACACACACACACACACACACACACACACACACACACACACACACACACACACACACACACACACACACACACACACACACACACACACACACTCTTGAGTATGTAGTGGTAAATCTAATTCAGGTTATGTGTAGGGATGTTCCACTGGAGGGATGAACAGACAGACATTGAGAGGGAAGGAGAGAGAGAGAGAGAGAGAGAGAGAGGGAGAGGCAGGGAGGAAGAGGGATGGAGAGACTGAGAATGACAGGGAGAAAGAGAGAGAGACAGAGGGAGGTAAGGAAATGGGGATGAAGAAAGGGAGAGAGAGACTGAGTATTGGTCAGGATGAATAATAGAGGCTACAGTAATCACATCACAGAGAGGAGAGGATAAGTGTCTGTCTCACTTCCAGAAAACAGACCCTCTTTCTCCCTACCCGTCCCCCCATCCCATCTATCCCTCCACCTCTAACCAGCTCTCCCTCTCTCTCTGTCCCTCCTCCCTTTCTCCCTACCCCTCCCATCTATCCCTCCACCTCTAACCAGCTCTCCCTCCCTCTCTCTGTCCCTCCTCCCTTTCTACCTACCCCTCCCATCTATCCCTCCACCTCTAACCAGCTCTCCCTCCCTCTTTCTCAGTCCCTCCTCCCTTTCTCCCTACCGCTAAAGGACCCGAAGCTTCTGCACATGTGCAGGATTCTCTACTTGACCTGTGGTCTCTGCTCTACTCATAGAGAACTTCCCTTCACATTTCTCACTGTCAATCATGAATGATAATTCTTCAACTTTTACTGGAGAAAAGCCCATGCAGCCTCTGCAGACCAACCGTTTGATCTCAATCAGTTTCATGGGGATACGCATTCAGATTTTCTTGAGTTATAAAGTGTTGTTTCAAAGTAGCCTACAGTGTTGTTTTGACCAACATTATCGATGACTTCTTCGTCCTCAATTTGGGGAAACAGGAGCCTCAAAAATGTCTGTGTACAGTTGCAGGGGGTCCGTTTGAATTGAGAAAATGCTTTGTTATGAAAATATATATTTTTGCTCCATTAAGCAATCCAACAAATGTGGGCCGCCATCGTGTATTTAAAATCTTCTCACTCATTGACTGAGACAGGTCTCTGTCATTATGACATACTTTGTGGTGGACACCCACCTGTGTAGATCAATGAAAGAAGACGTGAAATAGACAAGATGTCTGCAAAAATCTTTGGGTAAATCACATTATCTGGTGTAACAATCTGTAGCTACAGTTTTTTGCACTTGTGTCTCTACACCTGAGACACACTTGGACACACTGACTTGTACTACACTGTTCATAAAAACATATTGTATGTTACTTTTACTATATAAAACTGTTGTTGAATACCCAGTTCTCTTGAGTTAGTATTAAATAGTGCACACTCCTGTATTCTAGATATCCAAAGAATGTTGGTTTATTTGTCAATCTGAATGTCTAGCATCTGTGTGATGCTACAGAGCCATGTACAGCTTATATAAATATCTTCTGTGAATCAATAAGATTGAAGATTGATGTAAAATATCCATATTTAGATCAGATCTCTCCAACCCTGTTCCTGGAGAGCTACTGTCCTATAGGTTTTTACTCCAACCCTGTTCCTGGAGAGCTACTGTCCTATAGGTTTTTACTCCAACCCTAATCTAGCACACCTGATTCTAATAATTAGCTGGTTGATAAACTGAACCAGGTTAGTTACAACTGGGGTTGGAGCAAAAACCTATAGGAGGGTAGCTGTCCAGGGACATGGTTGGAGACTGCTGTTCTACATAGTCGTAGGTCAGGGTTTCCCAAACTCTGCCACACTGTGCCTCCTGGACGCCTTGTTCATGATCTTTTGCCTGTCCACGACCAGATTAAAATAAATATCAGCGACTCAAACCATCTGCCTCCCACCCGGTGCCCTTATACCATCCACCTGTAACCCCATAACACAAACACTACCCAATTAATTTTATACCATACTGCAAATTGAACTACCTTAGCTGTTAGCTTGTAAATATTTTGGCCAACTTAACTTCACCTTGTGCAGAGATAGGGGTTGGAAGTCCATGTTGGAAGCAAGATTGCTTGCTAGCCAGCTGAGAACCAACCATTTTTATTTTACCTTTATTTAACCAGGCAAGTCAGTTAAGAACAAATTCTTATTTTCAATGACGGCCTTCAGGGGCAAAACTTGTCAGCTCAGGGTTTTGAACTTGCAACCTTCCGGTTACTAGTCCAACCACTAGGCTACCCTGCCGCCCCATAGATGATATATACACATTCATCATTGTTACCAACATACAAACAGAGTGACTTAGCTATATCGACAATTCTATTTTAAGTAACTCCCTGAGTGTTTTCCAGACAAGGGTGGAATACATGGTTACCAAATTGAGACTCTTATTTGGTAACATTAGCTTGTGTACGTTAGATAACAAAGATAGAACAAGCATGTTTACTCTGCTGAAGTGACTACCAGGGCATAGGTGAAATTGATTGATAGTGTATATACCAAAAGGTAGCTATATATATATATATATATATATATATATATATATATATATGATTTAGCTGATGTCTTTTCAGGCCTGTAACGTTAGCTAGCTAACTTACCCAGCTAGGCTAGCATTTTCACGCTTGTTTTTAATTAGCACAGAACACCTCATGATCATGGTGACAAACGCTACTGAAAATGTAATATTTTCAAAAACATCTTGCCTAGATTAGTTCTGAGGTCACTGTGTGTTGGTTGTTCGAAGTAAACATTGCCATTATTCAAGTTTGTGGGCACACCCCCTCTACCTAGCAGGCGGTATCAGACTTTGTGGGCACGCCCCCTCTACCTAGCAGGCGGTATCATACTTTGTGGGCACGCCCCCTCTACCTAGCAGGCGGTATCAGACTTTGTGGGCACGCCCCCTCTACCTAGCAGGCGGTATCAGACTTTGTGGGCACGCCCCCTCTACCTAGCAGGCGGTATCAGACTTTGTGGTTCACTATGAGCAGACAAATACACAGGGAGTCAACACTTCCCTATTCTACCAGTGAAATTAAAATGTGCTAGTTCTAGCTTGGGGTTTGGATAATTGCGATGTTTATGATAAAAACGTAGTGTTGTTAATATAGTAACGACTATATGCCGTGGGAAAGCCAGGGTGAAATTCCCCTTTAACAAACTGTAGCATAGCCTACCTGTGTTTTATCTCAATCAAAGCACATATTTCAGGCAGATCCCTCAAGAGTGACTTCGAAATTTGATGTCTATCCATGTCCTGTGGACATCTGGAAATGACATGAATACCGGCCACTAGGGGCAACAGTGAGAGCTATTACCATAAAGTAGGCTTGGATTTTGCTAGGGCGTTGTGGACGGGGTGATGGATGGGCGTAATGTCATGACATTCCAAGTGGTGGACACACTTGGGGGGTTTTAACCATATCCCAAACCTTAACAATTAACCTTTGAAATTTGAAGTTAGGAGAAATGTAGATACATGTCTTATTTTGCAGTGAGACTGTGAGGGTGGGGTTGAGTTTTGGCCACATGAGAGAAAAATGTCACCATTCGCACACTTATCCTAAAAAATAAATGAAGGTGTTGTTTTTGTTGTACAGTAACATTACACTATGCCATTATATTGGGTTCTGTTATGTAGAAAACGACCATTATGTGATCTTGCAGACATTGAATCAGCTTCGATCTAACTTGATTAAACAAACACCATTCGCCAGAGTCTCCTGTTCTCTACGAGTAGATCAGAGACCGTGCGTAAAGTAGAGAATCCCGCATATGCAAAGAAGCTTCGGGACCTTTAGCTTTTGGGAAGAGGGGTCCAGAAAAGTTGGATCTGCAGGCACTCAGAAAAAAAAACATGTTCAGCAAACATAAAATATGAAGGCAACCAGTTGCAATATACTGTAATTTCTAGTTTGCTGAACCAGCAAACATTCTCAAGTTGATTTGTACGTTTCCTTAATTAGAATTTTAGGGTGAGTGGGCATCAAGGATCTTCTGTTATAACTTTATTGCAAACCTGAACCCTTAGCTTAACCAGTCGAAATGAATGCCGAAACTTAACCGTCAAAATGTTACGTTTATCCACCCCCCCACCCCCCCAGCGGACAAATGTTGAATACGGAAGTCAGACCGTGACACCTTGTTGAACTAGAAATCCTATTGCCTTGATATTTTAAGTATAATCACCTTCAATGCTTGTCAACTCATAGAATTACGCTGATTAAGCAATTGGGTTATTTGGCTTTTTTACAGTGCAACCATCTCTCCCTCCCTCCCTCCCTCCCTCTAACCATCTCTCCATCTCTCTATCCCTTCCTCCAACGTCTCTCATCTCTCCCTCCCTCCCTCTAACCATCTCTCCTTCTCTCTCTCCATCTCTCTATCCCTTCCTCCAACATCTCTCTTTCAGTCGATCGCTCTCTCTGTCCCTCCATCCGTCCCTCTCGGGGAGGAGAAGAATAGCATAGTTTCTCTGCAGTCCAGTATTTGTTGACCTGAAGCCTTGTTAATGTCTAGGCTTTAGCTCAGTGGGCTAACACGGTATTGGGTATTGAGTGACAGATATGATCAAACATAGACGAGCAGCAGCGAACTACACCTGCTCTAGTTTAATAGAAAGGCCAAGATCAAACTGATGAAATCACAATGAAATCACACATCAAATTACAGGGCTACACTTGAAGATAGGGGCGTGTGTGCCTGTGTGTGTGTGAGAGTGTGTGGATGTGTGTGTGTTTTTTGAGTTTGTGTGTGGTGTGTGCGTATGGTATGTGTGTGTGTGTCTGAGGGGTGATCTTTGAGATGGAAATGTCCAGCTGGCTGGCCGTCTGCTGCCTGACCTCTGAGTTCAAGGTCAACAGCCAGGTCTCCAACCGTTGACCAACACACACACACACGCGCACACACACACACACACACACACACACACACACACACACACACACACACACACACACACACACACACACACACACACACACACACACACACACACACACACACAGCCATCAGCCATCACTATTAACTATTAATGAACTAACTAAGTAATGTATAGATTAATTCATACTTCAACTTAACCAGACCCATAACCTCAATCAATTACTATGTAACACGTGTGTATATGTATGGGTGTGTGTATGCTTGTGCGTGCATCCATTCGTTTGTGTGTTTGTACAACTGTGTGTGTGTGTGTCTCTCTCTCCCTCTGTGTGTGCTTGTGTGTGTCAGAAAGAGAGTCTTAGGGAAATGATTGTTATTGATTTCTGTCCTGTAGAGGGTGAGATGGCACCAGATGGGGCATTTAGCTGAGAGAGGCTCTGAGAGGAAAACATTACGCTTCAAAATGAGTCAGAATCACTACAGACGCTAACTACAGGCCCTCAACACTCACCGACCCTGCCTCCACTCTCCTCCCTCTCTCCTAGCCTCCTCTCTGTCCCCCTCTCTCCTACCTTTCTATGCCCTGTCCTTATGTCCCCCCTCTCTCTCTTCCCCCTCTCCCCCCCCTCTCTCTCTGTCCCCCTCTCTCTTACCCTCCGCTCTCTCTCTGTCCTTCCTCTCCCCCCCCCTCTCTCCCCCCCCCTCTCTCTGTCCCTACTCTCTCTGTCCCTACTCTCGCTGTCCATCCTTTTTCCTACCTTTCTACAGTATGTTCTTTCATTTTCTCCTCTCACCCCCAGCTCTTTCCTCTCCTCTGTCAGTACGGCTTTTTATCACTGGTATCAACACTGATAGATGAGGAGATGATGATGTGCAAGTAGAAATACTGGTGTGCAAAAGAGCAGAAGAGTAAATATAAACAATACGGGGATGAGGTTGATTGGGTGGGCTATTTACAGATGGGCTATGTACAGCTGCAGCGATCGGTTAGTTGTTCAGATAGCAGATGTTTAAAGTTAGTGAGGGAAATATAAGTCTCCAGCTTCAGCGATTTTTGCAATTCGTTCCAGTTATTGGCAGCAAAGATCTGGAAGGAAAGGTGGCCAAAGTATGTGTTGGCTTTGGGGATGACCAGTGAGATATACCTGCTGGAGCGCGTGCTACGGGTGGGTGTTTTTATCTTGACCAGTGAGCTGAGATAAGGCGGAGCTTTACCTAGCATAGACTTATAGATGACCTGGAGCCAGTGGGTCTGGCAACGAATATGTAGCAAGGGCCAGCCGACTAGAGCATACAGGTCGCAGTGGTGGGTGGTATAAGGGGCTTGGTGATGAAACGGATGGCACTGTGATAGACTGCATCCAGTTTGCTGAGTAGAGTATTTGAAGCTATTTTATAAATGACATCGCCGAAGTCGAGGATCGGTAGGATAGTCAGTTTTATGAGGGTATGTTTGGCGGCATGAGTGAAGGAGGCTTTGTTGCGAAATAGGAAGCCGATTCTAGATTTAAATTTAGGTTGGAGATTTAGATTTAGATTGGAGATGTTTAATATGAGTCTGGAAGGAGAGTTTACAGTCTAGCCAGACACCTAGGTATTTGTAGTTGTCCACATATTCTAAGTCAGAGCCGTCCAGAGTAGCGATGCTAGTCGGGCGGGCGGGTGCGAGCAGTGAACTGTTGAAAAGCATGCATTTGGTTTTACTAGTGTTTAATAAGAAGCTTGTTTGGAGGTTAGTTAACACAGTGTCCAATAAAGGGCCAGATGTATACAGAATGTTGTCGTCTGCATAGAGGTGGATCAGGGAATCACCCGCAGCAAGAGCGATATCGTTGATATATACAGAGAAAAGAGTCGGCCCGAGAATTGAACCCTGTGGTACCCCCATAGAGACTGCCAGAGGTCCAGACAACCGGCCCTCCGATTTGACACACTGAACTCTGTCTGAGAAGTAGTTGGTGAACCAGGCGAGGCAGTCATTTGAGAAACCAAGGCTGTGAGTCTGCCGATAAGAATACGTTGATTGACAGAGTCGAAAGCTTTGGCCAGGTCGATGAAGACGGCTGCACAATACTTTATTTTATCGATGGTGGTTATGATATCGTTTAGTACCTTGAGCGTGGCTGAGGTGCACCCGTAACCAGCTCGGAAACCGGAATGCACAGCGGAGAAGGTACAGTGGGATTCGAAATGGTCAGTGATCTGTTTATTAACTTGGCTTTCGAAGACTTTAGAAAGGCAGGGCAGGATGGATATAGGCCTTTAACTGTTTGGGTCTAAAGTGTCACCCCCTTTGAAGAGGGGGATGACCGCGACAGCTTTCCGATCTTTAGAGATCTTGGACGATACGAAAGAGAGGTTGAACAGACTGGTAATAGGGGTTGCAACAATGGCGGCGGATAATTTTAGAAAGAGAGGGTCCAGATTGTCTAGTCCCGCTGATTTGTACGGGTCCAGGTTTTGCAGCTCTTTCAGAACATCTGCTATCTGGATTTGGGTGAAGGAGAAGCTGGGGAGGCTTGGGCAAGTAGCTGTAGGGGGTGCAGAGCAGTTGGCGGGGTTGGGGTAGCCAGGAGGAAAGCATGGCCAGCCGTAGAGAAATGCTTATTGAAATGTTCAATTATCGTGGATTTATTGGTGGTGACAGTGTTACCTAGCCTCAGTGCAGTGGGCAGCTGGGAGGAAGTGCTCTTATTCTCCATGGACTTTACAGTGTTCCAATACCTTTTGGAGTTAGAGCTACGGATGCAAATTTCTGTTTGAAAAAGCTAACCTTTGCTTTCCTGACTTCCCTAAAAAGTTGCATATCGCGGGGACTATTCGTTGCTAGTGCAGTTTGCCACAGGATGTTTTTGTGCTGGTCGAGGGCAGTCAGGTCTGGAGTGAACCAAGGGCTATATCTGTTCTTAGTTCTACATATTTTGAAAGGGGCATGCTTATTTAAGATGGTGAGGAAATTACTTTTTAAGAACGACCAGGCATCCTCGACTGATGGGATGAGGTCAATATCCTTCCAGCATACAGGTCGATTAGAAAGGCCTGCTCGTAGAAGTCTTTTAGGGAGCGTTTGGCAGTGATGAGGGGTGGTCGTTTGACCAAGGACCCATAGCAGATGCAGGCAATGAGGCAGTGATTGCTGAGATCCTGATTGAAAACAGCAGAGGTATATATGGAGGGCAAGTTGGTCAGGATAATATCTATGAGGGTGCCCATGTTTACGGATTTAGGGTTGTACCTGGTGGGTTCCTTGATAAATTGTGTGAGATTGAGGGCATCTAGCTTAGATTGTAGGACTGCCGGGGTGTTAAGCATGTCCCAGTTTAGGTCACCTAATAGACTGAGCTCTGAAGATAGATGGGGGGCAATCAATTCACAGCTGGGAGCTGAGGGGGGTCTATAATAGGCGGCAACAGTGAGTGACTTTTTACTGGAAAGATACATTTTAAAATTTAGAAGCTCGAACTGTTTGGGCATAGACCTGGAAAGTATGACAGAGCTTTGCAAGCTATCTCTGCAGTAGATTGCAACTCCTCCCCCTTTGGAAGTTCTATCTTGACGGAAAATGTTGTAGTTGGAGATGGAAATCTCAGAATTTTTGGTGCCCTTCCTTAGCCAGGATTCAGACACGACAAGGACATCAGGGTTGGTGGAGTGTGCTAAAGCAGTGAGTAAAACAAACTTAGGGAGGAGGCTTCTGATGTTAACATGCATGAAACCAAGTCCTTTTCGTTACAGAAGTCAACAAATGAGAGTGCCAGGGGGCCTGGGTTAACCTCCACGCAGTGCCTGGGTTAACCTCCACATCACCGAGGAACAGAGGAGGAGTAGGACGAGGGTACGGCTAAAGGATATCAAAACTGGTCTTCTAGTGAGTTGGGGAGAGAGAATAAAAATAGCAGATTTCTGGGCGTGGTATAATAGATTAAGGGCATAATGTACAGACAAGGGTATGGTGGAGTGCGGGTACAGTGGAGGTAAACCCAGGCACCGAGTGATGATAAGAGAGGTTGCATCTCTGGAAAGGCTAGTTATGCTGGGTGAGGTCACCACATGTGAGGGAGGTGGAACAAAGGAGGTATCTGAGTCATGTTGAGTGGGACTAGGGGCTCCGCAGTAAACTAAGACAATAACTATCCTAAACAACAGTGTACAAGGCATATTGACATTTGAGAGAGACATAAAGCGAGGCATAAAGCAATCACAGGTGTTGATTGGGAGAACTAGCTAAGGCAACACCGGGTAAAACAACAACAGCTAATCATCTAAGACAACAGCAATAGGTAAAATGGCGATGAATGGGCAAAGAGGGTCGGTTAACTACACACAGACCCTGAGTTGGGACCGACAGAGAAACAAAAAGTAAACAAAATGGAGTACCGTGATTAATGAACAGTCCAGCAGGCATCAGCTATGTAGCCAAATGATCATAGGGTCCAGTGAACAGCAATAGATGGAACAGGAAAGCCGCAGGGAAGTCATTACTGCGCTACCACGCCGGAGACACGGCGTTTAAAGTTAGCAGGCTGGGGTAAGTAGAAGCGTCTGCTCCGACGTCCGGCAAAGGCCGGTTGAGGCCACAGCGGATGGAGTTAAATTGGCGGACCAGTCATGGTGGTACGGCGTGGCGCCGTTTCGATAACGGGTTCAGATGGCGAAAGAGGTAATTGTAGTTGTAGTAATTTTGTTTGCTAACCGGGAGATGCGCCTGGCTCGGGTCTGGTATCTGTGCAGAAGGAAAGGCTGCTAGCAGTGGCTAACAATGGCTAAATAGCTAATAGCTAATTAGCTAGAGCTTCTGATGACTCGCTTCTGATGGAGGTTCTGGGTGAGGCCGGTTACCGGAAAGTATATTTAATTTTAAAATGGAAAAGAGATTGAAAACAAATTGAAATATATACAAAAAAAGGCGAAAAATACAAAAGTACACGAGAGGACGACAAACTACGTCTGCACTGCTACTCCATCTTGGGAAAAAAATACTGGCTATCAACACTGACTCTCAACACTGACTCTCAACACTGGCTATCAACACTGACTCTCAACACTGGCTATCAACACTGGCTATCAACACTGACTCTCAACACTGACTCTCAACACTGGCTATCAACACTGACTCTCAACACTGGCTATCAACACTGACTCTCAACACTGGCTATCAACACTGACTCTCAACACTGGCTATCAACACTGGCTATCAACACTGACTCTCAACACTGGCTATCAACACTGACTCTCAACACTGGCTATCAACACTGACTCTCAACACTGGCTATCAACACTGGCTATCAACACTGACTCTCAACACTGACTCTCAACACTGGCTATCAACACTGACTCTCAACACTGGCTATCAACACTGACTCTCAACACTGGCTATCAACACTGACTCTCAACACTGGCTATCAACACTGGCTATCAACACTGACTCTCAACACTGGCTATCAACACTGACTCTCAACACTGGCTATCAACACTGACTCTCAACACTGACTCTCAACACTGACTCTCAACACTGACTCTCAACACTGGCTATCAACACTGACTCTCAACACTGGCTATCAACACTGACTCTCAACACTGGCTATCAACACTGACTCTCAACACTGGCTATCAACACTGACTCTCAACACTGACTCTCAACACTGGCTATCAACACTGACTCTCAACACTGGCTATCAACACTGACTCTCAACACTGACTCTCAACACAGGCTATCAACACTGACTCTCAACACTGGCTATCAACACTGACTCTCAACACTGGCTATCAACACTGACTCTCAACACTGGCTATCAATACTGGCTATCAACACTGACTCTCAACACTGGCTATCAACACTGACTCTCAACACTGACTATCAACACAGACTCTCAACACTGGCTATCAACACTGACTCTCAACACTGGCTATCAACACTGACTCTCAACACTGGCTATCAACACAGACTCAACACTGACTCTCAATACTGGCTATCAACACTGACTCTAAACACTGGCTATCAACACTGACTCTCAACACTGACTCTCAATACTGGCTATCAACACTGACTCTCAATACTGGCTATCAACACTGACTCTCAATACAGGCTATAAAACACTGGCTATCAACACCGACTCTCAACACTGGCTATCAACACTGACTCTCAACACTGGCTATCAACACTGACTCTCAACACTGACTCGCAACACAGGCTATCAACACTGACTCTCAACACTGGCTATCAACACTGACTCTCAACACTGGCTATCAACACTGACTCTCAACACTGGCTATCAATACTGGCTATCAACACTGACTCTCAACACTGGCTATCAACACTGACTCTCAACACTGACTATCAACACAGACTCTCAACACTGGCTATCAACACTGACTCTCAACACTGGCTATCAACACTGACTCTCAACACTGGCTATCAACACTGACTCTCAACACTGGCTATCAATACTGGCTATCAACACTGACTCTCAACACTGGCTATCAACACTGACTCTCAACACTGACTATCAACACAGACTCTCAACACTGGCTATCAACACTGACTCTCAACACTGGCTATCAACACTGACTCTCAACACTGGCTATCAACACAGACTCAACACTGACTCTCAATACTGGCTATCAACACTGACTCTCAACACTGGATATCAACACTGACTCTCAACACTGACTCTCAATACTGGCTATCAACACTGACTCTCAATACTGGCTATCAACACTGACTCTCAATACAGGCTATAAAACACTGGCTATCAACACCGACTCTCAACACTGGCTATCAACACTGACTCTCAACATTGACTCTATATAATGGCTATAAGCACTGGCTATCAACACTGACTCTCAACACTGACTCTCAATACTGATTCAACACTGACTCTCAACAGTGACTCAACATTGACTCTCAACAGTGAATCAACACTGACTCTCAACACTGATCCAACACTGACTCTCAACACTGATCCAACACTGACTCTCAACACTGATCCAACACTGACTCAACACTGTCCCTGTTCTCTCCTCTATTACTTATTTTGACTCTTTTGTCCAGCTTATATGAATTGATTGTATACAGTATATGTCAGTATATGTCAGTATATATGGCATTTGGAAAGTATTCAGACCCCTTTACTTTTTCCACATTTTTGTTACCTTACAACCTTATTCTAAAATGTATTCAATACTTTTTTCCTCAACAATCTCATAATGACAAATTAAAACAAGTTTTCAGAAATGTTTGCAAATTTATAAAAATAACTAAACAGAAATACCTTATTTACATAAGTATTCAGACCTTTTGCTATGAGACTCTACATTTAGCTCAGGTACATCCTGTTTCCATTGATCCTCCTTGAGATGTTTCTACAACTTCATTGTAGTCCACCTGTGATAAAGTTAATTGATTGGACATGATTTGGAAAGGGACACACCTGTCTATATAAGGTCCCACAGTTGACGGTGCGTGTCAGAGCAAAAATCAAGCCATGAGGTTGAAGGAATTGTCCACAGAGCTCCGAGACAGGGTTGTGTCGAGGCACAGATCTGGGGAAGTGTATCAAAAATGTCTGCAGCGTTGAAGGTCTCCAACAACACAGTGACCTCCATCATTCTTAAATGGAAACAGTTTGGAACCACCAAGACTCTTCCTAGAGCTGGATGCCCGGCCAAACTGAGCAATTGGGGGAGAAGGGCCTTGGTCAGTCAGGTGACCAAGAACCCACAGATTTCCTCTGTGGAGATGGGAGAACCTTCCAGAAAGACAATCATCTCTGCAGCACTCCACCAATCAGGTTTTTATGGTAGAGTGGCCAGACAGAAGCCACTCCTCAGTAAAAGGCACATGACAGCCCACTTGGAGTTTGCCAAAAGGTACCTAAAGGACTCTCAGACCATGTGAAACAAGATTCTCTGGTCTGATGAAACGAAGATTGAACTCTTTGGCCTTAATGCTAAGCGTCACATCTGGAGGAAACCTGGCACCATCCGTTTTTCAGTGGCAGGGACTGGGAGACTAGTCAGGATCGAGGCAAAGATGAACAGATAAAAGTACAGAGAGATCCTTGATGAAAACCTGCTCCAGAACTCCCAGGACCTCAGATTGGGGCGAAGGTTCACCTCCCAACAGGACAACGACCCTAAGCACACAGCCAAGACAACGCAGCAGTGGCTTCGGGACCAGTCTCTGAATGTCCTTGAGTGGCCCAGCCAGAGCCCGTACTTGAACCCAATCGAAAATCTCTGGAGAGACCTGAAAATAGCTGTACAGCGATGCTCCCCATCCATCCTGACTGAGCTTGAGAGGATCTGCAGAGAAGGATTGGAGAAACTCCCCAAATACCGGTGTGCCAAGTTTGTAGCGTCATACCAAAGAACCCTCAAGGCTGTAATCACTGCCAAAGGTGCTTCAACAAAGTACTGAGTAAAGGTCTGAATATTTATCTAAATGTGATATTTCAATTTTGTATTTTTTTAAATATATTTGCAAAAATAAAAAAAAACATGTTTTTGATTTGTTGTTATGGGGTATTGTGTGTAGATTGATGAGGGGAAAAAACAATATAATACATTTTAGAATAAGGTAACGTAACAAAATGTGGAAAAAGTCAAGGGGTCTGAATACTTTCCAAATGCACTGTATGTCAGTATATGTCAGTATAGTCAGTGTACTCTTGCACCCCTTCTCTCCTGAACTGCAGATAGTCACATTACAGAAACAATTCAATAAAGATTAACTCAGCATATTGTTGTGGATATGAGATACACACACACACACACACACACACGCACACGCACACGCACACGCACGCGCACGCACACACACACACACACGCACACGCACACGCACACGCACACGCACACGCACACGCACACGCACACGCACGCACGCACGCACGCACACGCACACGCACACGCACACGCACACGCACACACGCACGCACGCACGCACGCACGCACACACACACACACACACACACACACACACACACACACACACACACACACACACACCTCGGTATATTGCTGTAGATATGAGTTACAGGCACACATGCCTGGCAATCTGGTAGGACTGAAGCTAAAATGACACAGAATCGATTTGATCTCCAGATCATCTCAATAATGATGAACATTTGTTAAATTGAATCACAGTTCATTTTATCTTTGGGGGTTAAAATCTTTCATTTAATGAATAGACCTATGCGCTAGGACCTCCTCTGCTTATCTGATCTAAAATCAGACTCTCAGAAAGACCTGATGTAAGATATGAGACTGTACAGTGTGGTCAGTTAGTAACCATTGTATTCTATTGTATTTTATCATTTGATTTTGGAGCAGTTGTTATTTGTCACTGAGTAATACTGAGTAATACTGTGTAATACTGTGTAATACTGAGTAATACTGTGCAATACTGTGTAATACTGAGTAATACTGTGTAATACTGTGTAATACTGTATAATACTGTGTAATACTGTGTAATACTGTGTAATACTGTATAATACTGTGTAATGCTGTGTAATACTGTAAAATACTGTGTAATACTGTATAATACTGTGTAATACTGAGTAATACTGTGTAATACTGAGTAAATAGTGTGTAAATATTGTGTAAATACTGCAATGCAGTACTGTCCGTCTCTGTCTGTCTATCTGTCTGTGTCTCTGTCTGTGTCTCTGTCTGTGTCTCTGTCCGTGTCTTTTTGTCTGTGTCTCTCTGTGTCTCTCTCTGTGTCTCTGTTGTGTTTATGTGGTTGAATAAAAGGCTGTTTCACCTATGTTAGTTGTGTGTGAGTGTGTGTGAGTGTGTCGGTGTGTGTGTGTGATTAACCATACTGTTGCTAGCGTGAAGCAGCCGTTCCCTGAGTCTGAATAAAAGGTTTTCTTTCTGTCACAGAGCACTTCCTTTGTTTCCATGATTCTGTCAAAACCCTGGAGAAAATAGAGGAGGAGGAGAGAGAGGGGAAGGAAAGAGAGGGGGAGGAGGGAGAGGGGAATGAAAGAGAAGGGGGAGGAGGGAGAGGGGAAGGAAAGAGAGGGGGAGGAAGAAAAGGGGGGAGAAAAATCAATGAGTCCCCCTCCGACCACCACAGCACAGCGTCTGGCTGGCAGGTACCATAGAGACAGTAGGAGAAAACACTGAACAGAACACACAGAGGACAGAGAAGGAGGGAGAGATAGATGGAGAGAGAGAGAGTGAGAGTGATAGAGAGAGAGAAAGAGAGAGAGAGGGATAAAGCGAGAGAGATAGAAAGAGAAGAATAAGGAAACAAGATAAATGTTGTTCTGTCTTTCCCCCTGAAGGACCAGAGATCTCATTACCTCTTATTGTTAGTAGAAGAAGAGGACTGTGTGTGTGTGTGTGAGTGTGTGTGTGTGTGTGTGTGTGTGTGTGTGTGTGTGTGTGTGTGTGTGTGTGTGTGTGTGTGTGTGTGTGTGTGTGTGTGTGTGTGTGTGTGTGTGTGTGTGTGTGTGTGTGTGTGTGTGTGTGTGTGTATGCACTGTATAGTTCGTACGGGGTGGTTATAACATTGCATTCTGAAAATCACCCTTTGATGAATTGTTAATTGGAAGTCCGTCCAGGTAAACGGGACACCAGGAGATGACATCAAAACCAGCCACTAGGTGGAGCGGTGAGCGCTATTACCATTAAGTTGGCTTGGGTTTGAGCATTGTGGACAGGGATGGCAGATGGGCGTAAACTGCAAGCTCTGGCTCCGAGGGTCGCTTGTTCAATCCCACTTTTTAATTTTTTCGTTTTTTAACCCTACCCTAAACATTAACCCTAAATAATGCTTTTTCAATATTTTGTAAAACTTCAGCCAGTAGATTTGAAAGTGGTGCTCACGAGCCAATTCTGTAGTACGTCATCCATTTAGTGTG